>NW_020664448.1:9787260-9930244 GCF_002925995.2 Terrapene triunguis | reverse complement strand
GGGCCGCAGCAGCCGGGCATGAAATACACTCCCCAGCCCAGCCAGCTGTGCGCATTCCAGCCCGTGTGGTCACTTGGAGTGGAGGTGCTTGGGCTGGCTTCTGAGGAAATGAGTCACTTCCTTGACACGCAGCCAGCCAGCCCGAGCACCTGCACCCCACCTAGTCCTGCTGGGGGGGGGCGGGGAGCAACTGCTCCACGGGGGGCAGGGGGGGCTCCAGGCATTGTTGGGGGCTGGGCTCCACTTTGCAGGGTGGAGGGGGTGGGGGGAGAAGAATGCATTATGCAGGCCGCAAAAGGATACCACTGGTGTCGACGCCGCCCGGCCCACCTCACCTCACGGCGGCAGTGAGAGAGTCACACAGTTGAGTTCCTGTGCCCCTTCCCAGAGACCCCAGCAGTACCCTCCCTCAGAATGCGCCGCGCCAGCGCATTCGGCTCTACGACCTGATCCCGCTCTTACCTGCTTGCTGTCCCGTCCCAGCGGTGGTGCCCCAAATTTAGTGGTGCCTTACGCAGCCGCGTATGCTGTGTATGCCGAAGAACAGCCCTGGCTTCTGCTATTGTGAAGACTCACCCTAATTTGATTACTTCAGAAGCTGCATAACATTCAGCAGACACAGTCTGAAGTGCAAATGACTGTTTAACACTGAAAATGGGACTTGGCAATATATCTGCATTCTCTCACTGTGTCTTACATCTGTGCTAAGCTTACGATTAAGATGGCATGGACCATCTATGAAATTTATGTGCCAACAGCATGGCCTAGATTTGGCTTGTGGTTCTTATCTTTCACATACAGAATAAGAAATTATTAGAGAACATCAGTGTTATATTTAGGGGTTTTACTCCCATGTCTAAAACTTCAGATGATGACAGCAGGTTGATATCCCAGTGGAACAAATGGACCGTAGCAATTATCTGATCTTTGTTGAATAGTAACTGGAACAGATTTTAGAGATCCAAAGACAATGGCTGTGACTCAAAAAATTGTGCCATTGTGGTGAATATGGCAGAGACATGCACAAGGAATATATCTATTGCTATTAATATTCTTTATAAGCATTCAAAATTTGCAAGGTGCTTTAAAGAGGTCGTTCCTCCAAAAAGTGTATAATCTAAGTACTTGTATCTATAATAATAATACTAATACGAAAAATACTATTTCTTTCACTGCTGGAGTGTGAGAGAATTCAAATTTCAAAGTAGCCTGAAACAAGTCTGAGTGCTCAATCATCTTCATCATCATCATCACAGCAGTTTCTGTCCATGAGGATCATCTTGAGAGACAAGAAAATTGTGTGTATAATGAGATACTGTCCAACAAAGTAAATGTGCAGTAAATTTTAATCAAAGAGGTCCTTATAGGACAGAGTTTTTCAGGAGGATACACTAATATTTTTAGGTCTTTTGCTTCATATTTTTAAATTGATAATTTCATAGTTAGAGTGACATATAAATACAGTTACTTCCAACGTGAAAGCTGTTGGGAATCTATGAAAGAAAGATTATGTGGGTTTACAGTTTTCTTTGCAACTTTCATATAGCCCACAGTGCATGTAGAAGAAATGGTTTACTTTAGATGGAAATACTTGTTACACCAAATTAAGGATATCTAGGGGAAGATTGCAGGTTCAAGAGAAATCCAAATATAGGTGTGTGGATCATTCTTTGGTCCTAATGCTCATAAAGGACTCTTTTGCAAAAGGACTCTTTTCAAACCATTTGATTTTTGTAGTTTCGGCTTCTGGGCTTTCCTGGCCTGGCTTATTTCCCATGGAGCTTAGTCCTGCATGCAAAGGTTATTTGGCACTGCCCCAAGGATTTCTCTCTCTGGGCTTTGCCAAAACCACACCTGCTCTAGAGGAAGAACTCGTTTAGCTTTCCACATACACAAAACTGGCAGGTTGCCCACATTGAGTGTGCAATCTCAGATTAGTCAGTCTCACACAGAGAAGACTGACATTTTTATAAGAGAGTTCTCATTGACTAGCACGCGACAGCATTAGAGAGTAGCTTTAAAAGGAAACAGTAACAGCTCTGGTTTTCTGATTGATAGCTATGGGTGGCCTTTTGGTAAAATCCAGTTCACCTTAGTATCTGATCATCTAAATGTATTATTCTAAGCATGCACTGTCAGAGTCTGGAGGTTTTTGTATCTATTTATTTTTATCAATGATCAGAGTAAAAGGAATTTAAGTTGCTTAAATAGAATACTGATTCACAAATATTTTCATGAATAAAAGGTCTGAGTTTAGTTTGCTAAGATTTGCAGAATCATGTTTGTTCCACATGAGTATTCAGAAAGCTGCTGGCTGCACGTGATAATGTGTACAGTACGTCTCCTGAAAGTTCCAAATTTCAGCACAAATTCATCCAATAATTCATACTGGAAGTACATTATTAGCGATTTGTCTGGTAGTGCCCTGCTGGTGGTGAGGTTGGGAGCTACACCTGCTAGCTCTGTCTCCCTTATGTCACCACACCCAGTTCTGCTTTAGTTAAGTCCTTGTTATGACCCAACTCCTCCTAGCCGGATCCTCAGTCGTATCTGTCCCCTTCAGGATGATGGGGAGTTGAAACTTCTTTAGTTCTAGCAGGGGCTAATCAGCCCTATGTCTCCTGCATTTAGGACCTTCGTCTCGAAAAGCCACATGCTGGAGTAGGTAAAGGGGACCCAGGCCCACCCACTCCACCGAGTTCCAGCTCAGGGCCCTTGTTTGGAATAGCCAGAGCCAGTCCTTCCCAGTCCCTTGCTGCTCCAGGAGGTACTTCCTATCTCTCCCCCTCCGTAGGCTTCCCTAGCTGCTTGTCACAAATCTGCCAGAGGGATCCCCTCTCTGCAGTCCCTGTGCATCTCTGGCAGGCACTCTGCCCTCCCACCTTGCAGCCCTTTTATCCTCTCAGCTGCAGTGAGGCTGCCAATCTGCACTGGCTGAGCAGGCAGACAGTTGCTTTGTTAACCCTTTGGGTGCTTAACCAGCATGGGATGTATAGACCCCCCCCCCACACACACACACACACAATATGGATAATGAATAGTGCTGCGTGAGTTTTATTTTACTGAATAGTTTATTCACCAAAAACTGCAGTTTTGGTTGACCAGAAACTAGTCATGGATTTGTGTCAAGTTTGCCAAATAATTTTGATCTAGCTGAAAAATGTAAATGTTTTGATAATGTTGAAATGAAACATTTCATTTCAGCTCAAACCCAAAAAATTCATTTCAATTTCAGGCATTTCTACAAAAGCAAAGGACTAGAGTCAGAAAACTGGGAGAAGATCATCCTCCCTTATAACCTTTAGCCCAGTGGATTTAGCTTCACTAGTGGTACGTTCAGCCTGCTGACTCCCAGGTATTGGGACTGAGGGTACATCTACAGTGCAGTTAAAAACCTGCGGCTGGTCTGTGCCAGCTGACTCTGGCTCGCGAGGCTCAGGCTGTGGGGCTGGTTAATTGCAGTGTAGATGTTCAGGCTTGAGCTGGAACCCGGGCTCTAGGACCTCTTGAGGTGGGAGGGTCCCAGAGCTCGGGCTGCAGCCTGAGTCGAAAGTTAACATCTACCCCACAATCGAACAGCCCCTTAGCCTGAGCCCCAGTCAGCTGTCACGGGCCAGCCATGGGTTTTTAATTGTGGTATAGACATACACTCAGAGTCCGGGGGTCAGGTGATAGACCATGTGACCTGCAAGTTTCTCTCCTTTTCTCTGCTACTTGCCTGCCTTTTTATATCATAGTCCTGCAGGTAACTTGGTCTCTCACCTGATCCCTGAACTGTCAGTCTCACCTGGGAAGCAGGCACAGGTGAGGCTAAACACAACTCCTCTTAAAAAAACGGACTCACCCTATTACAGTCAGTTATCAAGTCATTGTTAGCTATTTCACCACTGATCATAACATCCAACTCCTGTGTTTATCCCATAAATTCAAACTGCTTCCCACAAATCCCGAGGTGTCAAAAGCCACAACTGTCTCTCACCTAATTGCCAAAGCCTCCAACTTTCCCCTGGCAAGTTCTAATTTTGTTATGCATTTTTTAATTGAAAAAAAAATTCTGTAGCCTATTGCAACTTAAAAATTTAGGGGAATGTAATATCAAATTAAATGAGAGATGATACTGTACTGCCTGCGTTGTTTATATTTAATGAAAGAAAAGCACATTTTCTTAATTTATCTGAAGCTGACCCAGAATCTCCCATCTGCTGCAGTGGAGGTTGCAGAATCTGTGTCAAGCATGCCAAGGAGTAAACAAGACCTTGCAAGTAATCACATTAAATAGTCCATGATGAACAATCCATAATCTTTACATTAGTCAACCAAATTATAAACATTGTTCATTTGTATTGCAGAAGTACCTATGGGCCCCAGTGAGGAACTGGGTTCCCAGTGTGCTGGCACTTTATGCATGCATGTATAACAAGAAGAAAGCTCCTGCCCCCAAAATGTTACAATCTATGAATTTGTCAAGAGACAACATGTGGATGCAACAAACATATGGGAAATTCACAAGGTGGAAAATGTTCAGAAAAAAATCAGATTAGTTCACAACCCATTCACCCAAGTTATGTGTCTTCCTCTGAATTCTATGGAAGAATAAATGTGTGTAAAATCCTGTCTGTACTCTGTACCAAAATCTTGCTCACCCTGTTGTTGACTAGCCAAGAATTCTTGTTTCTGGAAACAAATGCAAAACTGATGTCCTTGCAGCTGTTACCTTTATAACTGAGTTTTCCACTGAAGCTTATAATATGTCCTATGGGATGATGATCACATACAAGCAGGGACAGTCAGTTGCCTATGATTTGTTGCATAGGTTTTGACACCCTTAAATTATCTTAATGAAACCAGCTTCTGCAAGGAGTTGGATTAGATGATGCACAAAAAGACACTTCCAGTTCATTTAGCATGTTTACCATTCATCCCCTGCAGTGCAGCATGTTACTCTTAGGTTCCACTAGAAACTATTCAAGACATTGTTTCCACCTTCCATCGAAGGCATATGGTCCTATTGACTCCTCTCTAGACCCGGATGACAAGATACCATCAGATTGTAAAAATGCCTCCTTTCACCTCCAGATTACTAGGAAACTTTGTCCCTTCCTCCTGGGTGAGGCCCTGGACACAGTAATCCACTCATCTGTCATCCCCAGACTGGATTACTCTAATTCACTGAATGTGAAGACAGAACACAGGTCCAGCTAGTACAGAATATGTCTGCCTGCTTTCTCCATGGTTTATGCCTCACATCAGGCCTGTGATCAGGTCCCTCCCAGTCAGCTTCTAATGCCAGTTTAAGGCTTTGGTCATTATTTTCAAAGTAATAAGAAGCTCAAGGACCAAATTTTGATTATGAACCATTTCAACAGCTGTGCTGCTCTGGGGCAATGCAGATCACAAATCCCAGGACAAAACATTGTGATCATCTAGTTTGATCTCCTGTGTAACACAACCATAGAACTTTCCCAAAATAATTCCTAGAGCATATCTTTTAGAAAAACATCCAATCTTGATTTGAAAATTGCCTGTGGTGAAGAACCCGTCAACTCTTGGTAAATTGTTCCAGTGATTAATTACTGTCACTGTTAAAAATGTACATCTTTATTTCCAGTCTGAATGTATCTACTAACTTTACTATTGCTGTAGTGTGTGGCAGTATAAAACCCTAAGAGAGATAGGTATGATCAAAGCATGTGTTGGTAATGCTTCAGTGCTGACACAGATATAGGTACTATCTTCTGAGGTTGGAACACTGAACTAATTCCTTGTAAAGAAGCATCTGAGTTCCAAATCCTCCCACACAAAATCAGTGGCCCTCTTTCTCCCACCCTGTCTCTGTTTTGTTACCTGTTCTGATGGTTGTGCCACCTGTTCTGATGGTTGTGCCCTGTAATTGGGCTCCGTGTTGTTTCTTTCCCCCACCAACTTTGGGAAAGGGATCCCTGGCTGTGCTCATCATCGTAGGAGGGAAATCACCAGTCTGCCTTTTTACCAGGATCCAGGATTAGGCAAGAGAGGAGAACCTTCTCCACCTTCTATTTTGGCAAAGTCAGCTGCTGAACTTCCCACTATGCCTTACTGGTGATCACACTGTGTTACTTCCAAGTACCTTCCAGGATAGCAGAATGCTTTTCAAGTTGTTTCATTTCACAAACAGTGGAGCAGGGACTTTCTGTAGCATCTCTCCTCTACTCTACAACTAATGGGATTGATTCAGTTAATTCTCAAAGCCTGCTTGCCTCATTTTCTAGCCAGGAACATGCCGACCTGCTTGCAGTGAAGAGGACCTCCTGAAGAAGTGCTGCCTCTTGCAGCATCACACTTTTTGGACCTTATGCCCTAAGGCAAGGGTCTGGTCAACTTGAAAGCACTTACCCATGTCCTATTAACGGGGTGAGCAATGGAGCGTTTATACCAATTGTGAATGCTGAAGGCATTACTCACAACTGACTATCTCTAAACAGCTGTGCTGGTGGTTAAAAGAGATGTGCCCCACTAGTTCATTTCTAAGCTCAATTAACTTTCAAAAATAAAAGAATAGCTTCCATGGCTGCCTGAGGTGATGTCTTTGGCTGAGGCAAAATGCTAAGCAGGAAGAGAGATTGAATTTCACCCTCTTGTCTCCTTTTTTCTATACTGAAATAGGTCAACAGAATGTGGAGACAGTTGAGCTAGCTTTCTGTGGGAGAACATGTGCAGAAGGGTGCAGAAATCTCTTTCTTGAATTGCACCCTAGGAGGAAGTGGTGACATGATTTACCTTCCCGGTGCCCCTAAGGTACTGCCAATGCATTGATGTGTAATGTGATAAATTGTCACTTCTGCTTTGCTAAGGCTGGTGCTTTGTCTGAGTGAGGCAGGAGGCTGAAAGCTGTGCGGTAGCAGCTTCATGGTACACGCTTCAGCTGCATTGTAAACAGGACAGTTCCTGATGCCTGGTGGTCCAGCTTCAACCCAGGGCCGCCCAGAGGATTCAGGGGGCCTGGGGCAAAGCAATTTTGGGGGCCCCTTCCATAAAAAAAAGTTGCAATACTATAGAATACTATATTCTCATGGGGGCCCCTGCAGGGCCCGGGGCCTGGGGCAAATTGCCCTACTTGTTCCCCCGTCCCTCCTCTGGGCGGCCCTGTTTCAACCTTACACATAATTCCACTGAAATAAATAGATTGGGATATGTCGCAGGGGGGCTGGCCCCGTGACTGAAGTAAGTCCAGCTGCCCTGTGTCAGATCTCCCAGTTGTGCAAGTTGAGGGGGCAGGGCTGCACCTGGGCTATAAAGGGTCAAAGGGATCTCAGTGAGGACAGTATTAGAAGGGGGAACTGGAGAATGAAGATATGGAGAGAGAAGGTCTCCTGCAATGGTCCCTGAAGAAGGGAACTGACTGCTCAGATGGCAGAATGAAACAGTATCTCAGGGAGGAGTGGCTGTGCCCAGCTTAAGGCTGGGTGGAAGATTTGTTTTTGTGTATGCTTTTTTGGAATTTTGTGTTAATAAAGAAAATGGATTCCAAGGAGGGCTGTGAGTGGATGAGCAAGACTGTGTGGAGCCCTGAAGTAGGGGAAAACAGGGGCAGGGCACTGCCTAGGCACCCCGGCCGTGAGTGTGCACTCAGGTGGCAGCCAACTCTGTTTCTGGGTGAATTTGGGCTGTTAGGTTAAGCCAAGACGGGGAAATAGGGAGACTAGATAGTCCCATTCCTTTTTTTTCCTCTTTATCCATTTAACTTCATCAGCCATGAGTTTCCTTTGATTTCCTGGGATGAGGTCCACATGCGGGCTGTAGCAAGTTGATGCACAGCTTTGACATCACCAAAGAAACCCACCCAGGAATCAGAATGTGGCTTTGGAGAATCACACTCAGATTTTCAAGTTTGGATGCTTCAAACTTAATACTTAATGTACCATATTTAGGCACTTAAAAGTGGCTTGATTTTCAGAGATGCTGAGCACCCATAGGCCTCATTGACTTGACTGGATGCTGTGGGTGCTTAATACCTCCAAAATTTAGACCACTTATTTAGGTGCTGAAATATGAATTTAAATGTTTAACTATAGGGAACACAATCTTGAAAACATTGTCCACGGTGTCCTTAGCAAGATGGTAGTAGTAGTTTTAAAACTCTTATTTAAAATTGCTTAAATGTTTTAGGGAAGCATTCAGGCATTTAGATTTTTATATCATTGTGTATGCATATTTAAAAATACATTCCCTCTCTCTCAGGTGGCTTATGCAATGTCTGATGCATGGGTTGCTATGGTTAGTATATACTTTGGGTGAATGCTATGGTAACTAGTCACATATGGCATTGTGTCAGAACTGTGCACAAGAGTTGCATATCTAATTACAGAACCAAGTGCAGAATGCGTTCTTTGAATAATGGTTGTGCCATTAACTGAGCATACAACTGATTTGGATTGATTTGCATATTCAGTAAAAGCTGTGTTATCCGGCCCTTTACCAACCAGAAAGCTCTATAAACTGGCATTTCTGATCTTCATTGAAAGTCCGGTTTAGAATCCGGTTGGCTCAGGACCAGCAGGCTCCCTGCTTGGCTCTGCATGGCTCCCCAGAAGCAGCGACATGTCCTTGCTGCTCCTAGGCGGAGGAACAGCCACGAGGAGTTCGGAATGAGGGAGGGGATGCGAGGTGTGGGCTCTGGGAGGGACTTTGGGTGTGTGAGGGGGTTTGGGGTACGGGTGTGGGGGGGGCGGATCTGGGCGGCGCTCACCTCGGGCAGTGACCTGTCCCTGCTGCTCCTAGGCAGAGGCATGGCTAGGTGGCTTTGCACGCTGCCCCCCGCCGGAACTCGGCCAATGGGAGCTGCGGGGGCAGCGCCTGCAGGTGGAGGCAGCACTCAGAGCCACCTAGCCGCGCCTCTGCCTAGGAGCAGCAGGGACATGTGGCTGCTTGTGGGAGCCACCCGAGGTGAGCGCCGCCCAGATCTGGCACCCCACACCCCCTCCCGTGCCCCAACCTCCTGCCCCAAGCCCCCTGCCACACCCAAACTCCCTCCCAGACCCTGTGCCCTATACCCCTCCCACACCCCCAGCCCTGAGCCCCCTGCCACACCCAAACTCACTCCCTTAGTTAACTGGAATTTTTTACTTTCTGGCACCCCCCATT
The DNA here is from genome assembly GCF_002925995.2 of Terrapene triunguis. Lineage (NCBI taxonomy): Eukaryota > Metazoa > Chordata > Testudines > Emydidae > Terrapene > Terrapene triunguis. Next base: position 9,921,124 of record NW_020664448.1, on the reverse strand, counting down.
TCCCCAACATGCTGGATAATAAAGCTTTTACTGTACCATTATACATTTTCAATTGTTTGATTACAGATTTAGTCACATGACCACCCCAATGATGGTGATGGGGCACAGAGCCAAATTGCCTTGCTTTAGAGTGAAGGAAAAATGAGTGCCCTGATGTGATTTGAGGATGTCCTAATGTGCTATCCGTTTTTTACAAAGTAGGGCAGTGGAGAATCCATGTAGGTATCCCCATTTTTAGTGACACTTCTGTAATTAATACAAGGACGAACATAAGTGTAGCTCCTCTACTTTCTGGGGAAGCAGAACTAATAATGGATGACATCAAGAAAGCTGAAATGTTTAATGCCTAGTTTACTTCAGTCTTCACTTAAAAGGGTCATGGTGACACATTAACAACAAGGAGGAAGGAATGCAAGCCAAAATAGGGAACGAACAGATTAAAGAATATTTAGAAAAGTAGATGTATTCAAGTCGGTAGGGCCTGATGAAATTCATTCTAGAATACTTAAGGAACTAGTTGAAGCAATGTCAGAACTGTTAGCAATTATCTTTGAGAACTCACAGAGAATGGATGAAGACAGTGGTGCTGGAACAGTTTTTATAGTGGGGGTGCAGAGAGCTATTGAACCAAACTGTAAACCCTGTATATAATGGAAACCACTGCAAGCCAGGGGGTGCAGCAGCACTGCTAGTTCCAGCATCGATGGATGAAGGCCCAGAGACTGGAAAAGGGCAGATTGAGTACCTGTCTTTAAAAATGGTAACAAAGAGGACATGGTGAATTATAGACTAGTCAGCCTTATTCCAATACCTACAAAGATACTGGAACAAATTATTAAACAATCAATATGTAAGCACCTGGAGGATAATAGGGTTATAGGGAATAGCCAGCATGGAATGGACAAGAACAAATCATGCCAAGCCAACCTAGTATCCTTCTTTTATAGGGTTACTGGCCTAGTGGATGGTGGGAAGCACTAGATGTGATATATCTTGATTTCAGTGAGGCTTTTGACACAGTCCTACGTGACATTCTCATAAGCAAATTAGGGAAATGTGGTCTAGATTAAATTACTAGATGTAGTTATCAATGGTTCTCTGTCCAACTGGGAGGGCTTATCTACTGGGGTTCTGCAGGGGTCAGACCTGGGTCTGATACTTTGCAATATTTTCATTAATGACTGAGATAAAGGAATGGAGAGTATGCTTATAAAATTTGTGAATGACACCAAGCTGGGAGGCATTCAAAGCACTTCGGAGGACAGAATTAGAATTCAAAACGACCTTGACAAATTAGAGATTTGGTCTGAAATCAAGAAGATTATATCCAATAAAGACAAATTCAAAGTACTACACTTAGGAAGGAAAAAAATCAAATGTACAACTACAGAATGGGGGATAACTGACTAGGTGGGAGTACTGCTGAAAAGGATCTGGGGCTATTAAAGATGAGTCAACAATGTGATGCAGTTGCAAAAAAGACTAATATAGGGTTATAGGGAATGTTTCATGTAAGATATGGGAGGTAACTCTTCCTCTCTACTCAGCACTGGTGAGGCTTCAGCTGGAGTATTGTGTTCAATTCTGGATGTCACACTTTGAGAAGGATGTGGACAAATTAGAGAGAGTCCAGAAGAAAGCAACAAAAAATATGTCAGATTTTCTATGTGGAAAGGTTAAAAAACTGGGCACATTTATGTGACACAAGGACCTCTTAATTCCAACTGGCAAGGGGGTACAGGCAGATTACAGGAGTCTCCTGATTCTGGTATGAACATACTGGTCCACCAAAGAATGTCATGTGAGGTCTCAAATGAAAGCTGATGTCACACTAGACATCAATATCACTGTGACATGTACGTACAGATACTATGTAAGGAGGCATGTATATATACCAAGAATTGTTGTTAAATCCTGGATCAAGGTATTGGTTACCAGGAAAGGTGAAAAACAGGTTTTCTGTCAGACAAGAGAGATTTAGCCATCTATCTGTTTACATGTAAATTGAGTGTTGGCTTGTTCACAATGGGTTTCCTATCACCAGCCTGAACTGAAAGCAAATGAAGGGTTGTAAGAAAGAACTTCAGAAAGTAACAAGTAGAGAAACACAGCAGGAGGGGAGAACCTTGTCTTGAGATGCACTTCAGAGGTTTGTTTTACTGTATTTGGAGAGCAGAGAAGACACCTGGACACTTTCAATGAGGAAGTAAAAGGACAGTGATTTTGCTCCATGAAAAATGTATCTTAACCAGGCTGGAGAGAACTTTGGGTGAGATAAGCTTCTTTAGACAAGGGAATAACTTCTTAGTTTAGTTTCTAGAATGCATGTTATGCTTTTGCTTTATATGTAACCATTTGTTCCAATATTCTTGAATCTCTGTTCTGTGGTAATACACTTAGTCTTGTTTTCACTATAAATATATCTAAGTGCTGTGGTGTTAAACAAAGTGGTGATCCTGAGTTGCATCTTACAAGCTGGTGCTTACTGTTCCCGTAGGAACAGCAGGCCTGGTAATTCTGTGAGTGTTCAGTGAATAAAAGGCTGGATACGGCAGGGAATGCTTGGGGGTTTGTGTGGGGGTTTGCTACCTGCACAGAGAGATCAAGGCCTGCGTGGGTGTGGAAGGTAGTGCTTGTGCTTCCAGAGGCCTTTGGGTTCAGGGAACTAATCCGCAGCAGGAACAGACAAGAGTGGTGCGTGCTCAGGGCAGGTAGTAGTGAGATGCCCCATAACCCTGGGTAACCCTGGGGAGCATCACGTTAGACTTCAAAAAGAAGACTGAAGGGATTTGATAGCAGTCTTCAAATACGTTAAGGGCTGTTACATATTTATTTTATTTAGCGTGTGCATAGTCGTCTAGCCAAGCGATGGCATCTTCAGAGGCATGATGCAGTTCTTCTAGGCCACCGCTGAACCTAGTCAGCAGGCATTCATTGACAATGCGCGTCATCATCTGTGTTGTGCCACAGCTGCACAAAGGGCTGTCACGAAGGCCCCAGCAATACTGGTTGGCTGCACAGAGACCTTGTCTGGTCCAGAAGCTGTTCAGCAGGGACCACTGGTGACAGGGCAGGTCAAAACCAGGCGGGCAAATTGTGGAGTCGGCGATGAGGGACTGGTTGGGGATTATAACAGATATCCATTCCTCTCTCCAGAGTGTTTACACCTCTCGCCAGAATGTTTACGCTGTTACATAGAGGACGGTGAACAGTTGTTCTCAATGTCCACGGAAGGTAGGAGAAGTAATTGACTTAATCTGGACCAAGGGAGATTTAGGTTAGATATTAGGGAAAACTTTCTCACTATAAGGGTAGTTAAGCTTTGGACTAGGCTTCCAAGGGAGGCTGTGGAATCCCCATCATTGGAGGTTTTTAAGAACAGGTTAGACCGGGGGTTCTCGAACTGGGAGTCGTGACCCCCTCAGAGGGTCACGAAGTTATTACATGGGGGTCACGAGCTGTCAGCCTCCACCCCCAAACCCAGTTTTGCCTTCAGCATTTATAATAGTGTTAAATATAAAAAAAAGTGTTTTTGATGTATAAAGGGGGTCGCACTCAGAGGCTTGCTGTGTGAAAGGGGTCACCAATACAAACGTTTGAGAACCACTGGGTTAGACAAATACCTGTCAGGGAAGCTTGAAGTTTACTTGACCCCGCCTCAGTGCAAGGGTCTGGACTTGATGACCTCTCTAGGTCCCTTCCAACTCTATATTTCTATGATTCTATAATTTTGTGATAATTAATGGTACAGTTAAAGAAGTAGACACTTCATAGAGAGCTTAGCAGGGTACTTACAAGAAATATACCTGTGCCCTTTAGAGATGTGATTTATTCATGTTTCTTCTTTACAAAAATCCTAGGAAGCCAAATATATTAAACTCTATTAATGTATGTTAAGTTTTTCCTTATTACCATTTTTCTTGTGAAATGGATTCTTTAATACTGTCATAGATATCCTGTGGCCCTTGGACTGCAAGCAGCAAGTCAAAGTGCTTCTTTAAGACCTTAAACAGTTTTCAGAATTTAAGCTTTCTTAATATATTTATTTTTAAGAAGAAAACGTTCCAGAAGAAAACTAATGTAGTATCATCTTTCTTGGGTCAGCACACAGACAATCTGAGAACCTGGGAAAATTTTTAAAAAGCTTGAAGACAAACGTGAATTGCACTGTTTGCAGTAATACCGCACAATGATTTATAGGAAAAGACTTGAACAAAGATACTGTGTGCCACTAAAACTACCATTATCATTTCTAAGGACCCTATGGCAGCAATGGTTGGGAAACTCTGCTCTGTGTGAAACAACTAGTGTAATTAAAATCACATTAGCTTTTAAAAATGTCACCAATAGAAATCCTGCATGTTAATTGCACAAACCGTATATAATGTAGCCTATGAACACTACGGGAGAAATTCTATCCGCATTTTTATGCAATTGACTCAAACCCATATTAGAAACCTCCATTTTACCATTGTTTCTCTCTCTCTCTCGCACACTCTTTTTTTTAATGGCATTAGATCTGTAAGAACCCAACATTTTTTTTGGAAAAGGTTCTGTGATTTAAAAGTACTGAAAGTTATTTTATTTCAGTGCCTTCTGCAGCTATTGCCACAATAGGTCTCTTCACTGCGAGAAGAATGCAAGATAATTGACCTTGGCTCTTGCTGTTTGCTTTTGAATGGGGGCACATAACGCCTATCCTGGTCAATTATCTCACAGTAGTGCCTGTATCAAAGGGGTCTGTTTCTTAACAAAGCAATCTTCTTATCACCTGTGTGTGTGTAAATGGAATTAACTCCACTTATATTGGTGTAAATGGGTGAAGAACCCATCTGACTCCAAATAAAAGTACATTGAGTAAAAAAAAAAAAATCACCACTGCTGGAGTCTTAACAAAAAGGTAACTCTAAAATAATGTGACATGAAACATCAGCCATGTGTCCTCTGGCTTCACTACCCTCATGGCTACTCTACTAGGGTTGCCAACTTTCTAATCGCACAGAACCGAACACCCTAGCCTCACTCCTTCCCCGCGGCCCCACCCCCCACTCACTACATTCCCTCTCCCTCAGTGGCTCGCTCTCCCCCACCCTCACTCACTTTCACTGAGCTGGGGCAGGGGCTTGGGGTGCGGGAGGGGTGAGGGCTCTAACTGGGGTGTGGGCTCTGGGGTGGGGCCAGAAATGAGGGGTTCAGGGTGCGGGAAGGACTCCGGGCTGGGTCAGGGAGTTGGGGTGTGGGAGGGGGTGAGGACTCCAGCTGGGGGTGTGGGCTCTGGGGTGGAGTAGGGGTGAGGAGTTCATGGTGTGGGAGGGGGCTCTGAGCTGGGCCATGGGGTTGGGGTGCAGGGGGGATGAGGGCTCCAGCTGGGGGTGCAGGCTCTGGGGTGGGGTTGGGGATGAGGGGTTTGGGGTACAGGAGTGGGCTCCAGGTTGGGGGGGGCTCAGGGCTGGGGCCGGGGGGTTGGGGCTCGGGCTTACCTCAAGCAGCTCCCGGTCAGCAGCACAACGGGGCTAAGGCAGGCTCCCTGCCTGTCCTGGTTACGCACTATATAAGAGGGAGCTAGAGAATGCATAGAGGAGGCTGCACAGAGAGATATGGGGCCTGATACAAGGGTAAGGAGGGCTGAGATTTGCAGAGGTATCCAGAAGGGATTCTGCATTAGAGTCAGGGGTGAAAGTAGGCTGGTACGGTGTACCGGTAAGAAGTGGCTGCCGGTACAAGCCCATACGCAGCCGACATTAAAGTGCTACTGCGGCAGCGCTTTAAGGACCCTCCCAGGCGGCCAACAGGGAGGGGGCAAAAGGGGCAGCAGCCAGAGACCCGGGCCCTTTAAATCACCACCGGAGCCCCAGGTGGCGCGGGCCAGGCAGCGCGGATGGGCTGGGTGGGGGAGGCTGACCCACAGCCCCGCCCCTTCTGCCCGAGGCCCCGCCCCCTCCGAGGGCCCGGAGCCGGGCCCCTGTACAGGTAATTGCTTAATGTTACTTTCACCCCTGATTAGAGTGGACTGGGAAAGAAGCTCTCTCACAGCCAGCTGCGGGAAAGTCAGTGAGGGGCAGGAGCAAAAACCTTAAGAGGCAATGATGAGTGTCTGAGGGACGTAATAGATGATGACTTGATTGCAGCCCTCTTTGTTCTGTTTCACCCACTTATATACTTTGGCACAAGGCGGGAATCTTTTGTCTCTCTGGGTCCCCTCCCCCTTCTAAATGGAAAAGCACTAGGTTAAAGATGGATTCCAGTTCAGGTGACATGATCACATGTCACTGTAAGACTTCATTACCCACTTGCCAGCACACACATATACAGGAAGACTTACAAGTAAAACAGAGCCATCTACAGACAATTGTCCTGGTTAATGGGAGCCATCAAGATTCCAAACCACCATTAATGGCCCACACTTTGCATAATTACAATAGGCCCTCAGAGTTATATTTCATATTTCTAGTTTCAGATACAAGAATGATACATTCATACAAATAGGATGACCACACTTAGTAGATTATAAGCTTTGTAATGATACCTTACAAGAGACCTTTTGCATGAAGCATATTTCAGTTACATTATATTCACACTCATTAGCATATTTTCATAAAATCATATAGAGTGCAACATCACACTCTTCTTCCTAGGAATATTTTTAATTGATTCCTCTGCATATGTGTCAAACACAAGGTGGACTTCATCATAGATCCAGTATTTTCTCTGTAGCTTCATAATGAGGTGTTCAGCCAACTCTTCGCACATATTAGCAGTTTATGGTTTGTCAAGGAGCTTGTACCTCAGCCATACCATCTATTATTGCTACACTGAAAGGCCTTTGTTGGTATAAGGGACTGGTCATGTTATCAGTAAGTGCTGACTTAGGAGGGCAATGCAAGATGGGCTTTAATTTGCATTTTGCTTCTTTGTGAACTCCAGCTGAGTTGCACAGTTTGCACTAGTAAAATCACTATTTGTTTCTATTGCTTTTATCTTTTTTTGATGCAACACATTACATATGTTCTTGGTATAGTACTCGATGGGATGTACAATATCATATGCATGGGTGTCTTTTGTTCAATGCACCCACTTTACTATACTTTCCATTCCATGTTTTTGCTAAGAGTGACTGCTTCATACAGTTTCTTACCTGTCTCACATGTTGAAACTGTGCTTAATGGATGACTTCGGGCTTCTGGCTTACCGCTGAAGAAGCAGGTGTTCTTCTTGAAACACATGCCATGGTTTAAGGTGAGTCTCGCCCACAGCTGGCACTTGTCCCAGCATCTTCAACTTTTTCCTGATGCTCAATGTACTTCCTCTCTAACCTTGCCAAATTCAGTTTATGAATGTACTTCTCAAAGTATATAAGGTGCCCACTGAACTTTGGGTTTAACCAGGTTCTCCACGGTGGTATTCTCCAAAGATTCAGCTACTAATGAGTACTCTTCATCTCCCCAATGAGGCCTAAAAATGATCAAGATCAAAGTAAAAAACAAGGATTTCATAATAAATTATTTTGAGATTGTAATTACGTTATATAATGTATGTTATGTAACTCTGTGCGTAGTGTTTACAGCTGGATTCCAGTAATTTCTGGTTGGATGCTGACATCTTAACCAGTGCCTCATTACAACTCTTTTGGCAAAATAAACAAAGCTGATAATCAATACTACTGGACCATTTCCTTTTTGCCAATGATGGCAAATCGACTTAAACACATCTTCCATTTATAGTAATCTGTAGCATCAACAAACATTAATTTGGTATCATGTTCTGAGCATGAACCAATAACACAATAGTGTCAGTCGAGGGCCACAGTTTAACTTTGGGAGAGCTGCATGTTTGACATGCCTGAGTTAAAGTATAATTTTAAAAAGTTGATTTTTCAACATTTTCGCAAATATATATCAAATAATTACTGGAGGTTTGTCATGTTTGGTACCACTGTGTGTGTGTGTGTGTGTGTGTGTGTGTGTGTGTGTGTGGGAGAAAGGGCTTTTGAATGATACCCAACCCGACCCATTACCAATGACATTGTATTATCAAAATTTCCACCAGCTGGAGGACCTGGAATGTGGAGCCTGGGGGCCAGCAAGTCCCCCTGACATGTTGTAGAGAGTGACACCATTGAAATTTATGATTCTGTAGATTTTTACAAATCAAAGGACACCTCCCTTACCTTTCTATCAATAATTTGTCCACAGAATTACACATGCTGCCAGACTGCTAGTTTGTTCAGGTATGGCAGTCAACAGCTTCCCCCTAGCTGGGTGTGCATACCCCTTTTTAACAATGGCTTCTGACATCTCTTTCTGTGTTCTCCTTTTCTGCTGGGCACTTCCCATTGCTTCAACCCCTCTCCCTCTGGACAATCTGGGGAGAAACCAATTTCCCTTAACTTGGCCAATCTCTTTAACATATTCATTGTTCTACAGGGCAGACTCATTCAGTGTTAACTAATTGTTTGATTGTTCTGTAGCTGCTTTCAAAGAGACGTATGATATGGGATATGGTCCTTATCAGCAAATGGATGATTCTCTAGACACTAAGGTTTAGAGTTATACACAGAGTTCATAAAACCAATCAGAATTCGTAAATTGTACATACGGAGAGTCCTCGAACTCTCACACCATATTTGTGGGTTTTACTAAACCAGGACTAAAATTTGCACATGGCATCATGTTCTGGGAGGTGCATTCCCCACACTCATGCAGAAATTTGAACTGCAAAAAGAGAGAGAGAGAGAGAGAGAGAGAATATAACAGTCATACATTTAAAGATGGACGAATGGCCAGGGTGCAGGAAGAATCAACAGTAGCCAAAATTTACTTTGGCTTGTCAGATATTACAAATTGGTTTCTTTTGAATTTAATGTATCTAGAATTGTACCCTCTTGTGGCTGTTAAAAAGAAGAATGGAAATTCCAGTGTGTGATTTTTTTTTCTGACTTCCTTATTGCAAAACCACATTTCTCAAACCATGCCAAAGGCACCAGTCTACATTTTAAATTCATGGCAAGTCTGAAGTTTTAAACAGAAGCCAAAAAAAGTATGTCTGAAAAAACTAAAATAAAAACGCAACCCCTTTAAGGATGACATTCCAGAATCTCAGAAACAGCCAAACAGAATTTCACCATACTTTCTATGCAAAATTGAACTTTGGGCTAATATTAAAGAAGGAGAAATTTCAGTGCAAGGTCTGCAATTCTGTGCAGCGGGAAGTAAAGTGTTGAGATGAGAACATGTAATCAGCCATATAATTGTGGTGTTAACACTGAATTTAATAAGCACAAGAAGATCAAATTTTTAGTATTTTTCTGAGCATTGAAATATTTTAGGAAATTCACTGGTCAAAATCCAATTACCAGATTGTCCATGTGGACTTTTTACTTACATGACAGGCAAAATAAGGGCACACGGATCTGAACATGTTGGAGTTGACATTTTCTTATAATAAGGAAGCAGTGTGCTAGAGGGTTTTGGCAAGAATACAATATAAGATAGTTAACAGGTGCCTTCTTCTGAAGTAGGTGCTAGTTTTTCAGCATCTTGAAACTTTGAATGTAAAAGATGAACTTTCACACCAAGGGAAACTTGGAAAAAGTTATACTGATGCAAACATTAATTTCTTCAGTATTTTTGTTTCCTTTATTATTAATGAAGAAATCTGTATATGAATAAAGTTCTCTCCACCTCACACTAATGTCCCTTTCTGCATCGGCCTCCAGAGGAGGGGGCAGAAGGGGCAGTTTGCCCTGAGCCCTCTCATTGAGTGGGCCCCCAAACCGAGTGGCGTTGGGACCTGGTGCACATGGTTGCAATGTCACTCATGTTTGGACAGGCCACCCCTCCATCATGACCAAACAGTGCGACCCCATGTACCAAGTTGCAATGCCCACAGCAGGCAGCCAGGCCCAGGCCCAGCCCCGTGGAACACGAGTCATCACTGTGGGGTGAGTACAGGGCTGGCTTGCTCGCTCGCCAAACCCTCTCTCCCCGCTTCTTGCTGTCTCCCCTTAGTGTTTTTCACACTTGGTTTTTTTTAGGGATTGGGGGCCTCAGTTTCAGATTTTGCCCCAGGTTCCCAAAAACCCTCTGCAAAGCCCGTCACTTTAACCCTGTAGTAAAGACGTAGGGACAAATTCTGCCACATGCAGGAAAAGCTGTGTGCTTTATATATGCAGTAAAGACATAGGGGCAAGTTCATTCAGCTCCCAGTGACTTTACTTGGAGTCGTGTGTCCATAACCAAGTGTAGAGTTTGGTGGATACCAATCTGTTACTGAAATAATTCTGATGTCAAAGGAACCAGAACAACTTTATTTCAGGAGTGAGTGGGGGAGAAGGTACTATACAGCAGGTTGGCACAATTTCAGCTGTAGTTTAAACACGTGGTAATTAAGCAGTATGATAGGAAAAGTTATTAAATCTGTTTTCCTTTCATCTGCTTCTATCTTTTCAATTAGGTTTAGTTGATGGTGTTCCCCTGTATCAAAGCCCTTCTTGAAAGGATTGTCTGCAACCAGTTGAAAAAATGCACAATTGCCCTTTAATGCTTCTGATGGTTACATAATCTGAAATAATTTAAATTAACTAGTTTGAACTATCATTGTTGTATATGTAAAAATCATCTGATTCAGCTTGTTTCATTATCATAGAGTCACAGAAATTAGAGATGGAAATTACTTTTTAGAAATTATACCTGTGTTTCAAATTCTTTCCTTCCCAGTGCGATTGTCTGCCTTTTTCTAAATTAAATATTATCTTATTTCCAATGTCTCTAGAACCCTTTTTGTTATGTGCTAGTTTCACAGCAACTCCCACTTATTAATTTAATTAATATACATTAACCTCCTTTTCCAGATAATTAACAAAGGGGTTTAATAAGACTGAACCTAATGCCAGTCCAGCCACCCCACCCCACCTTTTTCAGCCCCAATCTGGTACAATGTCCTTTATCATTATCATAAATTTGTGATTCATTAGCCAGTTTGAATTTTACGTAATACTGCTCACTTAGAAGCCCCTTTAAATTAATTTTGAAGGAAAGTTTCCATGAGACATTGAATCAAGCAGCTTACTAAAACCCAAATTGCATCCTGTTTGACTAAAATTGATTTAACAGGGCTTCACTGAGAAACGTAAGTTCATGCTTCTCCATATTTATAATGTTACTATTACAGACTGTGTTGTTTACTATGAAACAGAAAATAAATAAAAAAGAATGTATTGGAACCTGTCAGGCTGTAGTAGCTATATCCTCTATTCCAGCTCTAATCAGAGACTGAAATGGTGGTTTGAAAAGATAGAGGTGGATGGAGATGGAGAGAAAATGAAAATGAAAACCTTCAATCAGTAATAATAAAATGTATCAAATAGCAAAACAATGACTCCTCATAAAACCCTCACATCAGTATCACAGCATTACCACTCCAAAGGTACAATAAACCTGAAATTGTTTCCCCCTTTAAAATCACCTCTACTCCAGCCAACACCAAGACAGCTGCCAAGAAGAGAGAAAAACAGCATTTTCATATGACAACATGAAGAATCTTTTCCAGAAAGACAGGAGTGGGAGAGCACAGGCAGTAAGCTAGGCAGAGAGGTGATTTTGTCCATGACTGTAGTATGTGATTACCTCCCAAGAGAGAATTTCTTAAATCCCAATAGGCCAGTTATCTAAATTTTCCTCCTCACATGCTTTGAGGAACTTTGGGCTGTTATTGAAAATAAAATCCTTCTCTTTGCCCTCTCTTCCTCCTCTCTCTTGGCTTTTTTGTCTTCATTTCTTCCTCCTGCTCTTCCTCCTCTCTTCTTTGTTGTTTATAATTGCAGATGTGGGAACATTACACTGTGGAAGTGAGTTTTAATCTTTAGGTTTGTGCCCATTTGTGTCTCCTCAACTAATTAGTTCCAAACTGTTGGCCTGGTGCCAAGAGAGTCCTGTCTCCCACTGTAAGCGTCACCTTTGAGGCTGACAACTTCGTAGTTCTTACAGCACTTTGCTGTCGAGAATGGTCAGTGCCAGTGATAGAGACACCCACTGAGGTATCTTGGAGGTACCAAGGAGGGCATTGAAGATTAACATCCAGACCTTGAATCTGACCCGGTATTCTGTGGGGATTCAGAGTAATGAGCACCCTGCTGAAGGCCTCTGGGCAGCTAGGTGTTGCCGAGGAGGTGAGGTAGAATGATCACATCTGGATACAGTGAGTTGCAATAGTTCAGACTGGAAGTCACAAAGAGCTGGATCATTCCACCCAAGTGTGTCTGATGATGTGGGGCACATTATTCTGGTTAGCTGTAGATGAACAGTAGATCACCTTGCGGGGCGGGGGAGGGGAGGGATGATGGGCACCTATCCATGTGTCCAGCAGCAGGAAGGACTCCTGAAGGAGTCCTTAGGTGCAGACCATTTTGACAGTCTGTGTCTAGACCCCTTCAGTGGACAGCGAACCGATGAAAGTTGTTAAGGGCAGGTCTATAGTACCGGCTAAGTTGATCTAACTTATGTTGCTCAGGGGTGTGAAAGCCCCTCCCCGCAAATGACACAAGTTTTGCGCTGTCCACTCGGGTGCTATGTCAGTGGGAGATGCTCTCCTGCTGCCATAGCTTACGCTTCTTGGTGAGGTGTCTTCATTATGTCTTCACCAGACATGCTGCAGCTGCGCTGAGGTAGCACTGTAGTGTAGACTTGCCCTAAGTTTTCCAAGTGTTTCCCTTTTCCTACCAAAATCACCTCCATCTTATGTTATGAGCTCTCTCATCTCCAGTCAGGAGGATAGGCTGCAGTGGCAGGGCAGCAGAGCACAGGATGTGGGTTAGAAAAAGAATTAGTGTTATGAGCCCTGTCCTCTCCAAGCAAGGAGGGGATTGCCTCAACATCAGGGAAGCACAGGAAAGCCAACTAGTGGGAGAGCTTGCCTTTCCTGGGCATCCTTTCCCAGGTAGCAAGTGACTGGTCCTGGTATCAGGGCAATAGCAAGAGAATACAGCATGATTTTATCTTTATAAATCCTTTCCACTTATTTCTCATGGTTCTGTTATCTCCTAGAGATTTACAAACGTTCTCTGAATATTTGTTCCATTACTTTAGTAGGGATTGCAGTAAAACTTACTGGATAGTAATTCCCAGGTGTCCAGTATTTTGTGTGAATATCTGTGCTAAGTTTGCTTCCCCTCCCCCCACCTTTTTCTTGCATTATGTTCATTCCTTGTGAAACTGATAGCTAAGGAAAGAGAAAGATTTTCAAATAACTTTACTCTTTTTCAGACCAGAATAAACTTGTCCAATAAGCAAAATTGTAACTCAATTTTTAAAAGGAACAGATGGCTATTATAAGACATTGAAGAAATAAAATCTTGCATGGTGGTTTGTGTCAGTACCTCTAATAATGCTTTTATAGGGTGTATTACAATTTATTGACTAATTACTTATTTTAATTGGTTGTGTTCAGTTATTACAGATATTGAATGCTTTTATATAGAAATACAATAACAAAGTTCCTACAGACATCATAAAGTGATCACATTGTAGGGTTTGTGATTGTACTATTTTATTGTATTACAGTAATTTCTGACTAGAGAGAGATGCAGTACTTGAGTTCAGTAAAACAGATGCTTGGCTCAAATTTTTTTACTTCCCATTTCCACTGTTCTGTTTCTTGAAAAGACTACCGCTAGACTAATATGCTCTTCATACAATTCTATCCTTTGTGCTGCTTCTTTGGCCCTCACAGCTTAGAGAAGCAAAGGAGAAAACAAAAAGACTAAGGGTTAAAATGCCTAAGATCTATTTTCAAAAGTGACCTAGGCACTTAAGTCTCATTGAAAGTCAGTGGGGCTTAGGCTGCTAGGCCTGGATGCACAAAGGGAGTGTGGCATTCAAGTCCATGTTTTAGGCACTTAAGTCCCAGTTCCAGGCCACTGTGATGCACAAAACTCCTGCTGAACGTTGTAGGCATCTAAACTCAGTGTCTAAATTTTCAGAGTAAAAGTTCCTTCGGCACCTCGGTTTTTGCCACTGGGTATGCATAGTGCTGCCTCACTCTAGGTGTCTGGACACCTACCTCCCACCTAAGCCCCAGAGTGATTCACAAACCAGGGGAAGACAGGCATTCATCTGCTGAAGTCACAAGTGGGGCCTGATCCAGTAGGGATGTTCAGAGGCCACCTACCAGATTGGGCCCCATTCAGACTCCAGGGGGCAGCAGTGATTGTCTTGTAACTGTTAGCCCGGTGATTAGAGCACTCACCTGGGAGGTAGGAGACCCTGCTTCACTTCCCCCCTCTTAGGCTAGTGCACTAGCCACTGAGCTATGGGATAGTCTGATGTGGGGTTTCTTCAATCTCTCCTGTTGAAGCTGTGGCTAAATAATGAATGAGCGATTGGAGTAGGGGGAATGGGCTCAGGGTCTCCCTCCTCCCACATGAGTGCCCAAACCACTGGACTGTGGAGCTGTTCTCACACTCTGTGTTTGGGTTGCTCCCTCTCTCTCTGTCCCACCGTCTATTCCACTGTGAATAAATATTCAAATAGTCATTGGCCAGACAGAGAGCGTGAGAATGACTCTGTAGTCCAGCGGTTAGAGCATAAACCTGGGAACTGAAGCCGGCTCTCCCACATTCCAGGTTAGTGCTCTAACCACTGGGCTAAAAATAGTAAGGTGGGCACCACCACCATTTCTCCTCCTCCTCAGTTTCATACTAAAATGATACAGGTGCCTAACTCCAGGAGCGGGTTCATAACTGAGAATCGCAAGCAGAGACAGGCACCTCGTGTGAAGCTTAGCATCCGCCATTGGTTAGCTTAGCGCCCCTCCCTGCCCCCCCACTCCCGCACCTAGCATGCTGGCTTTTGTGAAATGCAGGCTAAGGTGCCTTTTTCTCCCCATTCATTGTATAGGGAGCCTAGGCACCTAACTCAGGCTTTGTGAATTGCAATAATTTTCTAGGCACTTAAATGTTAGGGGCTGTGACACTAGCACTATAATGCCTAACTCCTTTTGTGCATCCAGCCCCCAAGTGCTTAAGTCACGTTTGAAAATGGGATGTAGGTTCCTAGGTCATTTTGGCATTTTTGAAAATTTTATTCAACCTAATCTAACCCTGTCCTGGAAAAGAAGGTTGTGCTGGTACTTGATGGATTGCGCTTCACAAAGAGTGGATAATCAAAAATGAAACAAGGTGGGGGAAAATTAGCTCGGTTCTCCTTTTTGTCTACAAAAAGTAAATGTTGTACTTTGTACCTAGTATCAGTCTGTGACTGCTCGTAGTTGTTAGAAGAGGCCCTCATTTTCACAGAAGTCTCAACTTGGCCACTGATCTTGCACCTCCAACGTGCATTTTATAACACATGCAGGGCCGGCTCCAGGCACCAGCCCACCAAGCTGGTGCTTGGGGCGGCACCTGGAGGGGGGCGGCGCGGCGCTCCGGCCCGAGAGCGGGGCCGCGACTGGGCTCGCCGCCCTCCCCCTGGCACTGCCTCTGGCCGCCGGGGAGAGCGGAGCCCCGGCCGGGCTCGCCGCCCTCCCCCCAGCGCTGCCTCTGGCCGCCGCGGAGAGCGGAGCCCCGGCGGGGGAGGGGGGGCAGCGGGAGGCTTTTTTGCCTGGGGCGGCAAAAAAGCCAGAGCCGGCCCTGAACACATGGACATCTAACTACATGATTTGTTGATGCAGTCTAGTAGTTAGACATCTAGGTGATATTGGAGGAGCCATCACACCCTGTTTTTTTCACTGGTCTCCCCTCAAGTAGCCCAAATCTGACACAAAGCAGCGGAGGAAGGAGTTCTTGAAGATGCTTTGAACCAATTGGGAGTTGAGACATTGCATCAATGTCACCCACTTTAGCACAGGTGTGATTTAATAGTTCCAAAGCAGCCCACTGACAGCTCCAAAGCAATGTGTAAATTCCTATATGTCAGGACTGAGGGGCTCTGATAATGGTACCAGAGCAACATGCATTGATGTATCAGGGCTAATTCCCATCATGGTGTTCTCCTTGCCCTAGGGTGTGCCGAATGTGCTGTTTTCATCTGCAGTGTGTGAATTCATAGGGTCATATAAAATTATTTGGCATTTGTGGTGTGGACTAATGTACATCTAGGTAGTTAATGTTAAGCTGCTTTAACTATATTGATGCATTCTCCAACTCTGACTTCTTAGCTGCCTGAGGAAGGTGAGGAGAAATAAGAGTAACTAGAAGTCTGAACTCTGGAGGACACTGAGAAGTCAAAGATTCCCTACACATCTCCAAGGACTCTATGGACTAAGACAACTGACTCACCCCCAGAAGATGGTTCCCCACTCTGGAAAGGATACTAGGCAAGCCTCTTTACCCTAAAGATCACCACCAACTCCAGCGTTGATATTATGGAGTTTCTTGAAATGATGTCCCATGTGGAACCAGTGGGTTTTGGTCTTCCAACTAATCTCAATCACATGGTTGTACCATTATTCCACTCTGGCAGCACTGCAGCAAAGATTACTATTGCCTATTTTACCCAGTCTCCTGAACAAGGACCTGCTGATTAAGGCTACAATGTCTAAAATTTGGTGTTCCAGTATTGAGATTATCTGACAAGAGAGTGCATCAGTCATCTATGGTTGCTACATGCATATCTAATTACCAGTCCTCAGTGAGAAGGCACAGGAAACTGGGGGGAAAGTTTGTCAGTTGGCATCCTTGAGGGCAAAAGACTTACATCTTTGGACTCTGATTAATAAGATGTTATCAGCAAAAAAGTGAGGGCAACTTAGCTTTTGTTTTCTGTGGTGTAGCAGAGACAGCAGCTGCTTCTGCATTGGATATTCATAGCTATCTGTTGGGAAAGACATCCCTGAAGAAACAAACTTAGATGTGCTTCAGGGAGGCCCATTGCATCTTGCAGAATTGTAGGCTCCAAATAATCAGTCTTCAGAGCCCTACATCCTTCCTAAAAAACAGGAAAAAGCGTGGGGCGGGGGGGGGGGGCATTCCCAGTAAGACTGAGATTTTCAAAGCTGAACTCCCCCATTCATTTAAAAAGTGATTAATGGCTAAATCCCCTAGTCATCTTTGAAAATGTTAACCTTGATCAGACAGCTTGTTAAGTAGTTTCCAACCCAAAGGATCTTCCTATGAAGTTAGATTACTCCAATAGTCTTTAATCTTTTCAGACACGTGTCCTTAGCATTGCTCCAAAGTCCAATTCTGGGAAAGCTCAGCAATTTCCCCCTCCAGCAGTCACTCGAATATTGCGATATCAGGAAGACTAGGGCTGGAATTCCTGTGTCTTACAGAAAAACAAAACAAAAGAGCCATTAAACCTACATCACCAATAAAGAGAGAATGGATTTTATTCCAAATACTTTCTGGTGGGTTAGATCACCACAACTAGGAGGACTACAGCTCGTTTGGATCTCACATTATTTGGCTCAAGAAAAGTTGAAAATAATAGGCCTGATTCTAATCTTCCTTACAACAGCATAACTCCACCACTGTCAGAGGATTTTCTCCTGAATAACACTAAGTGAAAGTAGAACTAGGTTCACTGGCCTAGATCCTCAGAGGGCTTAGGTATCTGTCATGGGGTCACTTGCCACACTGACGCCTCCTGCTGGGCATTTCAGGAATTAGCTCAATCCCAGCAGGTGCATCCTCAGGTGGTGGTGGCTCTCCCATCCTCACCTCTCCCTGCAGACCCGTTTTGGCTCCTTTGTCTCAGCGTCTGCTTTGTGGCACAGTCCTCCGGCCATGTCACCAGCCGGTTTCTCCCCCTTCAGGGGAACTCCTCCAACAAGAATCCAGCCACTCCTCGCAGTGGCTTGGCAGTCCCCAGCAGGGTCACTCCTTCAGTGGCTAGTGGGGGGGAGGAGCCAGGCCCGCCCACTACTCTGGGCCCCAGCCCTGGGACCCTGCAAACAGCAGCTTTCTGCTGCCTCTTCCTTCCAGCCCACTGTCTGTATTCCCTGGGCCACTTTCCCGGGCCACTTCCCCGCAGCTTCAGTTCCTTCTGCTCCTGCCTCTGGTTCTGGCTCCAGCTCCTTTGCCCTCTTCCCAGGGCCTTGAACCTGTAAGTCCTGGCAGCCTGTCAGGAGTTTTCCCTAGCTCCCCCAGTCCCTACTAGCACCTGCTCTTCCCCGGGTGCTGGTCTCTCTGTAGCCCTCTAGGAAGCCAGTCTTCTCCCTAGGGCTTCCTGCAGCAGACTACTCGCTTCTCTGGTCTGCAGTTTCCTTTTATATGGGCCGGCTGGGCCCTGATTGGCTGATCCAGTCGCTGCCCTAATTGTCTGCAACCGCCGCCCTAATTGGCTGTTTCCCCTGCAGCCACTCCTTTGGCTGCCTGCTGCTCAGCCTCGTTAGGCTGGTTTTAAGTCTCTCAGGGTCAGTGCGGGGCAGGCGCCCCATCACAGTGCCTAAAGCCCAATGGGAGTTAGAGGCCTAAGTTCCCTTGAGGATCTAGGCCTCTGTCTCTAGAATCATTTTCCTTTCTCAAGTAGGAACTATGGAGGGGAGTCAAAGTCTCAGGCAGGATGTGTCTCACGTTTCTGATAGGGAAACAGGCCTTTTGAAGGTATGTGGGCGCTGTGTGCTTTTACCACATATTTAGCATTGTCACAGCATATTTACACAGAGTGGGGGACGGGGGTTCATGTTCTACTACCGCAGTGCTGTCCAACCTTTGGGAAAAGAAGGGGACAGGGAATCCCCTGGAGGAGACTCATAGATATTTTCTGGTCCCTGTGCGCCACCTGAGCACCGTGAAAGGAGTGAAACAAGATGGAGAAACTGCCCCTAAAGTATAGATTGTGGCCCTTTGACTTTTTTGTAATACCTTGGGATATCAGGCTGAAAAGGTTGTGTACGTACTACTGGCCTACTTGTGTGATTTGTTAGAATGAATTGGTTCCTGGATTTAAACTGTGTGCTGTATTTTAGCAAGTTTTTCTGTGCTAATATCATCATGAGTTGAGCCAAGTATCAGCCAGCTTTTAGGTAAATTTAGAAAAGAAATATTATGAAACTATGCCAGTGCAATCTGTTTAGAAAAGACTCGTGGGACTTGCTTTTTGTATATTTTCTACAATGCTGTCAGAGAGTTAAGTAGTTGCCATCTAGTGGTAGAAAAGTAAAATTTAACAATAAAAACCTCTATACCTTTTATCTGCTGTTGCTGCTGGTGATCCAGTCACAAGGAAGCTAATGCTTTAAAATAGCATAACAAAGTAACATTATTATTTAATGATTGGTCTGGAATTTGAAGTGTAAACTGCATGGGACTTTTATCTAGGAATAGTATATAGTTGGTATTGTACTCTGAAACATTAAATGTGCATGTATATTCAATTTGTATGATTTTAATACATTATAAGAGGCTTTTATTATAAATAAATGGAGACATGTATTTTTGACTCTTTCATAGATGCCAAGGCCAGATCATCTAGTCTGACGTTCTATATAACACAGACCATAGAACTTCCCCACAATGATTTCTGTTGAACGAGAGCATATCATTTAAAAAACCATTCATTCCTGATTTTAAAATTGCCAGTGATGGGGAATCCACCACAACTCTTGGTAAATTGTTCCAATGGTTAATTACCCTCTCTGTGAAAAATTTATGCCGTATTTCCAGTCTGAATTTGTCTAGCTTCAACTTCCAGCCATTGGCTCTTGTTATACTTTTCTCTGCTAGATTGAAGAGCCCATTATCAAATATTTGTTCCCCACTTACATATTTATAAATTTTGATCAAGACACACCTTAACCTTCTCTTTGTTAAACTAAATAGATTGAGCTCCTTGAGTCTATCACTATAAGGCAGGATTTCTAATCCTCCAATCATTCTCGTGGCTCTTCTCTGAAACCTCTTCAATTTATCGACATCTTTCTTGAATTGTGGACACTAGAACTGGACACACTATTCCAGTAGCAGTGGCACCAGTGTCAAATACAGAGGTAAAATGATCTCTCTACTCCTACTTGAAATTCTTATTCAAGCATCTAAGGATTATATTATCCCTTTTGGCGATAGAGTCACACTGCAAACCTCTGTTCGGCTGATTATCCACCATGATTGCCAAATCTTTTTTAGAGTCACGGCTTCCCAAGATACAGTCCCGCATCTTGTAAGTATGGCCTACATTCTTTGTTCCTAGATATATACATTTAGCCATATTAAAATCCATATGGTTTGCTTACACCCAGTTTACCAAGCGATCCAGATAACTCGGTCCTCTTTATTATTTACCACCACCCCTAATTTTGGTGTCACCTGCAAACTTTATCAGTACAGATGCTCCCTGATTTACGCAAGCGTTCCGTTCCGGAACGCCTTGCGTAACTCAAATTTTGCATAAGTCAGAAATGTATCTCCGACCATTATGCAAAAAGAAAGAAAGAAAGAAACAAAGAAACAGAAAACTCCCTCCCAAACTCCTATTTCTAGTTTATGGAACTTTTTCCGTAAGCTCAGTTTTGCGTACATCGGGTTTACGTAACTCGGGGAGCGTCTGTAATGATTTTATGTTTTCTTTCAGGTCATTGATAAAGATGTTAAATAGCGTAGGGCCAAAACCCGATCCCTGCAGGACTCCGCCAGCAACACACCTATTCAATGGTGATTCCCTGTTTATAATTACATTTTGAGACCTATCAGTTAGCCAGCTTTTAATCCATTTAATGTGTGCCATGTTAATTTTGTATTCTATAGTTTCTTAGTCAAACTGTCATGTGGTACCAAGTCAAAAGCCTCCTAGAAGTCTAAATATATTACATCAGCACCATTACCTTTATCAATCAACTTGTAATCTCACCCAAAAACAATGTATCTAGTTTGTTTGACAGGATCTATTTTCTGTAAACCCATGTTGACTGGCTTTGATTTTATATATATATATATATTATCCTCCTTTAATTCTTTATTAATCACGCCTTACCAACAAGAATTTTACACTTGTTTTAAGAATGTTTGCTGTAGATATAGAGAGGTTAATATCCCTTTAAATAGATTGTGAGTACCTTGCATTCACTAGCTGTTTAAAGGGATACTACACTGTTCCCATACACCTACGTGTGTCAATGATCTCTGCACCTCTGGATTCACCATTACAGGGCTGATCGGTTATACTCTGACCTCCTTTATTACCTATACCAGTTGGAATGCCAGTGACATGCTTCTTTCGTGACTTGCTCTAAAAATACAGTTCATACTCTGTAAAAGTCTAACTTTCCCCTTTCCTGGAGTTTGGCTTTATTAACAAAGAAACAACACAGTAAAATAATGGAGCAGTATAAAATTTCCCCCTCTAGGCTTGGCTGTTCCTAGAGTTCCTCCCTGAGGAGTGCTGCATCTACACACGAGCTATATCCTGTCTCTCATCCGGTGCGGTTATGAGTCACTTGTCTCACTCAGGATGTTTCAGGAAAACACTGCTAATCTGTTACACTCCTCTTCTTGATTTTTGTCCCTGCTTTCTCCACCTTCACAGCCAGAGGCCTATCCCTGCTCCAGGAAGTGTACATAAAGCAGTATCTGCTGTTACCCCGTGTTTTTCTCTGATGGAAATTAAAGAGGGAGAAAAAGGCAGAAACTATTCATATTTTGCCCCGCCTTCAGGGCCCAATTTGATTGGAAACATGGGCTGAGATTACTTTCTCTCCAAAAGGGCCCAAGGTGAAACCAGTGACATTTCCCATCTTCTGGTCACTTGGCTAGAAGGGAAGGTGAATACCGAACCAGAGTGAACATCAAAACAGAGCATCTATTCCAATGGATACTTGATAGCCACTGCATAGCTGCAACAGCCACTGTTTCTGAAGAAGCCATATTCTCCTGGTTGTTGCTTGAGTTTGTGGGACTAGTTTCCAATATTTTTGCCCGTTCTGGAGTGTTACATGCCTTGTGCTTACACACACTATTGACAGGAGGTCTTTATGGGACCCGCCGAATAGTAGAGACATGTCCACCAAGATGACACTGATATTACCCCTCTCCCTACTCCTTTTTTGTAAGTCTAATTTGTTACCTGCTATCATCGCTAGGTCTCCTTCAGGATCAATACTTCTCAGGTTTCTCCCTCCCATTGACTATAGGTGTGTTTGATTTTTTTTCCTGAGGTATTAGCGTTCATATTTCCAAAGTGAATGTCCATTGTTTGCAGTCTAAGTCAATTTGTATTAGTTTTCTGTTCTAACTGGTGTTTACAGTTCTTCCAAATTTAGGAGCGACTGTGAAAGTGTGCTGTTTACTCCCTCATCCAGGTTCATTAATTAGGATGTTAAGTAAGACCAGTCCAAACACCTACCCCTGCAGCATACCACTAGACATCTCCACCCAACTCTGTACCTTGCTGTTTACCATTACCTGTTGTTTACAATCTTTTAGCCAGTTTTCATTTTAAATGATGACAATGTGGTCTGATGCTTAGAGTACTTAGCGTGGGAATCAGGAGACCTGAGTTCCATTCCTGACTTTGCTACTGACCTACTGTGTGACCTTGAGCAAGTTACTTCACCTACCTGTGCTTCTGTTTTGTCTATTTGTGGGAGCACTGTCTAGTACAGGGGTGGCCAAACTTACTGACCCTCCGAGCTGCAAACGGCTGCCTTCAAAAGTTTGAGAGCCAGGGCGCGCCTGCCACAGCTTGGGGCTTCAGCCCTGGGGGAGGTTCCTGCCAAGGCTCAGGGCTAAAGCTGAAGTTCTCAGCCCCAACAGGCGCACCCTGTGGGGCTGAAGCCCTGAGAACTCCGTCCCCGCTAGGCGGAAGCCAGAAGCCACACATGGTGGGGGCTGCTGAGGGTAAGAGTGGGGCATGCCGGGGGGCGTGACTCAAGCTTTAAATTGTGTCGTCCCCCCCACTCTCTCTGCAGGTACCAGTCATCTCTGGCAGGAGTCCCTAAACCCATCACCCTTCCGCAGGGCAGAAGCCCTGAGCTCTCCCCCATCTGATAGGCAGAGAAGGGGAGAGTATGTTGGGGGCTCCGTGAGCCGCACTTTAACTGCAAAAGAGCTGCATGCGGCTCTTGAGTCACAGTTTGACCGCCCCTGGTCTAGTATTTGTAGAGCGTCTTGCACAATGGGACCCCAATTTCAGCTGGGAGCTCTAGGTGCTACAGTAATGCAGATAACAAGAACAATGGTAATAGTCCAACACTATTCTCTCTAAGCCTATTCAAATAATTGTTTCAATTTAAGTGCTGGTAGTGAGGAGTTCTATGTTTCTTTCTCACAGTATTTCTTATTAAATACCCTTAGTTTACAAGTAAACCAGTGTAATTTCTAATATGTATTTTCAGCCCTGCAAACTCAGTCTGGACCCTGAGTGTCAGTCTGGGTTCTTTCCTTCTCACAGATCATCAATAATTACAGAGGTTCCTCAGTGGCACTTATGCAAGTCCATTTCTTGCACATGTGAACTGAGTGGGAGTTGGTAAATATTTCTGATGATGCACAAGAAGGAATAGATTCCATCTCACTCCCTCTTAATCATGTTGTCTCTGCAGGGCCAATGAGAATAAGATGGAGTAAAACATTATTTTTGTCACTAAAGTGACCTGATATGACTCTAAATACACACAAAGGGCGGATTTGCTGAGTAAGTAGGTGCCACAAGTACATAGCCGCTTTTTAGAGCTGATTCACCCTTGACGATTTTGTGAGATGTATTAAATGTTCTAATGTCCAAGTATATCTACTTTGTTTCTCTTGTTCACTAAAGACTCAATTGCTCCTTTAAAGCATTACCCTGAATTGTGCCTCAGGAGGAGTATGGGGAGTTTTTCTTTCTCCCCAAACTGTCTGGTGTATGGTGGGAGTGCACCCTGACTATTCTCTTTCACAGGTGTAATATGCTACTGGGGACACCCAGAGCTGTGAGCCACGGTGTTACCTCTCTGCCTCAGCAAGAGTGAGCTTTGCTGGAGATTAGACTGTGTGTCAGATCCCAGCCACACCAGTCTGTCTTCCTCACCACAAACTCCTTAAGGCTCTCCCAACCCATACTTTACCTAGCAGGTAACAATCAGTGAACTCCAGTCCCCAAGCTCCTCAGAGATGTTCTTCTGCAATCCACAGTCCCCATCACTGAACATTCACAGAAGATATTAAGTTTGCTGCTCTTTTAAAGAGTCAGTTCATTGCAGCTTATTAACTTAACTGGGGTAAACACACCCTTCCTTCCAAACACAGCACTGCGTTTGTTTATCGTAAAAATAAAACAAGTTTATTAACAACATGCCATAGGTTAAGTGATACCAAGTAGATGGAATAAAGATAGAAATAGGTACAAACAAACAAAAGTAAAAATATGTTTTCTAATGGCTGAGACCTAACTTAACAAGCTACAGTCTTTACTGGAGGGTAGTTTCCTTCCTTTCCCATCAATTGCTGGCTAACTTTTTGCCAGGATCCCCAATGAGTCCAAGGCACAGGTTTTCCTTATCTCCTCAGGTGAAGGATACCGCTGTCTTTCTGTGTGTCTTTATTTTTCAAAGTCTGCCTTAGTTTCAAGGGTCAAATTGATCAGTCTCCTGTCTCCTCTTGGAGGCAACTCCATCTGGATTAAGATGTCCCCTGATGTGTGTTCTTATGTAATGCTTCCTGCTGCAATTTTACAATGTAAATGTTTTCTTTTGGCAACCTCCGATGCAAATGAATATTTGAATTTGGCTGCACCTGGTTTGAGGTGTTGGCCTCTTCCCTTTATCTGGAGAAAGCCTGTTTATCAACTGCCCCTGGCGTGCCTGGTTTAAACACCTTGTAGTCACAGACTTTAAAGCATAATATCAGCAAGTATCCATAATTCCGTATACCTCATTGTCACATACATTCACAATGATATTATTGACCAATGTATTATTAGCTTTCAAATGAACCCTACAAGGCATATTTTACATAAATATCATTGTAACAGTGTGTAGGGTGTGAATACAGGGTTACAAAGGGGTGCAGTAAATTCCCCTATTTGTGCTGGTCCTGTTCCATTGGCTAGTGTTGAAGAGGGGAAAGGAAGCCATGGCCCCATCTTATCATATCTCCCTTCCCCCTGGGGACCTAGTATGCACCTAGGGTGTACAGTACCTGTAATCCCTGTGTACCAAAACTATATTGTGCTGGCCCTTATAAAGGAGGCACATGAGAAAAGAAGTCTTCTTGAACCCTCCTCCACAGCACTCTTGAGTAGGGACCAGGTACAATACGACCTTAAATCTGTAATCCTATTATAAAAGTAATCCATTTTTTCAGGCCGCAGTGAACTTCTATAAACCTTTGCTGTTTATTGCTCCCATCTCTCTTACCATCTTGATGCTTAGTGATATTTTCCTCTTAATTTTTGTTCCGCTCTTTCACTGTGGATAGATGTTACATACTTCCCCACATTTCCCTGAAAGCTTAGAAGGAGAAGCTCGAAAGGGACTTTAGATAGCTTCCTGAATATAAGAGCAGTTACTTCATTTTCCTGAAAGGAAAGATTATCTGCTGTTTACTCTTCAAACTTTGTTTTAAGAACAGAGAGACTGTCCTATATCTTTCCTAAAAGGACTCAGAACATTCAGGGTGCTTGTCTAGTGTTTATTGGCCTTCAAAATGCATTGTAACTATAGCTCACTGTCCAAAGGAATCTGATTCCTTCTAGGAGACAATTGCTGTTTTGGTCTTGC
Organism: Terrapene triunguis; assembly: GCF_002925995.2. Classification (NCBI taxonomy): domain Eukaryota; kingdom Metazoa; phylum Chordata; order Testudines; family Emydidae; genus Terrapene; species Terrapene triunguis. The sequence goes on along the minus strand of NW_020664448.1, from coordinate 9,895,498 downwards.
TTTGGTCTCCCGTCATTAAAATGATGACAGTACCTTTGAGAAGAACCGTAGGAGTGGTTTGTAGTTGGAGGAGTAGCTGATTGTAAGGAATTGTTTCCAATCACACACTGAATGGTCCGGGAGATAATGAACATGTCTGAGACTCATGGCTCAGTTGTGAAAATTCCAAAAAGCATCCTGCCCACATCCTAGTCTCTTACCTACCTGAGGAGTGTTAATTACAAAGGGCCAGAGGAAGGGTCTTTTTATACCAACAAAGTCCACAAAATCTTAACTTTTGTAACTTTCTATGGGTGAGCTGTTTCAGGAGCTGGATGATTTACATCTACCTAATTTAACGCTATACAATCCCTTCCAGTCTCTCCTTCTTCTGTGCCATTCAAGTTCCCATCATCCAAGCTTATTTCCCTTTTGCCGTACTAAGTATACTTAAGGCTTCTCTTTCAGAATGGATGGGTCTGAATCATCTGAAGTCACACTCCATCCAGCCTAGTAGATCCAAAGCTGATAAATGTCTAAAATACATTTGAGACATTGCAAACTCTGGGTGCATTATTTTGTGTTAATAACCATTCACACTTTTCAGTAAACAGGTACATTATTTCATCTTCATTCCTTTAATACATGCCAAAACTTTATCACTGGAGAAACAATCTCAATGGGTGTCTCCCAGCTGGGATAGACAGACTGGCACTAGCATTGCTCCAACTAGCATAGTAAAAATAGTCCAAGCCCACCCAACGTCCTGGGTCCGAGCTCAGAGGGTTACCCTGACCAATGGCCACACTGCTGCTTTTAATGTGCTAGCTAGAGGAAAGCTTACATGAGTCTGTCTACCTGGGCTGGGAGGCATGCTTCCAACTGCAGTGTAACATACCCCAAAGGAGAAAATTGAAGTCAGATGATGCTTTGTTCTGTTGCTTTTGAATATTATACATAAGAGTTCAGCAAAACTTAGCCACTACTATTTGTAATGGTAAAGACTTTTGCAAAATCCCCATATAACCATGAGGTTAGTCTTGGACAAAAAACGAGAAGAGTTACATGTGATTGTGCAGCTATCAGGCTTATCCCTGTGGTGACGAGAAAGGAAACAGAACGCCAGGTCTGTGGTACTAGCTTTTAAAGCCTTAAGCTAAAAGCTTCTTAGGAAAAAACTTTTTTTGGGGTTTTTATTATATTACTTGCTTTGTTTATAATATTTTTTATTGGTATAAATTTTGCGCATGAAGAAGACATGCAGTAGTTAATTACATAAAATAATAGCCCCATATCTTGTGCACGTGAAAGCCAGCTGCAAGGGAGAAAAATAGGCAAGCCAAAAAGTTTTCCCAAACACAGACGCTGGGACAAGGTCACTTTTCCTTTGTTGCTAAGGGAACAGTTTGCTGTTCTCGTGGGCAGACGATTCGGGAGCAACACATTCCTACAATCCCAATAGACCAGTTAATGATCCTACAAGGTGCTGATCACCTTCCACTAAGAGATGAGTGCCCTCAACTTCTATTGATTGTAATGGAACTTGAGGGCATTCATCCCCCTGATAGTACCTGGGCCTTAGAGATTAATGGTACTGTGCAAAGATATTACTAAACAATATACAACATAGAAAGTATTTCAAAACACTGCAAAAATGTAGCCACATTTTAAGACTCTCGTTACAGTCACATAGGACAGATGGAAGTGATATTAAAGTTTAAGATTACACATATTATACTAAAAAAATTCCTGTGCCAACTGTAACTTCTGAAGGAAAGTTTGTGGTGGATTCTCAGGAACTAGGCTAAAAAATTGGCAAGCATTGCAAAAGCCTGTATCAAAAGAAAGAGACAGAATTATGATCTAAGAAAGGGCATGCTCTGGAAATGTCAGAGAAATGGAAAAAATGTTTTACTGCTGCTTTAATAGAAGAGTGAAACAGAAGGTTAGATATAAATACAAAATGAGGAGCAGGTATAATTGTGGAAGGAATAAGAAACACTAGGAACTATGACTGAAATTTTCAATGTGGTAAGAGCTTTGGAAGCATAATTTCCATTAGTAAATTACAGTAAATTGCATCCACTTTCAGACCCTCTCCTACTACTAAAACAATGTATCTCTTAGTGTAAATGAGAATCATGTTCACTATGTATAGTGATCATTGGCAAATATATGTATGGACACTTTAATTGGGTCATACCCATAGGCAGACAATCCAATTGTGTGATCTTAAGCTTCCATTCTCTTTTTATTATCTGCATGCCTCCATAGAGATAGTGATAAAAATGACCAATTTTCCAACTTGACTGTCTAAAGCTGTGTCTACACTACGGAGACTCTAGTGGCATAGCTATCTTGTATATAACTATACCAGCATAGCTATGCCAGGTTAACCTCATAGTGTAGATTCAGCCTACACTGAAGGAAGAGATTTTTCTGTCAGTGTAGGAACAGCACCTCCCTGAAAAACGTTAGCTATTTCAATGGAGGCATTTTTCCATCTACATCGATGCATCTGGATTTTCACACCCCAGCCAACATAGCTATTTTAACCTAATTTTTCAGAACAGACCAAGCCTGAGATTAGGTGACGACGGTTCTGATCCTGCAAACACTCACAGACATGCATATTTATATTTAAACCAATAGTGCCATTGAAGTCAGTGAGCAGGCCCATTCTTAGTGCCTAAATTTAGGTACCCCAGTTTAAAAACCAAACCCTTAGTTGCCATTTTAATTAATTTACTCATCAACCAAAAAACTTCCTTGTTTTATACAGAGGTTGCTGAGTTTTTGTTTTGTGGGGGATTAGTATCTTTGAAACATCCTTATAAACATGTTATATTGTAATACCAGTATTAGGCATACATCTTTAAATCTGCTAGTTCCACATCATTTAGGATTTCAAGACTCATTTGAAGTTAAAGCTTCCTACAAGTTGTGTGCTTGTATGGAAGAACCAAAGAACTCACTTAAGTTGTATGAAACTCTGGGCCCAACTCCAAGAGTTCTCCATTTCAGGAAATAAAAACCAATTATTGTAATTCAGTCCCCTTTTAGGACTACTAGTTTTAAGATTCCCTCAAGGCTCCAATTCAACTATGTAGCTAGTGGAGGATGCCTGGACTTATTCCCTGCGCTTCTAGCTGCTGCCCCATATCCACTATGCTTGCTCTTTCCTTTGATGTTCAATGTTGGCAGCTGGCCAGTCTCTGGCTGAGCTGAAAAGCAACAACAAGCGTTATCAACAGTCTAGCAAGCATCCCCCTTTTGACTGCTAGTTATGTGGGAGCAACTAGTACAGCTGGAGGGTGTGGGGGGTTGCTAGGGGGAGAGAATGGAGAGTGGAGTTAGGAGGCAAAGCTCTCAGGAGGTAGTAGGATCAGTATGGGGAAGGAAGCTTTGTTGGGGGCAGAGAATGTGGCAAGCAGTAGCTGGAGGGAGAAGGCAGGGCTAACAAGTGTCTCACCTCTCAGCAATAATCTAGGATCTCTAACCTTGTCTTTCTAATTTATCTTTTAATTTAGCTCATGGACTCAGTTCAGGGACCATTCCATCTCAAGGAACTCTCAAAAATCCCTAACAAGTAGACTGAGTGGCCTTGAAGACGGGTGCTGGGATTTGGGCTTCTCATTGGTCCAAACCTGGTCCACAACAGTAGTAACAAAGTCATGACTCTCAATTACCATTTAACACAGTAGTTCTCAAACTAGTCCTTTGACCTTAGTGCTCTGTGGAGGGTCTTTGGTGAGTTGCCATCACAATGATGAAGAGAATGTGCAATTGAAACCAGGGAGCTCCAACTAACCTTAAAAGTTTAAATAGCATGGTGCAGTAGGCTTTAGGAGGTGGCACTTGCTGCTAGCTGTAGCTCAGTCTGCAACATGGTAAGGACGGGCATTTAATAGCATGTTTGACCAGCTAAACAAAAGACAACCCCCTCTCTATGCTGCTATTTGGGGTCATGGCATGGGATACCCAGGCGGGGGAGTGGCTGTAAGATCATCCTCTCCTTTTCTAGTAGAGATGGTGTTAGTAGTATTGCACTCAGAGCGTGGTTCAGTATTATCCCCTACAGCTGGCCCTAATGAAAAACTGGGCATATATGGAGTTTTAGGAGGTCTCCTTTTTTATTTTTAAATGCTATAATTTCTGAATGGTAGTTTTCCCATTTACTACAAGCTCCCACCACCGGGCAAGGTGCGGGCTCACCGCTGGGAAGTTGTGAGAGGAGATAGAATTGCATTGAATAAGAGATTTGGGTACTGAATCTGCAGAATTTGCCTCAGATTTTACTATTCTTCTCATCTGATGCAAAAAAGCCTCCTATTTTCCATTCGTGATTGTGGACTCTCAACATTGAAACTGTCTCTCCCCACCATCCTCACTGCTAGTGGAATTAGCATTAATATTCTCAACAAAGGAACTGATTCTACTCCCCCTGAAATTTTGCCTCCCCTGAGAGTTTTGCCATTGACTTCAATGATAGCAGAATTGGACAGAAATCGTTCAAATTATCCATTTTTACTGCTGCTGTGATAAAAGCAGCAAGAGTACAACAAATGTCCACGGCAGAGTTGCCATCCTGCCTGTTCTCCTGCCTCCTTTTATTTTGTTTAGTTCTTCTTTATAGAGTGTTTTCCTTTAACGTCTGCCCACAAGTGTTCTTTATGTGACTTCTTTTATATTTTCTATTTGGATTTAAATGTTAACCTTTCTGGCTTTTAAGTGTTTTCATTTTCCTGGTGGTAATCGTTTTTCTTTCTCTTGGGGCCCATTTGTTTTTCCCATTGTATTCATTGGTGTGAGCAAAGACAGAATAGGCTTCAGAAAGGTGTCAATGACATCTCAGATTCCAGAAGCGAGCAGACAAAGGAGCCTTTTTGCAGTTTTGTCACCTTGATTATGAAATGAGAATGGCAGCTCTCTGTAGGTAGTGCACATCAAGCAGGATTGCTCTGCTACACCTCCAAAGCAGATTTTAAAAGTGAGTAAAAATGATGCTGGTTTTGATACAATCAAAGGTAGTAGTTTGGGGAAATATTTAGGTTTCTCTGTATTGGTAACATGGTGCATTTTGAGATTATTTTTCTTCTTTAAATCCATGTGTTGTAGAATGATTTTGCAATCAGTTGACTGCCACAAGTCCTAGAATTCACTGCAGAATTTGGCGTTAGTCTTCTTGTGGAAACAGTAGGACTTGCTATATAGAATTTCAATCCCATGTGTCCTGCAAGGCCTGTCTAAAATCAATTAGTGGCTTCTACTAAAACCCTATTTTAGTCTCCCTATTACTTTTACTTGGAAAATTAATTTGGCCTGAAAAGTGCCTCAAATTTCTGAGAAAACAAAAGAAAACTTTCCTGCAAAGTTTTTGAAGAAACGTCAATTTGTTGGAGGTGCAGGTGATTTAAAAACCACCCCGGCTTGTACTTATGACTTTTAATGTTTGTTTCTCTTTCTAGCTCAATAATAGCTTCTTACCCTTCCTGCAAACTTCTTTGTAGTTCGATATCTTTGAAATATTGGGCTCTGGCTGTATGTGGAGATAATGATGTTTAATTATAACCTATTAACAATTTCTGTGGGTAGTTTTGGGGCCCACTCCTGCTGTTATTGATGTCAGTGGGAGTTATTAGCCCAATTCTGCTGTCAGTGATGTCAATTTTATCATTGACTACAGTGAGAGCAGAGTGAGGTACTAATGGCCAAATTCTTGCCTTCCTCCCCATCCAGCTACTTTGTGCTGCCAAAGCAGTGATCAGAGAGCTGCCCTAGCAGGAAGTCACCTTGTGTAGCGGAATAATCAGTTGGCATAAAGCCACCCTAACCTGCTTCCCCCTCAATATATAGGGGGCATGTCGTTGGGGGAGGGGCAGCTCAGGGCCAGGCCTACAGACTACACGGCACCTTGCCCATTCCTTGAGTGTAAGTGGTCCCCATGGGACTGCCACAGCTGGTACAACTTACAGCAACTCTCTCTGTTTGGTCAAGGATTCCGGGGCGGGGAAGTTTGCCCCAGGGCATACTCCCTCACACCGGATTTCTCTGTGCAAGCAGTCTTCACCCACTCTTATGTAAGTTCACCACATTGTACCTTATTTACTATGTCTTTCTTACGCAGCGTTATGTCCTATCCCCGTAAGGTTTCTCCCAAGTTTAGACATACCCTCTTAGCACAGGCTCAAGGGAGTACTACAGGGGGAGGAGAGGTGTCACCTCTCTGAGATCCTGAACTTCTTTGTTTTTCTTTCCAGCTTCCCTCTCTCTCTTTCTCCACCTTCATGTCTCCCACTTTGTGGGGATTGGTCTTGCTTTGAGCAGGGGGTTGGACTAGATGACCTCCTGAGGTCCCTTCCAACCCTGATATTCTAGGATTCTATGATAGCAGGGCCGGCTCCAGGCACCAGTGCAGCAAGCTGGTGCTTGGGGCGGCCCATGGAAGGGTGCGGCACGTCCGGGTATTCAGCGGCAATTCGGCGGCGGGTCCCTCAGTCCCTCTCGGAGGGAAGGACTGACCGCCGAATTGCCGCTGAAGATTGAAGCAGCGCGGGAGAGCAGCCGCTGAAGTGCCGCCGATCGCGTATTTTTTTTTTCCCCTCTTCGCTGCTTGGGGCGGCAAAAAAGCTAGAGCCGGCCCTGTTTAACAGTCCCCAGCTTACGAGCTGAATCCCCTCATTAACTGGTTAATCACCCAGTCCTAACCAATTATGTCCCACTTGGGCCTGCACAGGGGCATTTACAAAGTGGACAGAGTGGTGAGCCAGCCCTAGGCTATTTCCACTGTGTCACAGCAGGGTAAAGGTGGCTTAGAGTCAGGGCCAGCTCCAGGCACCAGCCGAGCAAGCTCGTGCTTGGGGCAGCAGATTCTAAGGGGTGGCATTCCCTCCAATCCTTTTTTTTTTTTTGCTTTGCCGCTTCCCGCCCCACAAGTTTTTTTTTTGTTCGCCGCTCCAGCCGCCCTGTAGGGGGCGGCAGCGCGGAGGAGGGGAGTGCCCTGCTGGGAGTGGGCTGCGTGCTCCGTCTGCCCCAGCCAGTGCCAGGTCTGCAGCAAGCCCGGCAGGGCAGCCTGCATCCTTCCCTCCTCGCCGACTGGAGCGGCACGGAGCCCTCCCGGCAGGCGGCGCGGTGGGAGGGACCACGTGGCGAGCGCCCCACTGAAGGAAGCCCTGGCCATCCCCCTTCTCTCTCTTCCCCCCTGCTCCTTCCGCTTCCCCTCCGCTAGCCGGGGCGCACACTCCACTGCCTGGGGCACGTCTGCAGCGCAGGGAGTCCCCCTGCACCCTGACTCCAGCCGCCCTGCACGGTTTTATTTATTTTATTTTTTTTTACTTCGCCGCTCCGGCCTCCCCACAGGTTTTTTTTTTTTTTTTTGCTTGGGGCGGCAAAAAAGCCAGAGCCGGCCCTGCTTAGAGCCAGTCACTTTCATCACTTTCACTTCCTCCCCACAAGCGCTGTTGAGTGTGCAGCTCAAGCATGAGTTCTGTAAGGGGTTAGAGCAGAGGTGGGCAAACTATGGCCCGCAGGACCCTCCTGCCCAGCCCCTGAGCCCTCAGCCCCTCCCCTGCTGTTCCCCCTCAGCCGCAGCTCAGCTCACTGCACCGCCGGCGCAATGCTCTAGGCAGTGGGGCTGCAGGAAGGAGGGGGATTGGATGGCGCAGCAGGGGGGGCTGTCAGGAGCAGCGGTTTGGGGGCAGTCAGGGAGAAGAGGTGGTTGGATGGGGCAGAGGTCCCGCGGGGGCAGTCAGGAATGAGAGGAGGGGTTGGATGGGGTGGCGGGGGGGCATTCAGGGGCGGGGGATCTGGGAGCAGTCAGGGGACAGGGAGCGGGGGAGGCAGTGGATGGGGCAGGTGTCCGGGGGGGGGGCGTCAGGGGACAGGGAACAGGGGATTGGATGGGGCAGGAGTCCCGGGGGGGCCGTCAGGGGGCAAGAAGCGTGGGGGTCGGATAGGGGGTGTTGTCCGGGCCATGCCTGGCTGTTTGGAGGCATAGCCTCCCCTAACCGGTCCTCCATACAATTTTGGAAACCCGATGTGGCCCTCAGGACAAAAAGTTTGCCCGCCCCTGGGTTAGAACATGTAATCTTCCATTGGCAGGTTGAAGATTAAAAAGATCATACAGGAATTTCTATGCCTAACTACTAATGGAGAACTTCCTCTAGCTCCATGATAGAAGCTTGTGTTCTTGGAGCTAGGAGACTGGGGTTTCAGTGCTGTCTGCGCAGGTGTGTTCAGTTTCATTAGGGAGACCATAATTAAGGTCACAGAAACAGCTCTGTTATGGGGCTGATGGAAGTCAATTACACTGCACACATGCAGCATGGGAGACAGAAACCAGAATCTTTGCTTCAAACCATCCCAGGCATCACTTGAGCTAAAAGAGAATAAAATGAAACTTTCAGTAGTAGTAAAGCTTTTAACTTCTGCACCAAAGTACACATACACAGTCGGCATTCAGATAACAATGCAAGTTAATGGGATTTAGACTCCTATGCAATGGACCTCATGCTTCAGGGTTTAAAACACTCTCTAATATTTAGAGATTAGGATGAGACCTAATCTGCCTACTGGAGAATTCTTACTCTCTTCCTCTGAAGCATCTGATGCTGGCCATTGTTGGAGTACATGTTCCTCATGTTTGATCCAGTATGGCAATTCCAATGTACCTAAATCACTTAGGCGCAGTGTTAGTCTGTACATTACTTTGGCAATCACAGGAAAGGTCAAGAATGGATTCAAACAGGGAGACTGAATTTGCATGCCTGAACTCTCTAGGAAATGAATATCCTACTCATCGCCACAGCATCTGAGCTAACCCCTAAAGTTGGTCTTTCAAGGGCTATTCCTTAGGCAGTTTGCCAGCATGTGGAGGAAGTAGGTGGACATAGTACAGCATCTAGTGGACAAGTGTCCATATCATAGAAAGCCTTTGGTACTGACTGACTCAGCAAAGGGGCAATGGAGCAAATGGGCAAGATGCATGAATTACCCTCTAACAATCAAACCTCACTGAGGCACGTTGGCGGGGTGAAGAAGCTTGCACTGCTGCTGCCCATTCTGTAACTGTGATGTAGGTAAATAGAGCACTTCGTTTCTCCCGAACTGTTGTGTTAATCCCACACCCTTTGCGGTGATTCAAATCCATTTAAAAAATGGCATTAGAATGGCTCATTTATTCAGTAAAATTCTGGGGGAAGAAGAAAAATGACCCGTTATCGCTTTTATCAATCCAACTTCTAAGTCATAACTGTATGTTATAATGGGACGGTTCAAACAGGCAAATATACATATGACATTTAGAACTCAGTGACAACTTTAAATGTAGCAAATGGATTCTGTCAGGCTCAGGAAACATCTCTGAATATCTCCAGGTTTTTATTTTTTTAAATGGGTCAGAGTTCGAATTATATTTAACATATCAGATATGGTAATGGTTGCCATAAATGACTTCATTCCAAGGAAGTTAGTGGCACAGTAGTTATTTCATATTATAGCAGTTACAGTGCATTAGTCAAATATGTTTTTACCCTTCTTTAAAGAAAAACAATGTTTTAGCACTCTTAGATTTTCTTAACACAAGCAAACTATATTTGTACTATAATATTACAATATTGTCTATGATGCCAGGTATCTCTTAGAAACATTTGCCGCTGAAGCTAGTGACAGCCTTTTTGTGAAGGATAAATTCCGTCATGGGGGAATTTATTCAGCACTCTCTCCTCTAGATCAGGGCAGTAGAAATCAATAGTAAATCCTCCTTTGCCTGCAGGCTGGATCTCACTGTGAGGAACTGGGTCTGGGTGAAGTTGCCACATTTGCAACATTTGTCTATAGAGTAAGCTTTTAACCAATAACTATCACCCTGTCAGGGGCTAGATTGGAGCATTTGGAGTGGAACCCAGGAGGCTAGTCCTGGCTGCTAAAGACATAATGGATCAGTAGTTATGATATTAGACCTGATTCTCCAATAGCTATAAAATGCTGTTCGGTTTCTTCACTGTAAATGAAATGTTCCTATTAGTAGATGTCCTGTGTGGCTCCACATCATACAAGCTTTGTGGTACCCATGGCAGAGTTGGGGTTTGCCAGCATGGAGGGCAATGTTGAAGGTAAGCATATGGAAGCTTCCAGTGGCAAGGAATCTTGTACTGAGGGTACAGAAGAACTATGGTCATTACTCCAGTATAGGTGCAAGGGAAGTGGCCATGGAAGGGCCCTGCAACCTTCCCTCTGGCAGTGGGTTGATTTCCCTCCTTTCAACACTTCCTTAGTTCCCAACGAAGCCTGTCTCTGGGCTTGGTGCAGGTAGAAGAGCTGAATGTCACCCATGATGACTACATACCATTTATTTTTTAATCTCTCATTGATGTCTGGGGTATATAGACAGGTAACTCCCCTTAAAGCTAAAAGGAGTTAAGTTTATAGATCCCTTGTGCGTTGATGGAATAGTTGACTCCATGAACATCTTTAAACTCTGAGGCACTGCACAAAAGCTCTTTGTTGACATTGATTCTGGTGTGCTAAATTATTTGAATATGTTGGTAGACATAAAGATGCAGTGAGTGGGCTAAAACTGAAGGTAGATATTTCTTTTAATCACCTGTAGTACTGCATGCAAAATATATTTGACTTGCTAGGTATTTATAATTGAAGAAGGCTGTGAATTGTGGACTAACGTTTCAAAAATTTCTTTGCTTATTCTTTGCTCAAACTGTAAAATAATATGTAAATTGACTTACTCGAGAGAACAATATAATTTTCAGGTAAACAGCTGTCCAAGTACATCTCTGACAAATTTCTGTAACGTAGCTCCTTCCTATGGCTGGAAATGGAGTAGTCTAAAGCGGACACTGTTGTCAGGGCCGGCTCTAGGATTTTTGCCGCCCTAAGCAAAAACAATTTTGGCCGCCCCTCCCGCCCTGTTTTTTAATTACCCCACCCCCGGCCCCGCCTCAACTCCGCCCCTTCCCCAAATCCCCAGCCCTGCCTCCTCCCCCCAGGCTCTCAAGCCTGGGAGGGAGGGGGAGCAGCGGCGCGCGAAACAGCTGTTTCGCGCGCCGCTGCCACTCGGGATCTCCCCCTCCCTCCCAGGCAGCAGCAGCGGAGGTGGGCTAGGGCGGCCGCGGCACATTTTTAGGGGCGGCATTCTGGCGCCGGCCATGCCGCCCCTAAAAATGTGCCGCCCCAAGCACCAGCTTGTTTTGCTGGTGCCTAGAGCCGGCCCTGACTGTTGTTTTATGTGCTTAGTAAAATAGGCATGAACAGATGTTTGTGGCTATCATTTCACATTCAGCTTGTTCGGAAAAGAGGTTTCTTATTGAGGGAATAAGATCTAACAGTTTTATTAACTATCTGGAAGGGGAATTAAACAAAATGCTGATTAAATTCAGAGCTGAATTTTATTATCTGTCCAATTCCTCATGGGATGTAACTTTCAACGATACATAAAGAAATGCCATTTAATTTTTTTAATTATATCTACAGCTCTGGTCTGTCCTAAATCTTTTTTTTCTCATGTCCAACTTTTATTATAAGCTCCTTGTAGCAGGAATTGTCTTTTTTATTTATTGTAACAGTGCAGAACACACGAATGGCACTCAGTAAATAATAGTTAGAAATAATATTAAGGGATCTCATATAGAAATGTAGGTAGAAAATAAAACAAGAGTCATCTTTGAGAAATGCAAGTTTGGGGGAATAATCGGAAATAGATATTTAATGGAAGGGAGAAATCTGAAAAGCAATAATGCTGAAAGAGATGTATGGATAAAACCAGACAAAATGGAAACCACAATCCTACAATTTCCTATCCATGTGCGTAAGTGTTTGCATGATCAGTGCCTTCAGAGCTGGCTATCGAAAGAGAATCAGTGTGTTCTAGTGCAGGGTTTCTCAACCCCTGGGTCGGGACCCAAAGTTGGGTGGCCAGAATGATTCAAAGGGTCATGTGGCAGCTCTTGTGGCTCCTCCCACAGGACTGGCTGGGCTCGCCTCCCTGCTCCAAGCCCTGCAGCCTCTGGGGTCCGAGCACCACTTGGGTTTAGCCCAGCCGTCGTGACAACAGGAGTCTGGGTAGGCCAAATTGGAGTGTGTGGCATGGAAACCGTATGAGCCAGGTCACAACTGTACTCACACAAATTTGGTCCAGTCAACGGGGCGCAGCCAAACCTGAGCAGCGCTGCAACCCCGGAGGTTGCAATGCCCAGAACGGAAAACCAAGCCCAGCCAGCCCCACCACACAGAAGCTGCAGCAGCTGCCACTGTGGGGTGAGTGCCAGGCAGGACCCAGCCTTCCCAGTGGGCAGGTTCTGACTAAAACCACCCCAGGGTCTCCACCCACAGACTATTTACTGGGTCGTGACAGACCATAAACATTTACAAATGGGTCCTGCACCCAAAATGATCGAGAATCACTGGACTGGTGGCTCAAGCACTAGACTGGGACTCTGTAAATGTGTGTTCTATTCTTGGCTCTGCTACTGGCCTATAGGGTGACCTTGGGCAAGTCACTTCACCTCTCTTTGCCTCAGTTTCTCCATCTATAAAATGGGGTATGACATGGACAGACTGGTCAACTTAGGTATGACCCATAACAACTTAACAAGAGGCATTGAAATGTGATCAAGACAATCTACTTGTATGTGAATTTCAAAGAGATGTACTAGACCAGCAATCATTAACCCATTTATTTATAGTAATAGAAATCAAGGGTAGATGCTAAGTGTATTTGTCTGCAATTACCTACATCTTGTTAGAAGTTTAACAATGTAAGCAGATTTGTTTCTAAATGCTAATTCCCTTTCATGTCTTAATTGCTCTATATTATGCATTCGGATGGTTCCGTTAACCTTAAGATCAAAGATGTAAGATAATGCAGGAAACTCATAATGTTATTTACATTGTCTTCAGCTTAACTATCCATGCTATAATGAAGTAGTGGCTAATTGCCTTATGGGAATGAATGCAATCAGTTTACCTGTGTATGCCTAGGAAATAGAAGATTAGCTTTAAAGCAAATATCTGCACTGCCTCTTCTTCCTCCGGCGAGCTCCTGCTGTGACAAGAGGCTTGCCGGCTTGCTAGGGAGCTATAAAGGAAAACTCTGGGCCTGATCCTGCCATCTCAGGTCTGCTTAAAATCTGAACAAGGAAAGTATAAGTCATAAGATGGAGATCTTCCCAGTAATGATTTGGAATAACCTGGAAAAAGCATGAAAAAGCATGAACAGACTCTACACCTGGACTGCCTGTTGGACTATAACCCTTTCAATCGATTCCAGAAAAACTTTTACAAATCAGCAGCCTCACTATCCCTGCTATGGAACTGACATAAGGACTTTACACCTATTTGTATGTATATTGATCTTTTAATCTTTTGCAACTCTTTTCTTTCTTTTCCTTTTATTATTAAAACCTTTAGTTTTAGTTACTAAAGGATTGGCATCAGTGTGATAATTGGGTAAGATCTGAGACTTATATTGACCTGGGGAACAGTGTCCAGTCCTTTGGGACTGGTGAACCTCATATATGGTGAATCATGTTTTCAGTAACCCCTTACTGTATTAGACTTGGCTGTCTGGATAGAAGTCAAGGAATGGAATGCTTAAAGGAGCCTGCATTTGGCTTCTTGGTGACCAGGGTGGTATTACAGAAGCTATTTTATTGTTGTCTTGGTGAATCTAATTATAGAATAAACCACCAGTTTTGGGACTTGTCTGCTCTAAGTGTAGCATTTTCAATATGGTCCATCCAGGCACTCGGTCACATGGGGATAATGATCCTGACCTTTGTAAAGCACTTTGAGATCTATGGATGAAAAATGATATTTAAGAGCTGGGTGGTGGTATTACCGCTGTGATGCTGAGTCTCATGATTTTATCATGAGTCTTGCAAAATTGGGTGCTTTTCTTAAAGTCCCATCTACTAGAATTAAGCTATTTAATGAAAATCTCAGCACTCTCGCTCTCTCTCCTTTAAGTAAGTGTCTATCCCTCAGGATTGCAGGAAAAAACTCTTGAAACTGTTACTCAAGTGCACCTTAGAGGCTCATTAATCAGAAGGCAAATAGAAATAACCCAAAATTCATTATAAAAAAAAAAACTCACGGTTTTAGGGGCCTGACTTGTGATTTTTGAAAGGTGGGGTTTGGCAGTTCTGAGACGATAGCATCCTGTCGCTGAGCCAGCAGGTGAACAGGCTTGCTGACCGCTCTTGTGAGATCATAAACAGACATTAGTAACCTGGAGAGAATTCAAAGAAAGGCAGCAATACTAATGAAGAGGCTGGTTGAACTGAATGACAGGAGGAAAGAGATGAAGACTGTGTAGTTAAACAAACCAGTAACCCTATGTCAGTACTCAGACACCGTCAAAAAGAGAGGTCTTTTATAGAGTTGCAATTCAAACAGTGAATTAAGCCCCGATCTTGCAACGAGCTATTCCATCTGGACACAGAGGTCTGTCCCTGTGGAATAGTCTCTGTAGTGAATTGGAAGAAGCCTCATCACTTGAATAATTGGAAGAGCTTAAGTCTGCTTTTGTTAACACCTATTTAATAACCAGATGGGACATTCCTGATATTTCTAAGGGCTTATCTACACGAGGAGTTATTTGGGAATAATTCCATGAATGGTCGACACTTAAATTGTGGAATACGAGTGTTCACACATGTAGTTATTCTGGAATAGATAGCTGCCCTGAATAACCCCATGTGCAAACAAACCGTAATGAGATTTTTAAAAAAGTCTTGCAAGTCTTCTTTCTATGACTCCCTTTTCGGCCTTGATCCAATGCACACTGAAGTCTGTGGGACTTGTGGATGCTGGATTAGACTCTTTCTGAGTAGTAGTGGGGTTAGGGCATTGGAGTTGGTCAGTTTCTTGTTGGAACTTAAAAAAAATTAAAAATGAAAGCTAAGATTCTCAGATTCCAGGAGTCAGCGCCTTAAGAAAAACACTAAATTATCACAGGACTCATGATAAAAGAAATCCCAAGAGTTGACAACACTGTGTTTAGATTATGTCTGGGAACCACAATGTAACTACACCGTAGTGAAGAGTCAGGTTCATACCATTTACCTTGATTTAGCTAGTTGAGGTTGACCCTAGACTAGTTAACATGTTAGCTAATCTTGACCTAACCTCAACCACTTTTCATAATCTAAACAAATTCTGTGAGTCTCCATCCAGACAAACTCACTATTCAATGTATATTATGCATCCCTCTCTGTACGTGATGCACAAAAGGATATGGGTCTGTTAGTGGTAGCTTGAGAACTTGAGATGTTAACACAAGTGGAATAGACATATGCTTTCAGTTCTGATGGTCCCTGGTGTCAGCCATCACACTTAGCACTTGTAGCTCCTGTAACATCTTTGTGGGTACAGATGCACTAGGGACTACTTTGGATAAAGCCTTCTATTTTGAATCCCTTCAATGATTTATTCAAAATTATTCATAAAATTCATTTCATAATCTTTGCCATAATAATACAGCAAAAAGAGGGCACAAAAATCCTGAAAATATATCAATAAAGGAGTACTATGCTTAATTGTATACAAATATTTTCCTGTTTGAGACCTTAAAGCATTTTCACCCTTGAGTTTCTAGCCCAGTCTCCACTGCAAAGTGATAGTCGGATGCTAAAGGCTAAGCAGATTATCACAGAGAGCTTTCCCTGACAGCCATTTAGCATCTAATTAATTGTTAAGGGTATAAATTATGAGTTTTTGCTGGGCAAGGAGCATTCTGCCTGGTCTCTGCATTGTGACAGGAGTTTGGAAATGATGCCAGGACCAGAGCACTGGGGTGAGTCCCTTGGGAGTTTGACCTCTTCTCCCACAATTTTCCTGGTCCCTACATTATCAGTAAATAGGTTGGGCCAATAATAGCCCCAAGGGCGGTGGAGGCTACATAAAGATGTCCTGCTGAGTCATAAAAGGTTCAGGTATGTCTTCACTATGGAAACTATACCAACATAGCTATGTCGCCATGTCTATGCCAACAATACTCCATAGTGTAGACACAGCCTACAATGACGGAAGGGGTTTTCCATCCCTGTAGGAATCCCTGAACAATGGTAGCTATGTCAACAGAAGCATTGTTCTGTCCACATAGCTGCAGCTACTTTGGGGGTTAGGGGTGTGGTTTTTTGCATCTCTGACTGATGTAATTATATCAGTCTAACTTTACAGGTAGACCATGCCTGTATTTGAGAGGGTGGGAGAGAAAAAGCAGCCCCTTATCTCTGGGGGTGAGGAAAGGAAGAGGCTATCTAGTAGTTTGAGCAGAAGGAGAAGCATCTCCATTGCCTGAAAACCAATTAGTGGTTTGGCCAAGAAGCAAAAGGGTGACAGTGCAGAGGAAGGATGTACTTCTGGGGCACTCAGACCCCTGGCAGCTATGCGCATTCATGCTTCCTTGCTCAGCTACTGGCCGACTATCCAGCTCTAATTTCCCCCCAGCAGGCTCTCAACCTGCCTCTGGAAAGAAGTCTGTATTTCCCAGCCCGTTTAGAGCAGGGGATTTGGTCACTCACACAACAGGTGATAAGAGGAAGACACCAGAATAGGTTTCTTCCCAGTGTTAGATAAAGGGCCAGGTCAGATAAAGACAGGTCAGAAACTCTGCGGAAGAGCAAAAGAACGAGTGCTCTATTATTGTGTATTTATTTGTATTATAATACCTACGAGCCAGGGCTTAGGGTAGGGGAGGGCTTGATATCCAACCCCCTGCTTGGTCAAGATGCCTTAGTCTTCAAGGGGTGGGGGGACCCAGGACCTCCCACTCCACCAGGTCCCAGCCCCTGTGCCTGTGTGAATCAACCCCTGAGTAGGGGCTCGCCCAGTGAGGAGTCTGCGTCCACTGCCCTGGGCTGCTATTTACCATTTCCCCTTCAGTTTGGGGCATGGCCCCTATAGACCAAGTTGCTGTTGTGGCTCATTTCTAGTAGTGACCCCTCTTGGAGCCTGGGTAGCGTCCTGTTGCCGTCACAGGTTCTTCTGGGCAGGGCAGCCATAAGTTTGGCGGGGCTGAAGACCCACAAGGTCTCTGTGTGTCAATCACCTGCTTACCTCTTAGGCCAGGGGCTCCTAAAGGCTGGTCCACACTAACCCCCCAGTTCGAACTAAGATACGCAACTTCAGCTACGTGAATAACGTACTGCCGAACCCGGAGGTAAGTATAGATGTACCCTAAGTCTCTTCCCCAGTCTCCTTTAGCCAGGGAGATGGTGCTTACTTCCTGGGGGCGGCCTTGACTAGCAGGCTAGTGACCCTTCCCCTCAGGTAGGGAGGCAGGTAACTCCTGCCTCTTTGCCAGTCAGCCCCAAACTGAGCCAGGTGCTCTCTTTTTCTCTCCCCTCCAGGCCTGGCATTGGCTGCAGGGATTATGGGGTACAGCTAGCTGGGGCCAAAGGTTTTCTTTAACTCTTTCCCTGCCAACAGTTAGTTTTTTCACTTCATCATGCCCAGTTGTGCATCAGGACCCAGTTGTGCTAGGTGCTGTACAAACACTGGGTGCCACCTCCCCACTTCCCTGGTGGTAGGAGCTGCACTTCTTCTCTCTCTCTCTCTCTCTGAGTTTATGGGCAGATTCTCCTCCCTCCCCCATTCCCTCCACACACACATTTCTACTAGAAGCAATGTTGGCCCAACTCTGGCTGACAAAGGAAACTACTCGAAGAGGGATGCATGGGGCCTTCTCCTAGGAATAAGAAGGAAAAGGTAATATTTGCCAAAGTTCCAAAGTGAGCCAAGTTAGAATTCAATTTAAAAACAACTCCTGATTAATAATACTAATTATTTGGTCTAAAAATAAAGAACTGATGACAATCCCGATCCTACAATGAGCTCTGCATGGGTGGGCCTTCATCTAAATCAGGGATCGGCAACCTTTGTCACGCGGCTCGCCAGGGTAAGCACCCTGGCGGGCCAGGCCGGTTTGTTTACCTGCAGCATCTGCCGGTTCGGCCGCTTGCAGCTCCCACTGGCCGCGGTTCGCAGTCCCGGGCCAATGGGGGTGGCGGGAAGCCATGGCCAGCACATCCCTCGGCCTGCACTGCTTCCTGCCGCCCCCATTGACCTGGGACGGTGAACCACGGCCAGTGGGAGCTGCGAACGGCTGAACCTGCGGACATGGCAGGTAAACAAACTGGCCTGGCCCACCAGGATAAGCACCCTGGTGAGCCGCGTGACAAAGGTTGCTGATCCCTGATCTAAGTCAAGGACACTTTCAGGGGATGCTGGTGTAACACCGACAGACCCCAGTCATCGGCAGGCAGGATTGAACCTGGGACCTCTGAAGCTAAATGCATGAGCTAAAAGCCACGTGGCCCGTAGCTAAAGCTGTAGAAGACTCATTAATCTCTAAGTGGTCTCAGTGCCACTAGAGATGGCAGAACACCATATCCAGGAGGTGTGTGGGTTACACTAGCATGGCATTTTAAAACATAAGAATGGCCATACTGGATCAGACCAATGGTCCATCTAGTCCAGTATCCTGTCTTCTGACAGTGTCCAGTGCCAGGTGCTTCAGAGGGTATGAGTAGAGCATGGCAATTTATCAAATGATCCATCCCCTGTGGTCCAGTCCCAGCTTTTGGCAGTCAGAGGCTAGGGACACCCAGAGCATGGGATTACATCCCTGACCATCTTGGCTAATAGCCATTGATTGACCTGTCCTCCTGAACTTATCTAATTCTTTTTTGAACCATTATACTTTTGACCTTCACAACATCCCCTGGCAATGCGTTCCACAGATTGACTGTGTGTTGTGTGAAGAAGTACTTCCTTCTGTTTGTTTTAAAGCTGCTGCCTAGTAATTTAATTGAGTGACTCTTGGTTCTTGTGTTATGGGAAGGGGTAAATAACTCTTCCTTATTCGCTTTTTCCACACCGTTCCTGATTTTATAGACCTCTATCATAGCCTTCCTGAGTCATCTCTTTTCTAAGCTGCACAGTCGCAGTCTTTTAAAATCTCTCCTCATATGGAAGCGGTTTCATACCCCTAATCATTTTTGTTGCCCTTGACAGCACCTTTTCCAGTGCTAATATATCTTTTTTGAGATGAGGCAACGAGAAGCAGTATTCAAGGTGTGGGCGTACCATGGATTTATATAGTGGCATTTTTATTTTTCTGTCTTCTTAGCTATCCCTTTCCTAATGATTACTAACATTCTGTTAGTTTTTTGACTGCAGCTGCACATTGAGTAGGTGTTTGCAGAGAACTATCCACAATGACTCCTAGATCTCTTTCTTGAGTGGTAACTGCTAATTTAGACCCCATCATTTTTTATCAACATTGAATTTCATGTGCCATTTTGTTGCCCTGTCACCCAGTTTTTTGAGTTCCTTTTCCAACTCTGCACACTCAGCTTTGGACTTAACTATCTTTGTATCTTTGCAAACTTTGGTACTGCGCTGCTTACCCCTTTTCCCAGATCATTTATGAATCATCATTTTGATACAGGATCACATTTCCACACAGAGTCCAGCTCTGGGCATGCCTCAAAGGTCTCAGATTTCATGGCAAGTCACTGAGCCCTATAACAGGTTGTGACTGTAACATAAATTGAAGACCTATTATTTTCTTCTAGTGAATGAACGAGCTTTTCCCTCAGACTGAACAGGAGCATATGGAAATAGGCAAGATGATGACTCACAGGTGTAAATTACTCACATGCATAATGTTCATGGGATCATACATCTAGTTAGGACTGATCCATCCCACCTGTTTCCCCATTCACACACATATTTGATAGATGTTTTGGTCCAAACAATGTGCAGGTGGGATAAGAAAGAAAGAGAACTTGCTTCCTGCATTGTGTAGAGCTGGAGACAATAAGAGCGCCAACCTTTAACGTTAAGTGATAGGTTCCCTGCCCCTCGCTGTGAGAAGGGGTGGGACTTTTACTGTTAAAAAAGCAGCTTTTAAAGTAACACATTTAATAGACATTGTGACCTCTGAAATCCAGACAGAAAGTGCTGAGCTTTGTATCAGAGTTAAGGTGGAGGAAGAGGCTAGTGGAGCCTGCCAGTGCTAGTGTAGCTCAAGTGAGCCAATCCAGCCAGCAAAATTGCTTTGTGAAACATACATAAAATAATGCAGGCTCCTTTGTCACACAGCAAGCCAGGCTGGGCGAGGATGTCTGTTTATTATTATTATTTTTTCAATTTATAAAATACTCTGGTCAGCAGACTCCCGCAGGGCTTGTATAATAAAAACAATACATCAATTAAATTGCAGTGTTTACATTATTGATACAGTACTTCTTGAAGGACTCAAACCACTCCTCCCTCCCCCCTCAGAGTACTGAGCTTGTACCTTTCACACAGCCATATCCCTGGAGGACAAGAGCCTGTGTGATTAAGTGGGTGAGACTGGTAGCGTGGTTTGAAGGACAACTGGGCTCAGTCTGCTCCAGCAGCGAGTGAAGTGAATTCCTGCCTCAGGAGCCCCTCTGTGAGAAAACTCTGCCATCAGACCATCCTGTTTACCCTTGGGGTCCGTGGGCCAGATTGCTAAAACTAGGTAGGCACCTAGGCCCAGAGCCACAAAGGTTTAGATGCCTAAACCCAGGACTTAGGTGCCTAAATCCCAGTTTTGGATCCGCTGTGATCCACAGAATTTCCACCAAACCCCATAGGCACCTAAACTCACTCAGCATCTGAGTTTCCAGGGTAAAAGTTCCGTGGATGCCCAATGTTTCTGCCTCTGGGCACGTGCCCTCTAGGTGTACAAGTATCTGTCTGTCGCCCAGAGTAATTCACAAACTGGGGTGTGCTCAGAGGCCACCTACTGGATCGGGTCCTATTCAAAATCTGGCTAGGGGAGCTCGTGGGGTTGTCCATAGCCTAGTGGTTAGAGCTCTTATTGGGTATCTGTGAGACCAGGTTCAATTCCCACCCTCTGCCAAAGCAGGAGAAAGGATTTTCAGGGAGGTGTGCTGGCTTTTGTGGATCACATTCTGAGGTGCCTTTCTCGCCTTGTTCATTGTATAGGGAGCCTAGGAGCCTAACTCAGCTTTGAGGATCGCAGTGTTCTGTGATTTTCTAGGCACCTAAAAGTTAGGCATTGGGATGTTCACCATTGCAAACCCTAAGTCCCTTTGTGCATCCCACCCCTACAGATGGTGATAAGCACCTAGTGGGATTTTCAGTAATGCTTAGGTGCCTGTCATCGATTCCAACGGGAGTGTGGTGCTCAGGCCCTTTTGTAAATCCTACTAGGTACTTAGCTGCATATTTAGGTGCCTAACTAGCTTTAAAGATCTGGCCTTTCTACCTCAAGTGCCTCAATTGATTGCAATTGCAGCAGTGTATGTAAGGAGGGAGGCAAATTCTGAAGTTTGTTTTGGATGGATTGACCACACTCAGAGTTAATAATGTTGGGTTTAGATTTGCAAAATAGCAGAAATATTCACTGAGAAAAATATAGAGTACATTAGACATACATAGAAAACCTTTTCCTAACTATGTTTTACAGCCAGAATGGAGGCCCAATCCTGTAGTGGGCTCCTCATGGATGAACCCCCTGCACCCACATGGAGCTTATGCAAGTCAGTGGAGCTTCACCCAGGTACAGGGGTCTGCCCATGCAGCACTCATTGCACTAGCAAGGCCACAGTCATCAAACCTGTACTATTCTCTTTGGTGGTATTATATATTAGGGTTACCATCCGTCCGGGTTTCCCCGGACATGTCCGGCTTTTTCAGCTTTAAATGGCTGTCCGGGGGGGATTTCTAATAAAGTAGAAATGTCCGGGATTTCCCCCTTCCCCTCATGCAGAGTGCGGCGCAGCTGATTGGACGGCTGGGCCTGATTGAAAGCCGCTCGCAGCCACTGGGGCCTCTAGCAGCCAGAATCCCTCTCCCTTCCCCGCTCCCTCCTCCCCCGCAGAGCAGCGCGGCACAGTGTTCGGGTCCACGTGGAGCTCGCAGCTCTCCCTCTGCTGGGTGAGTGGGGGGAGAAGGGCAGGCGGGGGGTGCAGAGGCTGCAGGGCGAGGAGGAGCAGGAGGAGCAGGGCAGGCAGGGACATAGAGGCTGCAGGGGCGGGGAGGTGCAGGGGCTGCAGGGCGAGTGGGGAGCAGGGGGCACAGAGGCTGCAGGGGCGGAGAGGTGCAGGGGCTGCAGGGCGAGGAGGAGCAGGGCAGGCAGGGGCACAGAGGCTGCAGGGGCGGGGGGGTGCAGGAGCTGCAGGGCGAGTGGGGAGCAGGGAAGCATTTAGCAACCCCCAACCAAGATCAGAGCGGGAGGGAGGAGAGGGAATGCAGGGTGCTCAGAGGAGGGGGCAGAGTTAGGGCAGGGACTTTGGGGAAGGGGTTGGAATGGGGGCGGGGAAGGGGCGGGCCCGTGGGCCTGTGGAGTGTCCTCTTTTTTAAATGTTTGAATATGGTAACCCTATTATATATGATACAATGAAACCAACTGGTATATGCTTGTAACCAGCCTTTCAATACTTGCAGTTTAACCAAGGAATGTGCCCTTGGAGAATGGAAGCTGCATGTAAAGGCTCTCAGCTCTGCCTTCTTCAAGGTCTGCTAACAATCTCCTCACTGTCAATGGAGAAGCTAATGGGAGGTGGCATTGTCTAATGGATTGAGCAGGGGACTGAGATAGGGTGACCAGATGTCCGGATTTTATAGGGACAGTCCCGATTTTGGGGTCTTTTTCGTATATAGGCTCCTATTACCCCCCACCCCTTGTCCCGATTTTTCACACTTGCTGTCTGGTCACCCTAGACTGAGAGTTGGGTACTGATCATGGCTTTGGATCTGATTCACTGTGTGGCCTTGAACAAGTCACTAAGGCCAAAAAATTTCACATGTGACCCATGATTTTGGGGGCCTCCATTTTTGGCTTTCCAGCTTGGAATCCCATGGGCATGATGCACCCATGGCGTCAATTGCAGTTACGAGTGCTCTGCTCAGCTGAAGTCAGCTGGAGCTGAGGCTAATCTGCACCCATGACAATCAGACCCAGAGGTGGTTTTTTTTTAAGTTGGGCACCCAGGAATCCCTGGGCATTTTTTAAAATGTTAGCACTCGCTCTGTTTCCCCAGCTGTAAAATGGGGGTAATGATACTTAACTGCCTAGCCCAGGGCGGGTTTTGTGAGGATTAATTAGTTAATACAGGAAAGGGCTTTGCACACATACTGCGCTATCTTAGAGCAGCAGTATTATTGCTCGCCATGCTCAGTAGAAGCACTGTTGCTTTAAAAAGGGAGCTTGTCCATGCTCTCTTCCTCCACTGGATCTAAGATGGATGCTCCTGCTGCAGCACAGTCTCTGAGCAGACTTTGCACTGCCTGCTTCTTTTGTTTTTCCTGGAAGCTCCCTCCAGACAGGTCAGGAGCATTGCAGATTCAGCAGAAGTATGAGGGTAGCTCTCCTCAGGTACGTTACTACTAACACAATGCTGCTCTTTCACACTCCTGTATGGTGATCGCATCAAGGATTCTGGCATGCTGAGAATTATGGTCCTCTCCTTATTTGTCTCTAGCTGACTCTCAGAACCCAGCTCTCAGCAAGGGAATAGTCTGACAATTTCGGGCCTCTGGTCTCTAAAAAATTGTCTTCTGGCTAACTGATTTTCATTTAGTTGTTATGAGGGTAGGGGGATGCCTGATGCAGGGCCTGATTCTGATTTCACTCACCCTGGTTTTACCCTGGCATAACTTCCAGGGTGTTACTCCTGATTGACACTGGCGTAAGTGTGATCAGAATGCGCCCTGACATTCCCAAGAGCCTGATTGCCATGCGTAGTATGGTAGCATTCCCATCTCCCCTCAGGAAGGAGGTGCTATTCTGTCGCTAGAGAGGGAAGAGTAGGACTAGTCCAAGAGAGCCTTCTGAACTTTCTGAGCGAGAAACCACAGAGGCTAGTTTTAGCTGCATTGGTTTCTTTTCCTCCTTCCCCAGGAATTCCCCTCCTTTTAAGCATTAATAGCGTTGTCTTTGCTGGGATGGAGCAAATGGAGCACTCCAGTAACTTTCCAGAGTCTAAATTTGTTTCATTTTGTTATCCCAATAGACACTTCGGGGATGGGGATTAGTTTTGCGTATGTGTATTAGTTTTGCAAAGGGTTTTTTTGGGGGGGGGATGATAGCTTTAATGAAATAGAGATTAAATTAACACTTTTTTTAACACCATCATCACTGACTAATACCATCTTGCTCTGGGAATAGTGCATGTTGCCTAACTGTGGCTGCGGAGCCAGCAGGGAGAAGGATAAAGCACTTTGGGAGAGATTCTCCTCTCGGCCATTGTATGCTGCTCTGGAGGCATAAAGGTGCTAGGAGGGGGCTTGTGGAGAATTCCCCAATGCAGGAGTAGGGCTGTTGTAATCAACCTGATGCTTCTCCCCTCTCAAGCCCTGGGGTAGGACGTATGAGGAACAAGGATAGGGATAGCTTAGTGGTTTGAGCATTGGCCTGCTTAAAGCCAGGGTTGTGAGTTCAGTCCTTGAGGGGGCCATTTAGGGAACTGGGGTAAAAATTTGTCTGGGAATTGGCTCTGCTTTGAGCAGCAGGTTGGACTAGATGACCTCCTGAGGTCCTTTCTAACCCTGATATTCTATGATTCAAGAGTGTATATCAGGGTCAGAAGTGGTGCAAGCAAGCCCCTAGGTGGGCTATCATAATTTAGAGCAGTTACTGTAATTTACACTGAGGCCTCAGCACCCCAGAAATACACTTTGCACCCCACTTCACCTGGACTGCACCTTTTTGATTTGTGCTTCTCAGTACAGAATCTAGTCCTGTTCTTGCGATCCTCACCCTTTTGGGGTTTGCTTTTTAACTTCTTGGTGTTGGAGCGATCAACTCATGGACTTAGGAGGGGATGTGTTTAGAGTATGGAAAAGTTGCCCCATTACATTATATTTTAAAGCCCCAAAGCTTAGCCAATTAGCTTTTACTGAGTAACATGACCAGTTTTTCCTTGAAAAACTAGGCAAGCTACAGCCGTGCACATGTAAGGATGGCTTTGGTGGGGAGGAGACGTGCATGGGAATGCTTTGGCAGCTGGAATTGGAGCGAGAAGACAGCTTGGCCAGGCCTCTACCAAGCTGCACCCTCCTATTTTCTTCTCCTCGGACTGTGTGCAGGTGACCACTGACTTGAGGACTCAGTGAGAGAGATTGGTGGAGTGGGCCCTCCAGGTGGATTTTTGCTCAGCTTGCCCTTTGTCAGTTTTACTGGTCAGCTGATTGGTGGCACCTCCCTATGGCAGGAGGCTGCATAGTGGTTTACAAAAAAACTTTGTCTTGTTTTTTGCAAAAGTTGACAGGAACACTAGGCCAGGCCCTGAAAAGATGGACACTTTTCAGACCAATAGTGCCTCATTAACAAGCTTTTGAAGCTTTATTCAATTAGCTTTTCTCTCTATAAATTCCCTCGCTGTTAAAGGAATAGCAGAGACTACAAGAATCTGCCACTATAGTCCCGTAGCAGCTGCTTTCATATAAAGCTTTCTCTCAGGGGTTAGTAGCATAGTTAGAAAACTTTCCAAAGAATGTAGATTCAGCCATTCCCACATCTTTCTATATTTGCTGTCTACTGACATTTGTGTGAGTGAAGTTCTGTTGGTTCGCGGAAAATGAATTTTGGAACCATAGTTGAGAAGTCATTAAAAAGCAGAAGTTGTTTTAAAAAAAAAAAAAGGCAAAAAAGTGACATTTGCCAAAAGAAGTGTAGAATTTCCTGTTCTTAATATAAGGAAAACCAATGTCAATCTCAGTCTATTGGCATATAATTTCTGGGAAAGGCTGGTTTTAATAGCAACCTTAGGAAATGGGAACTTTTATCCAAAGACAGCTATAATTTTGCCTTAGAAATCCAAACTAACTCTCTTCTCTCCTCCCCCCCCCCATATATGTCAATGAGAACCTGTCAGTGAAAAATGTCACTGGGAAAACCAATAATTTTATCTTCCTCTGTTGAGCTTGACTAGCACATGTCATAAAAGATCTGGGTTCAACTAAGAAATGGTTGTATATATGATTATTGCTGAGCTACCGCTTCTGCACTTTAACTGGATTACATTAAATCAAATGAGATTAGACACTATAAAGCAAGATTTAGGTTCAACTTCCAAATCTCTTATTTTTCTTTTTCCGTGTCTTCTGATTTATTGCTTTAATGGTATTTTGGAATAAAAATTTTAAGGTTTCAGGTTTAAAAAAAAATTGAGTTATGTAAAAGTTTATGATTTCTCCAAGAATCCAAAAAAATACAAGTTTCCAATGAATTGACATGTATCATCATTTTATTTTCACTTCTGCTTTCATTATGTACTTTCCCCCAGATCCTTCATTAATATTTAAATAATAGTTGCACACAATGAAAGGTGAAAGGAGGTTAGTTGTGGTTCCTCACTAGTCCCTGCAGCAGAAACACAAGCTGCAGCATGGATGGCTGTGGATACTCTGTATCCGTTCCCAAACCTGTCAGGAACTCATCTGAGAGCTAGAGTCCCTGGCCTTTTGGGTGTCAGGTGTGGAATGCCGTCAGCAAATGGCCTTAGAAAAATAGAGGTTGGACACATGGGATCAGTTTGTTTGTTCTTGTTTTGTTTTTCCTCCAGACTTTCAAATCTGAACTTGGATTGTAACAATATTTCAGACTTAACTCTTTAAAAATACAATTGTTAGTTTCTGTTACTCTGTTGCAATCCTGGTTGAGTTTCCTAGGGGATAGTTATCAGACTGTTAATCGGATTCAACCATTGGCTCTCATGTGCTTCCAAACCCAGCAGGGTCTGGGCAGAGTCCAGGTGCTGTCTCTAGCCCTGGGCCTCTCAGGCACATTCCCGAGTACAGACTCCCTGTCTGTAACCCTTCCTTGGGAAATGAGACTCTGCAGTCCCACTACCCTAGATCCCAGACCCAAATGCTGAGCCTCCCAGTCCCTTACGCATGCTCCCACCCAGAGTCCACCTCAATTAAACCGTAATTCCAAGGCACTCACGCTTTGGGAACATGTGGCAGGTGAAGTAAGGAAGATGGGTTTTGCTCAGGAACGTCTTGAACACACACACACTTTACTCTTAGCACAGGAGAGTTCCAGATCTATGGAAAACTATAAACTCCTGGACGTAATCCGCACTCAGAGTCCTCACCGCTCCTGAGAGCCTTTGTGGGGTGGCAAAGCCCCGCTGGTTCCCATTCCTCCAGCTGTCTTCTCTTTCTGGCAATGGATTGTCCCCTTGCTTAGAGACCACGTTACTTCCACCTTTAGCAGTCTGTGACACCTTTCCTTTCTCTCTCTTTCCTGCCCCTCCTCTTGGGATTTTCCAGACTCCCAACCCCCTTAGTGGTTGCTGGGCAGAGAGTCCTTAAAAGTAAATGGCTCTACTGGAGGTAACCCTATTGTCCTACCAGAATAAATCTATTCAATTATTGATGGACCTTTTTCAACTTCCCCAATTAGTCTGTTCCTGCTACAACATGGACGTTCTAATCCACACTGAAGGTTACCATTAAAAATGCCATTCATAAAACAGGAGGAATTCATCAGTTAACAGTCATATTCTCCAAACTGTCACACACTCTATCTGTTAATTGTGCTAATACTAGGCCGATTTTTAAAACGCCTACTACTTAATATAGTACTTGCTACTGTGAGTTGTCCAATTACCCTAGAAGGCAAAGGAACTACTCCAGAACTGAGCACTATTTGCAGGATCAAAGCCAGATTTTTCCACATGCTTTGCTTCAAGCTCATGAAGAGCCATACTGAATCAATGGGACTACACATGTGGTTAAAGACTCGGCAGAATGAAGGCCTGTGCTCCGTGAGTCACACAGGTTTGCAGGATGAGGCCTGTTGCTTGTGCTTAATTTGTTGTGAAAAAATCTTCAACAAAAGCATAGCAGAACATCCCTTTTAATAAAGGATTTTCAAAACAAATTGGGTTGTTTTATATCTATGAAAACTCGTAGTAACGCTCTTGTTTATCCCTTTTGTGCTGAATGCTTAGTCTGAGTAGATGTCTGTTTTTTTGTTTTTTTTTTTCTCTCCCTTGTTTCTCTTTTCATTTGCAGCTGGCTGAAAGATATAAATAAACTCATTGCTTTGGGGTTTTTAATGATCCACTGTGCACAACAGCCCAGGTGGAAATCTGGTTTTCTCCCTTCATGTGTCTCTCTTCAGCTTCTATTATTTATTTATTTATTTTAATTTTAACCTTTCAAATGTGTTTAGCACGTCAAAGAAAAGTGTTACCATTACATGCCTCTTTTTGGGCAGCATCAGTTTTCGGTGTAACTTTAGTAAGAAGTTAGAACTTTTTTTTTTTTTTTCTTGAAAGTTAAATTCTAACTTGCAAAGGGAGAGTAAGGCAAATCCAGGTATTGTAAGCTAAATTCCGAAACTTTATTTTAAATACTGGTTGGAATTGCCTCAGGGAATTCCAGTAACATAAGCAAATGATCTGTTCCACAGAAATGTGAATGTTGACGTGGATGAGTGGTGTATGCAAGAAAGACCTCTTGAGGAATGTGCATGTTTGAGACATGCTCAAAGTAACATGCATAAATGGGAAAAAATGAGGGAGTGTAGGCTTAGATGGTTTGGTTGGGTAAAGCACAGTCCTGAGAATTGTGCGGGTAAGAGTCCGGTAGATCGAGATTGAAGGAAGAAGACAGAGAGGCCGACCTATGAAGTAGTGGTGGGATATTATAAAGCAAGACATGTTAGCATAAGGTGTGTTAGAGGATATGGTATTGAACAGAGCACTATAACTCATAGGGAGGATCCCATTTGATGAGATTACACTGGTCTACAATTTTTGAGAAGTCATCTGCTTCAGAGATAAAATGTGCTATTTATTATGTATTTTGATGTGCTGAATTCAAATATGACAATTAAAACAACTGATTGGCTACTGTTTCTAAGATATTTAAATTTTTACATTTTATGTCTATGTATATTGTGTAGATAGTAGAGTTTTAATCATAAATTGTAAACCTAGGTCTTTTCATGTGTTTATGGTTGCTTTACATGATAATATTTCACCTGTCCTGTTTATGTAACCCTTTAAAAATCAGCAAAAGGGTTATATAAATAAAATTTATTATGAAACAAAAGGCAAAAAACTATTCTGTACATAGTTTAGTCCTATTCAGTGTCTACTCGGCGCTTCTTGGCTTGTCTCTTGTATTCATTAAATGGAGCATCTCTTGTCACTGTCCAGCAATAGTCTGCAAGCATTGATGGGCTCCATTTGCCCTGATAGCATTTCTCCATTGTTGCAATGTCCTGGTGAAATCGCTCAATGTGCTCGTTGCTCACTGCTCCGCAGTTCTGTGGAAAAAAATCTGGATGAGAGTGCAAAAAATGTATCTTTAGTGACATGTTGCAACCAAGGCTTTTGTATGCCTTGAGGAGGTTTTCCACCAACAACCTGTAGTTGTCTGCCTTGTTGTTTCTGAGAAAATTTATTGCCACTAACTGGAAGGCTTTCCATGCCGTCTTTTCCTTGCCACGCAGTGCATGGTCAAATGCATCATCTCAAAGAAGTTCACGAATCTGAGGACCAACAAAGACACCTTCCTTTATCTTAGCTTCACTTAACCTTGGACATTTTCCACGGAGGTACTTGAAAGCTGCTTGTGTTTTGTCAATGGCCTTGACAAAGTTCTTCATCAGACCCAGCTTGATGTGTAAGGGTGGTAACAAAATCTTCCTTGATTCAACAAGTGGTGGATGCTGAACACTTTTCCTCCCAGGCTCCAATGACTGTCGGAGTGGCCAATCTTTCTTGATGTAGTGGGAATCTCTTGCACGACTATCCCATTCGCAGAGAAAACAGCAGTACTTTGTGTATCCAGTCTGCAGACCAAGCAAGAGAGCAACAACCTTCAAATCGCCACAAAGCTGCCACTGATGTTGGTCATAGTTTATGCACCTCAAAAGTTGTTTCATGTTGTCATAGGTTTTCTTCATATGGACTGCATGACCAACTGGAATTGATGGCAAAACAGCTTTAAGACTTGTCTTCGATGAATCAATGAACAGTCTCCACTCATCTGGATCGTGAACGATGTTGAGGGCTGCCATCACACCATCGATGTTGTTGCAGGCTACAAGATCACCTTCCATGAAGAAGAATGGGACAAGATCCTTTTGACGGTCACATGGAAACCCTAACATCACCTGCCAGGAGATTCCACTGCTGTAGTCTGGAGCCCAAAGCTCTGCCTTACTCTTGGGTAGTTCCAAATCCCTGACAAGGTCATTCAGTTCACCTTGTGTTATGAGGTATGGTTCAGAGGAGGAGGATAGGAGAAAATGTGGGTCCTGTGACCTTGATGGTTCAGGACCAGAAGTTTCATCCTCTTCCTCGTCTGACTCAAGTGAGAATGATTCTGGTGCATCAGGAACTGGCAGTCCTTCTCCGTGGGGTACTGGGCGTATAGCTGATGGAATGTTTGGATAATGCACAGTCCACTTTTTCTTCTTTGACACACCTTTCCCAACTGGAGGCACCATGCAGAAGTAACAATTGCTGGTATGATCTGTTGGCTCTCTCCAAATCATTGGCACTGCAAAAGGCATAGATTTCCTTTTCCTGTTCAACTACTAGCGAAGATTTGTTGCACAAGTGTTGCAGCATATGTGTGGGGCCCACCTCTTGTCCTGATCTCCAATTTTGCAGCCAAAATAAAGGTGATAGGCTTTCTTAACCATAGTGGTTATACTGCGCTTTTGTGATGCAAAAGTCACTTCACCACAAACATAGCAGAAGTCATCTGCACTGTTCACACAAGTACGAGGCATCTCTGATCACTTTGGCTAAACAGAAATGTGTCCCTTTGCAAAATCAAACACTGACAAATAAGAGAGCACGACACTGTATGATTTCTAGAGCTGATATAGGGCAATTTGTTCAGCAGAGTGATGTAAGCTTCGTTATGATTGCATCATCCATGACTTCTAGGAATAACATGCAATTCATATCATGTATGACACAATTCCAGTTTCAGATTGCATCATTCATTGTTTTGCCTAAAAAGCAAGTACTGTCCAAACCCAGTCATAGATTTATTCATAGATCCAGTCAAAGATGTATTTTAGTCATTTCTGGTTTAAATTGAGATCCCTTCCCTTTATAACTCACTTATCCTCCGCCGTTCCCAAGTCAAGGGTCGTATATACTGACCCAATAGCATATCTTGAAAACTAGAGCCAATCAACAATTTTAAGCATCATTTTCGTTCTCAGTGACCCAGAATTAGTAAAGTTTGACTACATTTATTTCAGAAGCATTTTGGCTGTAGAGCAGTGTTATCATTCACTCAAAAAATTTTATGGTACAATCTGTTATGTGCTCACTTCTGTTAACCAACAAAATGCTACCGCCCACGTACTGATTATGGGGTAGAAATGGTTATATGCTGTCCTCCCCAAAATTTAAATCCATGCCAGAAAAGTCACTCTTCCAATAGTTAAATCCCGCAAACACATAAGCATGTACATAACTTCATGAGTAATCCCAGTGACTGAAAGGTCATTATTTACATGTGTGAAGTTATTAGGGTGATCAGATGTCCTGATTTTTATAGGGACAGTCCCGATATTTGGGGCTTTTTCTTATATAGGCTCCTATTACCCCCCCCCACCCCCTGTCCCGATTTTTCACACTTGCTATCTGTTCAGCCTAGAAGTTATGCACCAATGTGTTTGGAGAAATGGGCCCCTACTATGCACTGTAGCGCACTTGCTTAAATACATGGGAAATGGAAATGCTGTTTGGGCTATGCAGTGCCACAGATATGATACTCAGATGGCACTGTATCTTTTCCTGCATGGGGTCTCTGTTTTCTTCCAGCTGTGCCATTTGAATGCTAGCCTGCATTTCCCTCCTGCTCACAGGATTAATATACAAATAATAAATCTAGGCACTTCTATAGCACCTGCCACATGAGGCAGTCATAGGGCTTTACAGAAAGTGTGGGAACTCCTGGCTTTACTGAACTCAATGGGAGAATTGCCATTGTTCTTTAACTGGGCCAGGAATTTCACACAATATGAACCCAATATTTCACCTACTAGGTAGGTGATGTTTCATTCAACAGCTGGGAAAACAGAGAGAGACAAGACACGCTCAAAACTTAATCTGAGACACCTTTGGATTTTCAGAGGTGTTGAGCACCACCCCTGGCTCTCATGACTTCAATGCTCTCTAGTAATTCTTTATTTCACAGTGAGTGGGGGATGCTCAACAGCTCTGAAAATCTGGTTCTTCCAGAGTGGACTCACCCAAAGTGACTGGCCAATTTTGAAAACATATTCCCAGTGACATGCCCAGAGTTCATGCTGTTAGACTGGGAAAGTATTGCTCAGATTCTTGCTCTTAATGAACATAGGTCACAGTGCTGCACAATTTTCATTTTTAATGGGAGCTATTTCAACTTTGTTTCCAGCTTCTTTAGCATCTGTTGCCTTTGTCATAGAGGGAGCCATTCTACATTGTTGTTTTTTCAGTCTTTGAGGAGACTTCATCTTTTTAATCATTGTTAGAGCCAGGTTTAGTTTTTGGGAGGTCCCTTTGGCGAACAGGGAATTTAGAAAAGAGCAACAGAAATGATTAAGGGGTTGGTGATCTTGAATTGTAAACAGGTTAAAAATATAACAATGAGTAGCTTGACCAAAGCTTGAATGATATCAGTCTGTTGCTAACCGACGTGTGTAAGCAGTGAGGAGCTAGCAGAATTATTTAGGTTAGAGCAAGCAGGCATAAGTACAAGAGATGCAATTTAGCAAGAGAAATTATAAGGATTTATATTATGACATTAGTTATTAAGCAGAACTCCCCATTAAAGACAATAGGAGAATTTTTTAATAAACTGATGTCCCAATACAAATAAGGGTGAATATCTGGAGATGCTTTGTGAACTAGCCCTGGGTTTTTCTAGGGCTCTGTATGACATAGCATGGAAGCCCTCTTGCTAAATCTGGACTAGATATGATCTTCGCAAATGTTAAGGATTAGGTACAGGCACTTGTCACTGGGGGCTGGGAGTGCAGGCGGACTTTACAAGCTGGATGGACTGATACACAGGGCACGGATTACTCTTCCTTGCAAATGCCCAAACTGGCATATTTTTTTCCAAATGTTACTGTAACACAAGCTCATGCATCCCTTTTCTCATAGGTACCAGATGGCCTTCACCATCTCCACCCACCGTTAGCTCTCTCTGGCTGCCTCTTTTACACTATCCTCCACAACTCTTTAAAAATATTGCATCCATGCTTTCTGCTATCTGTATTATCAGACGGCAGTTTGCTGTACAGTGCTGGGTAACACTAGCACCCATGGTTTTATATGCTGAATGGCCTCTTGTGTGGACAATACGTGGAGGACTGGAAATGTTTACTCTTTGCCAAGCTGGAGATGGGGCAGGGAAGGTTCTAAACAAGAAGCTCTACAGTGAAGCAGGAAAAGAGAGTAGCTTTATGGGTGGTGCTATTTTATTTATTCTAATAAAATTCCTGATTGAGCGTTAGAAGAAAGTCAGTCTTTCCCGTAGTCCCGATGATCTCATCTTTCCGTCTCCTGATCTTCTTTTCCAGTAGTGCTCTTAACTGATGCTTAATGTGCAGTATATACACCCCATTTTCTGCATTGCTAGAATAACATTTTGTCCTTGCCTTCTGTCACTTCTGGATCTGTTGACAATGAACAGAATGACAGCAAATGGTGACTTAGAAGGGAACGCTCTGAAGATGGAAGCGGCAAGAAGAAACTCTCTTAATTATAAAATGTTATTGGAGAAAAGAGGTACATAACTCCATGGCAGTATGTGCACAAATCGTAGTCTAGACTGCGCACATAAAGCATGAGGCAAAGAATCTTTTGCTCTAAAATAGGTAAAGGAGAATCTCTGTTAGCTGTCTCCAGTAGTCCCCAGCTGCTAGCACAGTAGTGTAGGAACAGGAAGAGGGGACTCTTTTCACCTCCACAAATAATATTTTGGGTTGACCTGAAGAGGAGAAGAATGACTGTCTTGGGGAACAAGCTCAGACAATGGCATTGGATGCTTATTCAGCAATCTGATAGCTGCTGTACATCCTGACTAGCTGGGAGTGATAATAGCAAATAAGAGAGGTGTACTTCATTGTGGCAGGAGTAGCAAGTAGGATTTTTTGCGGGAGAGGAGGGTTGCAAAATGCAGCAGATATGGGGAATTTATTAGTTGTATGGTAACATCTGCAATATATGTTCCTCTATTAATCTTTTCAAAGAGAGTATATGGATGTACATTTTTTTCCCAAGAAACCTTGCTCCTGCAATCTGACTCTGATTTAAATTCCTTTCCCAGCAATTAGCAATTTACTTCTGTTTCACTGATGGGTACTACACAAAGTAAAAATAGAGAAGGAACTTTGGGCAATCGTGTTTGTACGGCAACTTGCTGTGGGTGGTTGTCACCTAATTGAAATAAATTTCTTGGCCATTTGTGATGTGAATTATTATTCCAATTTGCCACTAGAATGAACCTGCTTCTAGTTACGCTAGGGGATATTTCTCTGTGACTTTCCCAAATGACCATGCATCAGATAACACTTTTTTTTTTTTTAGTTAAAGAGGCAATAAGATTGAGTGAAGGGCAATATTTCTTGTCTTGTGGAAGCCTGTGACAATCACTATCTGAAACATCTTAACATTAAATAAAATCACACGTGAAATGTGTTTTGGCTGGAAGCCTATTACATTTTTAGGATGAGGAACATTAAGCAGGGAGGGGGGGTTGAACAAATCAGTGTGTCCTCTCTCCTGGAACTGCAAACCTAAGCAAGTAGATCCAAAATTCCCCTGAAAGACGAATAAATGGCCTCTCTTTCATCTCCCCACCTCTTCTGAGTTGAAATAAAAATGCAGGCAGTTTTAACTAGGGTTTGTGCAAATTAACTGAAGATCGTGGTTGTGGGTCTATTTTAAATGAAGATGTCATGTTTAAAATACTTATTAGTGCAGATGCAATGTGTTCTTTCTAAACGGAAATAACTATTGGGAAGAATTGAGAGTGTTACTGATCACTTAAATGTCTCAGCTGAGTGGGTATTAGAACTGTTAAAACAAATGCATCATTTTCTGAAATTCTCTAGTAGTGTCTCCTCCTAAAAATATTGCCAGATTAGTGCTTATCAGACCAGTAACGCAGTGTGCTCACACCTTCAGGTAACAGTGTGATTCATTTTTTTTTTTTTTAATGATAGTGGCTGCTAGCTGTAACTATGGAATGTATTGTCATGGAAACCACACTTTTCTAAATTTACACCGGTGCTGGTGATGAGAGAGACAGGACTTGAAAGAAAATCTGTTTAATAATGAGACAGCCAGGCTGGGAATAAACAGATCAAAGATTCAGATATTTTTATGAGCATTTGTCATAACATGTATTCTAAATAGGGTCAAGCAATATTTCATAGCTAACCATGAGGAAAAGTTGGAAAGAAGTCCTGCTTTTGTGTTACTTTGGAATAATAGGTCAAACAGAGCATGGATTATTGATGTTTGGTCAAATAGCATCTCTATAATAAGCTCCCATGTGATCTAATGTGGCATATAAAACACATTTCAAGGCTGTGTGAAATCAAACAATGGCCAGAGTGAATTGAGGACAGTGAACTTTTAAAATCTGTCATTTGCAAGAAAATCCTTAAAAAAATTAGGACTTATGATGGGAACTGGGTTGTAATTTAAACTATGGAGCAATTGATGCTGCTCCATAATACAGTCTTTCTGATCAATTTTGTATCTAAGCACTTTTAATACACACTACTGTAGTATCTAGGTTCCCTGTATGCAAACTGGGAAACCTCAGTCCTATCCTTAAGGAATCAGAACTAATAAATGTAAAATATTATTGTATCAAATCATGATTAGTTTATAAGTGAAGAAAACTTCTAAAAGAAAAAGTTAGTGATCAAGGGTATTAAAAAAACAAAATCCATACTGTTTAAGAAACTAAATCCTTTTGTTAACTGGGGTTCTGCTGAACCTAAAACTCTTGGTAACTTTACTGTTTGTGAGATGGTGTTCAGGAAATAAATCAATGGGGACACTGCCATCCAACCGATAGATAATTGATGCAAGCAGGCAAACAAGTGGTTTCACTCAAAGCTTCTACTTTATTTAGTCTCCAGCACTTGCACACATCTGCAACTGGTTAGCAGAGCACCCCAAAGCACCCCTCAGATTCATATTTATCCAGGGTCTATAAGAGGTCTTAAGTGGATAAGTATAGATGTCCAGTGGCCAGCCTTCCGTCTGCAGGGGAACTGGAGAGGTGTCCAAGCGTTCAAGTGTCCCCGAGCTCATATTTCTTCCTCTTTATATCCAATTTGTTAATATTACATAGCTTGCTCATAACGCAATGAACAGAACTAAATTAAGGGTGGGGATTTCTAGCCTGTCAGAGAATTTTCCATCAGTCAGGCAGGGGAACTTTCCATCAGTTAACCAATAGTAATAGTTAACTATTGCCAGACTTTCCATCTTGCAAAACCGCATGGTTCGGAGAAATAAGTCAAGTTAGGAGGGCATAGGGTCATGTTCACTCCTCAAGGTTACTCTCACTTCACTCTCCTCTCCTGGTCTGTTAGTTGTGCTAAGGCCTCCTTTTAGCTGCTTTCGGCAATAAGCATAACAACTGGTATTCCAGCTGATGGCAGTGGTTTAAGCATGTTACTGGGCTATCAAAAATCTGCATCTAAACTTTCAGATTTTTGGAAAGCGGGTGTGTGTGTGTGTGGTAAATTACATAGGAAAAAATCCAGTTCTGTACTTATTTATTTTTAGTTATTGTACTGCTCCCTTTACATTATGGCCTCCAGTCAGCATAACGATATAGAGTTAAAATATA
The DNA here is from genome assembly GCF_002925995.2 of Terrapene triunguis. Taxonomy (NCBI): domain Eukaryota; kingdom Metazoa; phylum Chordata; order Testudines; family Emydidae; genus Terrapene; species Terrapene triunguis. The sequence goes on along the minus strand of NW_020664448.1, from coordinate 9,858,646 downwards.
ATCTAGTTACAAATTCTCTAATATTTACTCTGAGAATTCATTGAAGCACATCCATATTTGTTCTTTCATTTGCCATAAGTGTTTCTATAGTCTGTGAAGCACATTTTGTGCTCACTTTAGCCCGGTCCCTCGCAGAAAATATTCCAATCATCTCTTCAGAATATACCGACAATTGTCAGGGAGACAAACTGCTCTCATTTAATCAGAAAGAGCTCATAGTGTGATGAGCAGAGCCTCATAAGTTACAAATGGTAAGGTCAAGTCACTATTTAAACAACTGCTGGGATTATTTCATTGTCAGCTGTGAAAGTGTTTAAACTGCCTTCTTTCCCCTTTTTTCTCCTTCTTGCTTTTTGTATTTACACTTTTATTCATTCAACTTTTAACACAAAGTTAAAAAAATTACAGCTATCAGATTGACCATCCACATGATTCATTATACATTTTGATCCGTCACTACTGAAATTGAGGAAATACGACCGCTGCTAGCTATTACTACAGCCAAAATATTATAGTTCCCCTAAACTCCTGTAATGGTTAAATTCCTGACATACTGGAGGCTAATGTGTAGAATATGTTTAAAGGTTATATTATTGAATTATAGCTGCCTCATCTGTAGGTATAGTACTTCAAACAGAGTTTAAAGGGATGTTTGGGTTTTTTAAGCTTCATGCTGGTTCGTTTTCCATGTAGCTTCATGTATTTTTTTTTCAGTGTCTCCTGCAATCCATCAGACTGTCTATTTGCAAATTTGTGCCTGGAGAAAGCTCCCATGTGGCAGGCGAGGATTGGGTAAATGCTACTTGTAACAGTGTTTTCTCCCATTGCAAACTCCAGCAGCTGAGATTTTCAGCTTTGAGTACAGTTTGTTTCATGCTGAGATTCATCTTTTTGGAGAAAGCAAAGGTCGTAGCTTCTATGGAGTTGCAATTCAATAGATCCTTTTTCTGGGGGTTGGAGGAGAGGGAATCCTTATTGGAATGCATATTGATAAAGGCTGAAGATTGTGTCTTGTTAGATAAGTAGGTTTTTTTTTTTTGTTATTTGTTTTTTCCCCTCCCCACAATGACTATGTATTGCAGCAACTCACTGGCTTTTTACCAAATCAGGAGCTGCAGTATTTTTCTTCCGATGGAATAATTTCAGCCCACTTGAGCTAGCATGACAATCTTATGTGATTGTTATGAGTAGGCGTTTATATCCTTTTACATGCTAATACTGCCACACCTGCTATTCCCCCTCATTTCCATTTTTTCCCTTCAATGTAAAAACTAATTTCCCAGTGGAAGGGAAACCCTGAGATTCATGATCAATGCTGCATCATTGATTCATCAACAAAGAAGGGGATGGCTGAATGGGACACAGGTAGCGATTCAAGCAGGCTGCTTCCGACTAGCAAGAGAAGATAGCTGTTGAGCAGCATATGTTGCCACTCCATGTGCCGTATCAGCTACTTGTTTTTATCTTTCAGTAGGCTGCTACTACTGCAGCACTAAAGGAATGTGCCCTATTGTTAAAAATCCTGACTGCTTTACACCAATGATTTGCCACTGCAAAGTTGCATGCACCAACAACACTTTATCGTTGATGTTTGGATGCAAGGTAGGACACGGTTAATGTATTTAAATGCATGTTGTAACTCCTTTGATTATCTGTGCTATTTTATTTAATGCCTGAATAGGGATATAGATAAGATTCAGAGCAAATTGGAATTTGTTGGCTATATGGTAGGGCTTACAGTACTGATACATTTCAGATGTTATAGGAAATCCAGAGTAAGAAAGGGTTTCCTTTATTTCTATAATAGTACAAGTACAGATTTACATAGGGGAAACAATTGGATTATAGAATTTGTTTTAGACTTAATTATATACTTGGCTAACAAAGGTAACTAAATCATTAATCTCTCACTTGCCCAGCTTCATTGCATTTGAAATGTATACCCGTTATTCTGAAACCCTGAACTAAGTAGAAATGTATCTACTGTTTTCATTGATATCGGTGATGGTGCTCCTAATGAGACTAGAAATGATGAAGTATGCAGCTCTGCACTTCTGTATAATAAATAAAGTAAGCCCATAAAACCTTTAAAAGTCTGCAGAAGGTGACAAATGCATATTTAAATAAATGTTTTCTTTTTGGGCTGGACAATCAATTAAATTTAAGAGAGAAATTCAGTCAAAAGGTGGCGTAGTAATCCAGAGAAGTTCATTTTTGGCTCTATAAAGGAATCCCACCTCTAATTTTGCAAAGAAGGTGTTGGGTTGGGTTTTTAATTTTTTCCTTGAAGAAAATTCTGATTTTACATTTTCTTGTACCCATTTTTGCTCATTATTCTTTTTCTAAAATAATTTAATAGAGATGTCTTGTTAACACAAGACTTATTAGCTTTGGAAAAAATAAGTTTCGTTCTTGGATCATTTGAGCATCCACCATGAAATTGTAGGGGGTGCAGAATTTTTTGCCAGTTCCTATGCACAGCTGTCTGTTAATAATTACGCAAATAGTTGTAAAGCTGTTCTGTTCGTTAAAAAGTACAGTGATCAAATAACTACTTGGTGCTACTAAAAAGAGTTAAGATCACAGTTCAAGGATGATTACACCTGCATGGATTTTTCAATTCTCATAAATGGCTGTGTCCATTGAAATATGCCAGTGCAAGAAACCTCAAACCTCATTTAGAGTAGCGACACAACATTACTTTGGAGTTACCATGAAATACCAAAAAATGTTCTGAAATACCAGGTAGTAACTCCATATAATACTGTCATAATATAGATGAGCTAGTATTTCTAAATGTAAACTAAAGGCTAATGACAGCTAGATTACCTAAAGATTAAGAATACCGTATCAAGCATAGTATAGTTTTTTAAAACTTAATAATAACCATTTACAAGTGTTGGTGTGTCTACCTTTCTACCTCCATACATGTTTTCTTGGTATTTAAGGTGTTGCCCACCATGGGAAAACCATAATCACCCTGTTCTTATTCCAAACAAAACTGAAAAGACATAAAGGTGCTCTAATTTTAATTGCTGTGTCATGATGCCACTAATGATGTGAACAGTGTTGACAGTTTAACAATTTATAAGCCTCTTCAAATTTCTTCATAAAAGCAATTAATGCTTCTTTTTCATTTTAACTTCAAAACTGATTGTGAGTGTTAAATTATAATTTAATAAAGGTGAATTATTAGTCAGGGGAAATTAAATGCAAGCCACCAATCTAATAAGGTAGGCCAACGGCCTAGGGACCAGCATCCAATTTGTATTCCTGCCCGTAAGCATGATTTTCAAAGGATGTTCTTTGAGGCACTTAAGCTCTTTCATGATTTTCAGATCCTGTTACGAAGCAGGAGAATAAAATTAATTTTATTTGTTTAGAGCTGCAGGCTTATTACTTAGTCACAGTGTGGTGTTTTTACTTTAAGAAACCACATTATGAATGAAATAACTTGGGGGGAGGGAGAGAGAGAGAAGAGGATGGTGATGCTAAAGAATGATGATGATGATGATGAAGAATGATGCTAAAGAACCTAAGTGTAATGACTTGTGTTGAACTCACCCTAGACAAGTCAAATTTGTACTTACTTGACACTGTTACCAGACGGTGTGTAGTACAGTGGTAGACATACAGATATTTGACATATCACTGGCTCCACTTTTTGTATCACAGCGAAGACCCCGTAAAATCCCCAATGTACGAAAGCAGACCGCTTTGCTGGTCTCTGAGCATATTGTCCATTTTAATGGTGACTCATATTTAATATTTGGAATGGTTGGATTATTTCGCAAGGGTCAGGTATTCCTGGTTCACTATATTTAAAATAATTTCTGCTTATCTCACTGGGCTGATAAGGATAGGAACACAGTAATCAGATGAGAGAACGCCTATTGGATCATAAGGTCAGTTTCTTTACCAATATCGGGTGTAGTCCCGGAGAGAGGACATACCATGTCAACGCTTAAGAGCATGGTTAGAAGTTTGTTGCATGTTCCTCAAGTCTGTGGTCTGCATTCTCTCCTAGATCTAATTGGATCGGGACTAAAAGAGCAGGAGAACTAAAGGGACAGCCCAGAGCCCGCAACCCAGCCAGGAGCCCCCTCCCACACTCTGAACCCCTCGGCCACACCCCCCAACCCAGAGCCCCTTCTTCACTCCAACCCCTCATCCCTGGCCCCACCGCAGAGCCTGCACCCCCAGCTGGAGTCCTCACCCATTCCCATCAGCAAGGACTCACCTTGCTCTTTTTGCCCCAAAGCTGCTGCTCCTCCCCCTCCTTTTGTTCTCCAGCCCACCTCTAGGCATAGGCTATTTTTCTTTTTCAAGTCACTTTGCTTTGGGCTCATGGTTTAAAGACACTCCTAGTTCTTTATATTTAAGGGGATGGATTGTTGCCATTCCCAACTGGATCTGGTTTTTTGGAAAAGTGTCCACTTATGCTGCATAAATCAGGAGTAGCTCCAGAAGAGTCTAGCATTAGTGATGTGAAAGATGATCTCTTTTTGGAACACACGATTAACCAATTTACAACAAAAGGTAAAATCCCAGACTTGAGTTGTGTATGTGTGGTGAAAAAAATGGTTTTCCATTATCTCACCATCATAAAAAAAGTCAGTACTCCAGTATATACTGTTCTTTCAAGAAGGAATTCAAAGTTCAGGCAAATATCTCCATGCTGTAAAATAAGCGGGTCAGATAGCGAATCAGAGTATAGCAAATATATACTGAATAGAGACAAAGAAAAATCTCCTCTCTTAAAGACTGTGCAAGTTTCAAAACTGGAATGTTCCTAACACTTTTTATTTATAGCTTTGTGCCCTAATGTTAGCGGGGGCATGGTCTCACTGTATTGTGGGGAACTTCCTGGCTTATACACTACCCTGGTGGAATTGGCTAGTGAAAGGTTGTGAGTCCTCGCTCCCACTTCCTTTACCTAGAGGCCTGCCTGACTTCGGACTCCCCTTCTACTCTCCTGTGTGGCAGAGTCCTCACAACCCCAACAAGGCTGGGCCCAGGATCTCTGGGGAGCTCAACCCCCAGGGGGTTAGGGTGTCCCCACTGCAGGGTACTCTCTTGGCTCTGGATGCTTCCCTGACCCACTGATCACTGCATATAGATCAACAAATATAATTTAAAAACATAAGGAAAAAATGAGAAAGGTTAAAGGAAAACACATAACCCTACTCTGTGGCATGGGGACATCACGAACAGCCGTCTCTGGAATGTAAGGGAAGTTCACAGTCTGTTTCTCACATGTGCCAGGCCTCCCTCCTGGGCCCTGGCTGCGCTGCAGGCATGCTGCGGGTCAGACACTTGCCCTGGTGGCGGCCACATGTCTTCAGGCTTTGGGTGGCAGGAACCTTCTTCCCAGCATCAGCCCCCCCGTCGGGGTTATGATCCCCCTGCAAGGCCCCTTCGCTGATGGAATCTCCCTGCGCTGGGCCCTCTGCCCAGCTCCTCCCCCCCCCCATCATATTCCCCAGCTGTAGGGTTGCCAACTTTCTGATTGCATAAAACTGAACACCCTTGCCCTGCCCCTTTCCTGAGGCCCCGCCCCCCACCTCACTCAATTTCCCCCCTTTCTCCGACACTCGCTTTCCCCCACCCTCGCTCATTTTCACCGGGCTGGGTTTGGGATGTGGGAGGGGGTACGGTCTTTGGGCTGGGGGTGTGGGTTCCGGGCGGCGCTTACCCCAGGTGGGTCCCAGCAGCGGCGACATGTCCTTCCGGCTCCCAGCCAATGGGAGCCATGGAGCTGACATTTGGGGCAGTGCCTGCGTGTGGGCAGGGGGAGTGCGCAGAGCCCCCATGGTTGCCCCTGCGCCTAGGAGCTGCAGGGACATGCAGGCCACTTCCAGGAGCCACATGGAGCTGGCCAATGTGGCCAACCAGACTTTTAGCAGCCTGGTCAACAGTGCTGCCGGAGCCGCCAAGGTCGCTTTTCAGCCGGATGTTCCAATCAAAAAATGGACGCCTGACATCCCTACCCAGCTTCTCACTGCAGCTGGCTCTGGAGTGCCCCAGCTTCAGCTCCACTCTGCCTCTCTGCTGTTGCTTTGCCTCCAGCACAGCGCCCTGGGCTGCCTCTCTGGCTTCTCTGGTTCTGGTTGCTGCAGCTCTGCTCCCAGCGTGGATCTGCTCCCTGGGCTGCTTCTTTAGCCCCCCTGCCTGCTGCTCTCTCCTGAGCTCAGCATCATTCTGGACCAGGCAGCCCCAGCTTATACGGAGGATGGGACCCCGGCCTCTTGACTCCCTCATTAGCCTGCCTGCCCTGTCAATCAGGCTGACCTGGAGCCCCTGAGGACTCTCTCAGGGTCCTGATTTCCCATCGGCCCTTCCCCTTTCTTTTGGTACTGGGAGCTAGCCAACCAACCCCACAGGAAGCACTTTAGTAAGCGGCTAACAGTCCCCTTATACTAAGTTAGAACCAAAGTCTTCAGGTGGGTAAGAAAGGAAATTTTGGGTCTGCACCATCAAACCCATTTCTTGCTTTTATAGTTTGCTTATTCCTAACAGGGGGAGCCATGGGGAGTTTTCTGGAGAAAGGGTGGGGTGTGGCTGCTGGTACCTTTTTGAGAACATGTGCGCAGTGGCCTAGCTATACTATATGTTGCATGGATATTCCTGAGAATAATCTGTGTGGCATGCTGGACAACCTTAATTCTGGGCCTGTTTTCATGGTAATTGGTACGTGGCTTGTGTTTGGCCAGTCTTACGGACTGTTACTTTCAAAATGCAGAAGGGTTCAAAGTAATATAATCCGAAAGGCAGGACAGCTTCTCTGTGTCTTAGGTACTTATATTGTCCCCCTGAGTGCAGTGTCTGAGTGCACCTCAGTTTTCAGTTTATTTATCCTCAGAATGCTTCTGTGAAGTAGGAAAGTCATTATACGGACAGGGAACTGAAGCACAGAGAGACTGTACCAGATTTTTAAAGGTATTTAGGTGCTAAAACAAGCATCCAGGTACCTACAGGGATTTTCAGAAATGGCTAAGTACCTAATTTCCATGGTCTCACACACACAATCGGCTGGATCAGGGGACTGAACCTCATAGATTTATAGACTTTAAGGTCAGACGGGATCATCGTGATCATCTCGTCTGACATCCTGCACATTGCAGGCCACAGAACCTCACCCACCCACTCCTGTAATAGACTGCTAATCTCTGGCTGAGTTACGGAAGTCCTCAAATCATGGTTTAAATACTTCAAGTTACAGATAATTCACCATTTGCAATAGTTTAAACCTGCAAGTGACCCATGCCCCATGTTGCAGAGGAAGGCAAATAACCCCCAGGGTCTCTGCCAGTCTGACCGGGGGAAAATTCCTTCCTGACTCCAAATATGGTGATCAGTTAGACCCTGAGCATGTGAGCAAGACCCACCAGCCAGGCACCTGGGAAAGAATTCTCTGTAGTAACTCAGAGCCCTCCCCATCTAGTGTCCCATCCCTGGCTGTTGGAGACATTTGCTGCTAGCAGTCACAGATTGGCTACCTGCCATTGTAGGCAGTCTTGTCATACTATCCCCTCCATACACTTACCTGTGTCTCCCAAGTCCTAGGGTAGTACCCTAATCACAGTATCAATTCTCCTACAGTTCAAATTATGTCTATCACATAAGAGTAGATGACTTAGGCCTCAATTCAGCAAAGCACTGAAGCACATGCCTAAGTCCCATTGAAGTCAATGGGACTTAAGCACATGCTTAATTGTAAGTATAGGCTGCAGTACCTTGCTGAACTGGGGTCTTTAATAAGTAGTTTAATGTGGATGTACTGTTACCTCAGGCCTGTTAACATCTGTTAACTTTGTTCTTATGTGAAGTGCCAGCAATTATTTCTGTTTGAGATACTTCTTATGCTGTCATTTGTTACATCTCTTGACTCTTATATACAGGTGATGTTTTGCTTGTTCACTTTTTTCTGTGTATCTTGTAAGAAAATGTATTAGAAATTCCAGCAAAAGATGCACATGGGCCTCTTATTAGCTGAGTTTGATGGAAATTTTGAGGAATTGTGCTTTCCTTTTTATTTAGGGCTAATTTGTGTCTGGCCATAGCACAGTTGTGGATGGCAGAAACCTCTCCCCGCTCCTCCCTTGCCCATGCAAATTTATTACCTGCAGCTCTCTGGGAGAGCAGTTGAGTCCAGTCATAGATTGTGCATTTCTTTTTTTCACCACTGCTCATCTAAGCAGAAATGTCCAGCTAATCCTAAACTCTCTCGCTCCTCCAAAGGTGCAAAAGCCCCAACTCTCTTCAACTGCCTGATGGGACATTCGGCCAGTTTATGTGCTAAGACTTACATATGTGCTTAGACTAAAGCACATGAGTAGTCAAATCTAACTCAAATGAGGCCTTTGATTTCCCCCAACATTGTGCACTCAATATGCTCTTCCTGATCAGGAGGTTGGTAGACTCTGCCCCCCACTAATATATTTAAATACCTTCCTAGATAGTACCTAAAAATAAAACTAGCGGAGTAACACGTGGCAGATTAATCTGTAAATCTGAAGTTGCAAGCTTCTCTTGGTAGAAGTCATTTTCTTTAATGTCTGCACCACAAGCTGGTCAACTCAAGAGTGTTATAATAATGGGTAATAAAAGTAAACCTTAAATAACTGAATAAGGGTTTGATTTGTGGAATCTCATGGAACTATCCAAGGTGGCTTATGAGTGTCAGTTCTTACTTGTGAACCCTATTTCAGTTCTGATTTTGGGTGGTGACTGGAAATGAGGTGGTGTGAGAATAGATATTCATGGTCACACCTGCTTCTATGGTCCACTATTGGAGATTGATAGATTGTATTCCGTTCCAGAATGATCTGAGGGAGTTTACTGCCTAGTCATAGACTATCAGAATGAGTCCAGTGGAACATAATTGTTATGCATAGCAGATAATACACAGAGTGGTACCTGGATGCCTCCTTCCACATATCAACTTTGTTAGGTCAGCATGGTTTTTAAAAAACTGCTCAGCAACAGCTGTCGTTGCAGGGGAGAAAGCTGGATTGCCCATAGCAGGAGACTGAGTATGATCAGCTGTGTCATAGAGGATTTGTGCATTCTTATGCAGAAGCAGTGCTAAAGGCAAAGAGTTTTCTCTCTAGCATAGAATCCATGAAAGCTAACTTGTCTCAGCTGGCTATGCCTCTTGCTATGAGGTATTGCTGAATTTTCTTAGATAATGGCAATTGGGTACAGACTGAGGTGGTATTAACTTACAGAAATGTAAAAAGGGATGCCTATTCCCTAACATAACTTAAAAATACATTCTAAGTGCAGTGGTACAGTCTAAGGTAGATAAAGTGAGCCAGGCAGTGTAAACACTGGCGAACAATTCCCTCCCACTTTCAAATGCCTGCAGGGAAAAGATGAGCTTTATGGTGCATTCTGAAGGTCAACAGGCTCAGGCTCTCTCAGACTGGGGGGAGTGAATTCCAAAGTCAAGGGGCCCACATGGGAACACCTTGCCAGCAGCCCTCTTGTCATATCTGTAGGGCTCCAGCTTGAGTGCCTCTGCTGATCTCAACCATAGTAGTGTGATATAAGCAGAGACAATTGTTCAGGTCCTAAGCCATTAATGGCTTTAAAGAGCAAACCCAACACCTCATACTTCGCTGAGAAACCCACATGAAGGCAATGTGGATCATGGCACACTGGTTTAATATGGTTGTGGGAAGACAAAGTGAGCAGATGTTTTTTGTGCTTGCTTCAGTTTCCATGCTGTTTTAAGGTGTAGCACCATGTAGACTACTTTGCAGTATCGAATCTTGAGGTGAGAAAAGCATGGCTGATGGTTGCAAGTTCTGCATCCAACAGCTGCAACCTCCTGGCTGTACATAAATGGTAAAAAGCTGACCTGACGTGTCATTGCGGCTAGCTGCTCTTCTTGTAGCAATCTCCCCAGACCCCCCAGATCATGAACCTGACCAACAAATGCAGAAAAGCTCCCTTAACCAAAGGGACAGATATAATTCATGCCATAGCATCTGGTTGCTTTCCTCAGCCATCTGACATTGCTTCAGTCTTGTCTGGATTGAGCTGACCCAGCTGGCTCTCAACCATGACCCAGTGTTGCCCAGACATCAAGTAAAATCATTGACTATTTTGGCTGGGTCAGGTGAAATGGAGATGAAAAACTATGTGTTATCAGCATACTGACAATACTGCCGACCATCTCTTCTCACTATCCTGCGTACATGTAAACAAGAGGGATGACCAGATAGAACCCTGTAGAATGCCACGTGAGAACGCCCTCAGAGAGGGGAGCAGTGTCCAATTGCTACCTTCTTAAGAATGTTCGCAAGGAAGGAATAGCCGCTCTAAAGCATCCCCATATACCCCTGCTGTGACCCACAGGCAAGTCAACATGACCTCATGAATTATGGTGACATTTGGCCACTTGGGGGCGGTGGTGGGTGGGAGAGATTGAACTAGGAAGAAAGAATGGTACCATCGACGTCACCTGTAGGGTAACTTGTGATTCTGAATGCTTGGAGTTGGCAATCTTGCCTTCTGCAAAATTATTCAAGCTCTTGTCACCCCCATGCTTAATTACTTAACATTACTTTTGAAGTCAACCTGGCACCTCTAGATAGTGCTGAACGGCACCTCCGGAGTGGCGTGGGCCACTGAGAACACACATCTGTGCATGAGTCTCTGCTTCTGGCTGTAACTCATTGCGTTGGTGATTACTTGGAGGTGCGGGGAAAATTCAGAATGCTTTGGAAGGTGGTTTCCTGAGGGGCCATCTCTCACTATATTCCATCACAGCAGACACAATTGGCTGTGAGGTTCATGAGGATGATTCTTAGGTTTGAACATGCTGTAGCCAGCAGCATTTTCAGCTAAAAATGTCTTTTTGCTTTTAGAAGTGACTCTTCGGCAGCCCCTTGGTAGGGAGCTTCAGAGCACAATGAGGCCCATTGATTTTGTTCTTACTAATTAGTATTTTTTAATCTCCCTAACTAAATTCCTATCTGCCACCGCAGTAGGCACTATAGAAATTTTGACTGAAATGTCAAAGATGTTGTAGGCTAAGAAGCTTGCATATTCCTTTAAAAATAAATACTGTGGAGCTAGTAGAATTTGCAATTACTACTAACTGATGGAAGTGAGACAGAAACTTCTTCAATGGAAAGGTTATTCCAGAATTGTCTCATTTGGGACTTCTTGCACCTTCCTTTGAAGATAGCTGGTGCTGGCCACTATCAGAAACAGGAGACTGGAGTGGCTGGACCACAGGTCTGATCCAGTGTATAAATTCTTATGTTCCTCCCATCACAGCCAGCACACTTGTTGGCAGTTTCAGCAATGGAATATGATTTCCCCCTCTCCCCCTGCCACCCCAAAAAAAGTGCTGAGCACCCACAAATTCTGTTGAGTCAACGGGAGCAGAGTACTCTGTGTGCAGCACCTCTTAAATATCACTTTTCTACCTGATGCAGGAGTAGTTGTCAGGCAACTGCTCTTCTGTGTTTCTCTTGGGATGCAGAATGTTAGTGACTTGCTGTGATCTCTCCCAGAGACTTATTTGTTCTTGTTTCCCTTAATTTTATAATAATTCAGAAAATCCTGGTGTTTAGATAGACCTTTCACAAATGCAAAAATTCAGTTGAGGGGTAGAAGTGGATTAATATATGGGTTCATATGAGAAATACTGTAGCATTCAACTAAATCTATTGTTGAGGTTCAGCAGAGTTTTGTTTCCTTTTGCACTCATTATGTTAATACTGTGGAGGATTTACACCTATATCCTTCACTTCCAGGAAGGGATGGATGGGCTTGTGGTTAAAGCACTTGACTGGGACTTGGGAAATCCTGGATTTTATGTCCCACTCTGTCACAGGCTTCCTGTGTGACTTTGGGAAAGTGGACTGTGCTACCTGCTTCCAGCTAGCAGAGGATGTAGCAAGGCCAAACTGCTGTTCTCACACTACTTTCAGCCAAAGCAGATACAAGACGTCTCAGAAATCTCAAATCAGTTTTTCAGAAAATCACCAACCCAGTTCAGAGGAACCATCAACGTTTGAATAGTTCATCAGTTAATGATACGGTGAATGTGACACTGCTGTGTGCAGAGACCACCGTCTATCATTCTGACCAATATTGTCTCATGGTTCACTTGTACTTTCCCTGTTTGTCTCTTGTTTTACACTTAGTTCCTGCCCCAGGGAGATTACAATCTATCTTTGTTTTATGTTTGTACAGGACCTAGCACAATGGGGTCGTGGTCCATGACTAGGATTCCTAGGTGCTTTGATAGTGCAAATAAATAATTATTTAAGAATACTGAGATGCAGTAACTTTGTGAACATTGTCTGTGACCTGGTTAGTAGATGGAGTTATGTACTTTGGGTAATAAAACTTCCCTGTATGAATGTATTGATTGGGGTTGTGGGAAGAACAAGCCAGAAAGCAACAAAATAGTTTAGGTGGGAAACCTGCTTAGGCAAAGATGGTAATTTGCTGAAAGTAAGTTTTAGTCTTAGAAGCGTATTTTTACTTTTGTTTGCTTGCAACATTTTCTGTCTTTATTCCTTATACTTGGCATCACTTAATCCTATGTTCTCTTGTTAAATAAACTTGTTTTACTTTGACTATAAACCAGTTAAACACTTAGATTGAAATAAGTGTGCTTTGTCAAACCCCGATTAGATTAATGAGCTGCAGTGTATTGCCTCTTTAAAGGAGCAACTCACTATGAATGTTCCAGGAGAGGGCTGGGAGATGAGTCTGGAGAATTTGGCAGTTGGCGCTCACTGTCTGTTACCTGCAATGCAACGTTTGGACTGGCAGAGTCCTGAAGAGTTTGCTGGCAAGGCAGAAAAGCTGGTGTGTCAGGGAGTTATCACACAGCTTAGCAATAGCAAAACTCTCGCTGCGGCTGAGGGGTAACATAGTAACTCCTAGGAACCCCAGCAGATTGTTACCATTCAGACGGTTTGGGGGAAATTCAGAACTAGGCGGGTGTTGGGGTCACCCAGCAAAAAGTAGCTAAGACTGGTGGCAGCCAGGCTGTGATCTACAAGCTTGTATGCGGCTGTTGGTGTTAAGGCTGTGAGTCACAGCAGCATAGCACTGAAGGCACCCAAAACTGCAGGGCAGGTGGTGACATAACCCCTCACTGGTCTGGGATGAACCCCAAAACATCACAATTATACATCTCAAATGGGAATTTACAAGTTTTCTTGCTGTTGTCTCAGATCTTTAATTCTGCTTGAAGTTTTTTGTTTTTTTTTAAACTTATACATTATCTTGATGTAATGCAATTATTGGAAGGACTATTTGATATCACTAAATATATTAAGATTACACCATATGTAGGTACAAGTACAACATGAAAATTACATCCTAAGACAGAATTATGATACATAAATATATTTAAATGACAATGTCAGCAAAACAGAAAATTTTCATGGGATAATGTTCTTCTGAAGCTACAAAAATAGTTTTTATACTCCCCAAAATAGTATTCAAAATACTTACTTACTTTGAGGGTAGAGGACATTTTTAAAAATGTCAATATTTTGTTGATTTTATTATATCAATTTCCTTTTGTAGATTTAAGTATTATATAAAATATTGGTGCAGTATGAAAGTATAGTTAACATATTCATTATGGGCTCTATTTTGCAAAGAGACTTACAAGTTCAGGCCCTTACTTCTGTTGATTCCAGTGGCACTTCTTATGCGGAAAGCATCTTGCTTGCGGATCTTTTTGGAAAATTGCAGTCTATGAGGAGGAGAGAGAATGGTCAGGGCTGTCCCTAGCTATTCTGGGACCCTACGCAGCCCCCAGCAGGGGTGTGGGGGGGCAGGCCTCCAGGGTGGGGGGCTGGCTTGGCAGGCAGGGGGGAACCACCCCCCAGCACTCACCGGTGGCACGGCTGGAGTCAGGTCCCTGCACTTCCTGCCACCAGTGAGTGCGGGCCCAGCCCTGCTGCACTCCTCAGGGGTGGGAAGAGGCGGAGCAGGGCAGGGGCTTTGGGGAAGGGGTGGAGTGGGGGTGGGGCTGGGGTGGAGCAGGGGTGGGAAGAGGCGGGGCTAGGGCGGAGGCCATGGGGAAAAGGCAGGGCAGGGGCTGGAGCAGCATGCAGCTGCGCAGGGCACCAGGAAATTTAGTGCCCTAAATTTCCTGGTGCCCTACGCAGCTGAGTACTTTGCGTATGGGTAAGGATGTCCCTGAGAATGGTCTTGTGGTTATGGTATTGGAATAGATCTGAAGAGGGTGCTTTTCCTGTCTGTACCTTAGATCTCTTGTGTGACCTTGAGCAAGCCATTTAATTTCTCTGACAGCGTGTCTGCACCACACAGGATTGGAAGGGGCCAAAGTGGCCAGGGTAGGCCTTTTAACTCCACAAGGTGCACCTGGAGGAAAAGCCAGGGAACAGGGAATTGATTGCAAGCAGGCTCAGCTGGGCAGGAAAATGCAGAGCCTAGAAAGCCAGGGAGCAGGTAACAGAGAGTCAGCAGTCACTCCCTGGAAAGAGCAAGTAGGGTTTGGAGCTGGCAGACCCAGAGAAGGGGGTTAGAAGAGTAGGAAGCAGTCTAGGGAAGGAGCAATGAGGGCTGAGAAAAGAAGGCCCACAACTGCTGGTTTGAGAGACACTGGACTGAAACCTGGCACAGAGGGCGGGCAGGCTACTTGAAGTAGAGGGCTGGTTCCCCTACGAGAAATGAAGGAGTGGCACCTGAGGCAATTAATGGGAAGACTACCTAGCATTGCTGAAGGAAAGACTTTTTGATATCACCCAGAAGGGGGTGATACTGAGTAATGAAGAGGATGCTGTGGTTTCTGGAGTGAGAGAGGGGCTGCAGACCTAACGGAGATGGAGTAACGGCATGTGACTGCAGGATAGGGTAACCAGGTTTTCAAAGAGACCCTGGCAACTCTGGTCAGCACTGCCAAGTGGGCTGTTAAAATTCTGGTCGAAGTGCTGCAGAGCTAAGGCAGGTTAGTCCTTACCTGTCCTGGCTCTGCGCTGTGCCCCATAAGCGGCCAGCAGGTCGAGCTCCTAGGCATGGTGGCCATGGGTTTCCGTGTGCTGCCCCCGCCCCAAGCAATGGTTTCGCACTCCCATTGGCTGGAAACCGTGGCCAATGGGAGCTGTGGGGGCAGTGCCTGTGGGCGAGAGCAATGCGCAGAGCTGCCTGCCTCGCCTCCACCTAGGAACCAGACTGCTGGCTGCTTCTGGGGCGCAGCACGGAGTCAAGATAGGCAGGAAGCCTGCCTTATGCCCCACTCCCACCCCCCGCTGCACTGCTGACGGAGCTGCTGGAGATAAGCCTGTGCCTGAGCCCCTACCCTAGCCCTGATCTCTCTTCCCCCTCCCCCCCCCCCAAACCTGGAGCCCCCTCCTGCACGCCAAGCCCCTCATCCCTAGCCCCACCCCAGACCCTGCACCCCCAGATGGAGCCCTCACCCCCCCGGCACCCCAACCCCCTGCCCTACCCCAGAGCTAATCCACAGAGCGGTCAGTGGAGGTTCCATACCTGCAGTGAGTGAAGTGCCCTGTTCCTCATCTGTAAAATGAAGATAACAATACTTCTCTGTCTAACTGAGGTGCTGTGAGAGTAAATTCCATAAAGCAAAAGCCTGTAAAAACAAACATAATAAACAGGTGGGTGCATTCTGACTTGATGTGCCCTCTCTGACAGTATTTTCTCCACTGACCTCAGTGAAGTTGTAACCACTTTAAATTATTAACTGGTTGAAGCATGTGGGGCCTGCCAATCTGATAGACTCATTTAGAAAGACGGGTTTAAGTTCAGTGAATTAGACTTTTATTAAAAAAAAAATAGGTAACGAGCAATTGTCCACCAGATGATTGACTTGTATATTCAATTTATTACAGCAGATGCCTGGTATATATTGTAAGTTTTTTAATGTATAATTATGGCACATACACTATTTCTGAGAGGTATTGTCATCTGGCAGTAAAATGCCAGGAAATTTTTAGAGAGGAATGCCCTGGCCCACGTTAA
The DNA here is from genome assembly GCF_002925995.2 of Terrapene triunguis. Classification (NCBI taxonomy): domain Eukaryota; kingdom Metazoa; phylum Chordata; order Testudines; family Emydidae; genus Terrapene; species Terrapene triunguis. The sequence continues at coordinate 9,842,653 of NW_020664448.1, read as the reverse complement.
ACATTGTTCTGGAACGATCACCTTTTATAAATCTTAAGGAAAGGGAGAGTGATAGGGCGGAAAGTGTTGCCTCAATACAGGACGGGAAGTCAGGAATTCCTGAATGCTGTTCCTGGCTCTTCTAGTGACTCCCTTTTGTGTCCTTGAGCAAATTCTGCCTCGCTTACCATTTCTATCTGGGCAATTGGGTTGTTAATACTTACCTCACGGGGTGTTGTAAGCATTAATAGTTATTGCTTGTACGCACTTTGCCTGAGAAGAGCAATGCAAATTCAATGTGGTGCTGGTTTTAACTTTTAAAACCAAACTACAAACCTAGACTAGGGTGGGAGGAGTATGTTGGAGTGGGGATTCGGCTGGGAAGCGTCAAGCACTAAGCATCTCCACCCTAACCTCCCTCCAAATAGTGTATATAATTCAGATTTAACTTGAAAGCTCTTGTTCTGGGGCTCTTTAAAAGCCCTTACTTCTAGGTCTGAGCCCTTGCATGTCAATTTTTGCCCACAGCTAATTGTCATGGTTGAATTATATAAACCCCTGGAAAAAGAGTTTGAAATGAAAATGCTTGACGGGCTTTTATCTGCACCAGTGCAAGTAGTGCTGCTAAGTTCTAATATATTGTACAGCCTGGCTGAAGGGGAGAAATGCACTCCAGAACTCTGCTGCTTTGACTATTTTTATTTTTAAGTTTGCTTAAAAATAACTATAGGGTGACAAATCAGACAGGCAGTTGACACACATGAACATCCACCTGTCGCAAGGAGCTAAACCAATAATTATATTGCACAACTTCTGACTGGATCAGGGGCCTGCTCATTAGAGGGAACCTTCAGTCCAGTGCAGAGGGCCACTTGAACTGCACATTAAGCTCCTGATCCTGCAATTTACAATAGGTAGGTAGACTGCTCCACCCGTGTGGAGCCCCATTGAAGCCACTGGCCTGTCCAAGCGTAGTAAATTGAAGGATTGGTATCTCAGGGCTCTGCAGCATGGGACATTTTGCCTTATGAGTATATTGTTCAACACCTAGAAACAAAAATGCTACCCTTGTCCATCTTCACACTAGCCCCTCTGTACTGCTTGTTGTTCCCAGATTTCTTCCCATGGCTGAAGTTGGATTGTAAGCTTATCAGAGCACTGTCCATGCCATCTTATTCTGTAAGGGGCTTAGCATGGTCTTGGTCATTGGCAAAATAATTTATTTATAACCTGGTAATAATATCTCCCATGTACAGTAGTTTGGGATAATAACTGGGGAATTACTCTGACACAACTAGAACAGTTTTTTTTTATTTAATATAGATTCCATTCCTGAGCAACGTAGGGCTTCTCTATACAGAGAACTAGTGTGGCAAGCTCTAGCATGTACGCACTAAGTCACCACTTGGACCTTGCTACTGTGTATTAAAAATTGCATAGCGTGCTTTGACGTACTGCTGTTTGAAACATATAAGAGCATTAGCAAGCTAATATTGACATATTTAATAGCCAACAATGCACTCAGCATTGTAGAAAACAAACTTTAAAAAGTGATGTGGTCCCTGGCCTGATGAACTTTCAATCTAAAATAGAAGAAAAATAAGGAGTACAGTCTAGTGGTTAAAGCAATGGCATGGACGTTAAAAGTTCTAGATGTTATTCCCAGGTCTGCCAGTGATCTATTATGACATCTTGGGAAAGTCACATTGTGTGAAATCCTGGACATGCTGAAGTTAATGGGACTTTTGCCAATAAATTCCAGGGACCCAGGATTTCACCTTCATGCATTAAATTCACAATCTATCAAATGGAGTTAAAGGCTTAAAGGCTCTGTATAACTCTGCTAATCTTCCTCCAGTGCTCCCTCTACTCAGCTCATGTGCTCTGCCTAACTACTCCCTTCATTTTCCTTCTCACACTAATCTTTGTCTTCTTCCATGCTACTGCTTCCCATTTCGGACTCACTCTTAGTCCCTGGGTGAGGGAGTATGGGTGTAGCCCACGAAAGCTTATGCTCTAATAAATTTGTTAGTCTCTAAGGTGCCACAAGTACTCCTGTTCTTTTTGCGGATACAGACTAACACGGCTGCTACTCTGAAACCTGTCATGAAACTCCCAGCTTGACCTGTATTGTGGCAATATTCCCATGTTTATCATTATGATAATTAGTGATTCTAGGCCCTGTAGAAGTGCAAAGAGTGTGCATCTGATATTGCTTGGCTCAGTGTTGGCACTGTTACTTACCTGAGGAAAATCATGGTGTAATTTTAAACAGAAAAGTTGGTGAGGGGAAGTCAATAGAAGTAGTGGTTTAACATGGCATTTGGGAACGTCAGACAAATTTGTGAGACTGGGTAAGTGAGGTGCTCTCATTGGACCAACTTAGATTTTGAGCTACAAAAAGCTCTTCAGGTCTGGAAAAGGTACTGAAAGTGTCACAACTAAATACAAAGTGGAACAGATTGTTTAACGTAAGCAGTTGACACATATTGTGAGTGACCATTCCAAATGAAGTGGCCCATTTATTTATTTAGCGTTTGCATATTTGCCGAGCCAAAAAATCGCATTCTCAGTGGCTAAGTAGAGCTCTCAGAGCCCACCGCTGAATTTGGTTAGTGAGCACTTATTGACAATGTGTATCATTGTTTGATCTGCGCTGCAGTAGCAATTTGGATTGGCTCGAAGGCCCCAATGGTGCTGGTTGGCTTGCCCAGTCCAGAATCTGTTAAGAAGGACAACTCTGCATAGGTCAAAAAAGTGGGTTAGATTTTTAGTGTCTAGCAAAGTTATGAATTTAAGCTTTCAGGCTTACCTTTTGAAGGTGTTGTGCAGGTTTGAGGATGAGCACAGAGAGGTCAGAGTGTTCCTTTGTGAAGTGTTTGCCCACAGGTGATATGGCATTTTTGTCTCTATCATTTTTCTGTGTAAGTACCTTCATGAGTGTAGTGATCATCTGTGTGACGTTGTGCAGTCTATATGGTTTTTTTATAAAAATATGGTAATGAGTGAATATAATGTAACTGGAATATGCTTCATGCAAAAGGTCTCTTGTAAGGTATCATTACAAAGCTTATAATCTACTGAGTGTGATCATCCTATCTGTATAAATGTACCACTCTTGTATCTGGGACTAGAAATATGAAATATAACTCTGAGGGCCTATTGTAATTATGCAAAGTGTGGGCTATTAATGGTGGTTTGGAATCTTAATGGCTCCTATCAACCAGGACAATTGACTGGGGCTCTGTTTGCAAGCAAGCCTTTCTGTGAGTCAGGCTGGGAGGAATGAAGCCTTGGGGTCTTACAGTGACATGTGATCATGTCACATGAACTGAAATCTATCTTTAACCTGGTGCTTTTCCAGTGAGGGGGGGTGGAAACCCAGAGACAAAGGATTCCCGCCTTATGCAAAAGATATATAAAGGGGTGGAACAGAACAAAGAGGGAGAGCCATCATGAAGAATCCCCTAGCTACCACCTGAGCTGCAACAAGAGCTGTACCAGGGGAAAGAATTGTGCCCAGGCCTGGAAGGTGTCCAGTCTGAGGAAAAAACTTACTGAAGCATCTCTGAGGGTGAGATTATCTGTATTCAGTTTGATTAGACATAGATTTGCACATTTTATTTTATTGTGCTTCGTAACTTACTCTGTTCTGTCTGTTACTACTTGGAACCACTTAAATCCTACTTTCTTTATTTAATAAAATCATTTTTACTTATTAATTAACTCAGAGTATGTATTAATATCTGGGGGAGCAAACAACTGTGCATATCTCTCTATCAGTGTTATAGAGGGCGAACAATTTATGAGTTTACCCTGCATAAGCTTTATAGAGGGTAAAACAGATTTATTTGGGTTTAGACCCCATTGGGAGTTGGACATCTGAGTGTTAAAGACAAGCACACTTCTGCTAGCTGCTTTCAGGTAAACATGCAGCTTTGGGGCAAGTAATTCAGACCTTGGGTCTGTGTTGGAGCAGACGGGAGTGTCTGGCTCAGCAAGACAGGGTGCTGGAGTCCTGAGCTGGCAGGGAAAACAGGAGCAGAGGTAGTCTTGGCACATCAGGTGGCAGCTCCCAGGGGGTTTCTGTGATCCAACCTGTCAGTCTGGTTTCACCCACATAGACATTTAGTGCACTGGATGAGGTACACCACATATTGATAGGAATGTGTAGCACCCATGGATCTTGAAAGGTGTGTTGGGAATGGGTATTGTAGCAGTGAAATATGTCTGCAAGTTTTTCATCTATTGTTCTCAAGCCCTGGTCTGTGGAGAGCTTGCTTCTGATGGTGAGTTTAGAGAGGCTGGGGGGGTTGTTTGAAGGCCAGAAGAAGGGGTTCAGGAAAGATTTCTTACAGGAGTATGGGTTGTAATTGCTATCCCATATGGGTTTGTGGCAGAGAGATCTACCTACCTTTTTGGAGAAGATGCAAGCTTGAAAGTCTGAAATTTCTTTCTGGATAAAGAATGAGAAGGCAAATATTACTTTGGATGGTGTATGATAAAACAATAACAAAAACTTGTTTTCTAGCCCCTTTATAACAAAGCAATCTTACCTGATTTTGTTTTTGTTTGTTTGTTCTAGGAAGATCTAGAACTTGACTTAGTTGATATCCACTGAAATGAAAATAAACAGAGCTGAGGACTGGGAGGAGAGACTGCTTTTCATTGTCCTTAATCCTATGAAACTTCCATTGATTTCCATGGGAATCTTGCTGGATTAAAGGACTGCAAAAACAGCACAAAACTTGACAAGGAGAGTGTTTAATGATGGGGAATGACTGATGAAGAATAGTTCTCTTGTAGTCAAAAAAATCAGAGTATGTTATCAAATTAAATCGGAAAACATTTTTTTGTTTTGTTTGGGTTTCATAAACTGAAAATCAGGAATCTGTTTTTTTTAAAAATGTCTATTTGTTACTTACAGAATGGATATACTTTCCATGTCTCTTAATGTATACCTTCTCAAGTACTGTAATTTCAGACATAACAAACAATGCAGATCTAATGGTATTTAAAAGTTAGTGGGATGGTTAGAGGATTAAGATACTTCAGATGTCCATCACAATACTTACTGATTAGTTGGTGAGCATAAAAAAGATGGGGCATAGTGTACTTTTCCACTTATTTTCAGTAAATAGTGGAAGTGTTAAGCACTGAAAGTTAGGATGAAGTCAAGATAAACTGAACTCTAACTTTTAGTTACAATTCTTCTTTTGCCCTCTAGCTAGAGAAGGGGAAGAGAAAAGTTGTAGAAATCTATCAAATAGAAAAATACTTACCGTTATATTGCTTGTCAATAAAAGGTTATTTTCTCCACCATCATTTTTTGCCCGGACAAGTAAATTTACAGCAGGTAGAAAAGAGTAAAAGATTAAACAATATACCTATATTTGTCTTGCTGGCTATCCTGACTTAGTTGTTTCCTGGCTGGAAGTGACCAGTCTTGCTTGGATGGTGAATAGTGTTTTTGCTGGTTTTGCTACTGACTGCAGCTGTTTTGATCATTGTTTTGGTTGCAGATAACTTCTTTGCCTTGTCTCCACAGCTCATGAAAATAGGAGTCTTGAGCAGCTTGCTACTTGGTTCCCACTTGACTGCTTAATGACATGGTGATTTGGTATCCGTCCCCAACTCCCACATGTGTTTCTACATTAAAGGGGTGTTTAAAATGCAATCCCATGTTAAGGATCTCACTTTAGTACCAAGAAATGATGCTAAAATGACAAATGCTAGTGACACAGGATTTTTTTAGAAGATCATGGTGATTGCAGTATTTTTTTCTTCTTTGAATGTTCGTTTTTGTTTTGTTTTTGAATTATTGCTGACATTTTCACCAAATGTTGGGCAACACTGACCTGAACTGTGACAGCACTTGTGATTGGTCGCCTCTGGAAAGTGTAGGTGGGTTGTCTTGTCCGGCATGTACAAGGCAGAGGCTGAATTGAGATAGGGAGACAGAATAGGAATTGCTGACCTTCGGGTCCCAGCTGGGGTCTCCCCATTTTCCTCTCTACTCTCACTTCAGTGCAAACAAACCCGGAGAGGGGGAGCTTCATTTAGGACAATTCTTTTATCCACAAATCTTCATTTGGTGACTGTTTTAAATATAGACCACTGGGAAGCAGGGCTTCATTTACCAGGAGAGACTTTGGCTAAAGATGTGTATACTTGGTGTCAGTTCAAACTCCTCAAAATATCTCTATATTATATAAAATATCTCCTATAAAGGAGTCACATTCTTCCTTACAGGTCTGGGGTCTAAACCTGGGGAGGGAGGGGAGAATTTAGCTTACCTTATATTGTGTGACTTTTTTTTCTCTTTTACACCTGAGAAACTGTACATCTCTTTGTATCCCTTAAACTAGAAAGCTTGGAATGAAATAATCATGAGCAGAGGAGAAAGTGAACAGGAGTTCTTTTTACTGAGGATTTGATATGCCCTTTCCATACTAATTGGCTCCTCTTCTGTAGATAGCTGTAAATTTTGTTTAAATTCTGAAAAGTCAATGGTCTCCATCTGCCTCCTGTGTCAGACAAGGAAGCCTGTCCTCATGTGCATGCACTCGATTTGTCAAGGACTCAATTGGCTACTCAAGAACAATATAGCTGCTGATTGTGGTGTTCAACCTATAATTAATAAGGTCTTATTTGTTTTGTTTTTACCTTCAAAAATGGCTTAAGCAATGAGGTGCGACTTGTCCGATCTTTTCTATATAAAATTCCAGATTAACCCTTTCCTCAAGGAGAGGTTAAAGCACTGGAACGGGATGGGAGTTAGGAGATCTGCGTTCCATTCTTTGCTCGGCCACAGATTTTATTTTTGGCTTTGACCATATGGCCTGGTATTATATATACATGCATAGTATGGTTTGTTTAATGCTACTGTCTGGTCCAGTTTTCAGGATTGTGACTGATGCTTGCCAACAATTCAGTTTTCTAATGAGTTCAGAAAAAGCATTAGCAGAACTGCCAGGGTGCAGGGATCCAGCTTTTGACAACTGCGTTAACCAGGCTACCCACTGGAAGTGCAAAATTATGATTATAGCCCAGTCAGTGACAGAAGTGGGAATAGAACAAATGTAGGACTGCTGTAACAGTTCCAAAGAGCCCTTTTGAGATTCTCTTCTCCCCCCCCCCCCCCCGGTTGTAGCCTTCCTCTTCCCCACTACTAAAAATAAGAAGGCTGATTATCACTTTAAGGGAACTATGCTAATAGGCATGATTTAATTACTGTACCTCAGTCTAAGCTTATACGCCCACAGCACCTCTTACATAACCCAAACAGTTGAGTTCTAATTATACAATTATAATTTTAACGTTTTGTTAAATGGTGTCATTTTAGGGAGGAGTTCCTCTGTGCCGCATAGTGGAGCGCTCGGAATTAAGTCCCCTACTAGCACTGGCCTGTTTGATAGAGTTTAAAGGATGTCAGTTGCCTCAGAAAGCACACTGTCTGCAATATTGGCAGCAATACTAATGCACACTATAATGCCCATCAGATAAAACTTAAAACTACCATGCTCAGCATTGTTACTGCAGTTGAATCAATGATGCATACAGTCCCCTCCTTCCCCCCCCACAAGAATGTAAGTGGCATTTGTGAATGCACAGTCCTTGACAAGGTCTGCATCTCTAGAGGAAATAAAGCACTTTTTCAAATGTGAAGGAAAGGTTGCTACCTATACTTTCTAATGCAAAATACACTTAAAAAGGTACTAGGTTGACAGCACTGGAAACGAAAGTCACCTTTACCTACAAAACTGGTAAACTGCATTGACTATGCTAATGTTACAGTATCCTTGCAAGACCCATCAGCCTTTGTGCATGAGAGGAGGCTATACTCCATGCCCATTCAGTTATTAAAATCTATGGTATTTGTGGGTCAGCACTTCTGAAAATCATTTATGTTTAGATGCCTAAACCCGCATTTAGGAGTCTAACTGGAGGAACCCAGTCTTTGAAAAATTCAGCCTAACTTATTTTATTTGAGCCACACCATGAAGCCATCAAGTAGCATTTATTTAGGCACCATAATTCAGTTTAACACATTAATTTACTTTAAAATATCACATACCTAGTGTTACAATTAATTATTTGCTAAATTATATGAAACCAGAAAACTTGGAGTTAAGGTTGCCCTGGCTGGATCTTGTGGTGTGTGTGTGTGTGTATACACACACACACACACACACACACACACACACACACATATATATATATAGGATCTTTTTATTAACGTGATCATAGTCAGACTTAGGACTTGATGTACTAAATCAGACAATTAGTTCATTAGACCAGGAATTTTATCTCCGGCAGTGGCTTATATCGGCTGTTTTTCCCCAGCCCAGTAACACAACTACTGCAGCTTGAGTTGTGAATTTCTGTCCTATTTGGTGGTGGTAATCCTGAACTGTGAGCTTTGAATACCCCATGATTTTTGTCATAGAATTGATCTAGCTACCGCTTGTGACACTGACACCCTGCAGTTATGAATTCCACAAGCTACCAATATGCTGACAAATGGCAATCATTTTTCAAACAAGCCCAATTGTTTTCAAACACAAGCTATTATTTTGTGTTATATTAAATTACACCATATCATATTGGGGCTAGCGGTTAACCTGGCAGAGTTAATTTCACCCTGGACAGAGCTGAACAGTTAGTTGGTTTTTTGTTTTTTTAAGTTTGGGGAGTGGAGCACTTCTCCCAGGGATCACTGTGGGATTCCGGTAGCTAGGCAGTAGGGCAAACTTCTCTGGAGTGAGTCCTTCCATGGTGCCTGAGGGACTTGCTGTTCCTAGCATGTGCTCCCCTTACTCCCCTGCCCAAACTACCCACTGTGATGCTGAGAAACCAGGTGGCAGCTCTTGTCAAGGTTTCATACCTCAACTGAGCACTGACCAATTCATTGATGGAAACCAGTCAGCTGTGTATGTTAGTATGGTTAAGATGGGTATTGGATTTATATCCATGTGTTTAGACTTTATGAAATTTTTGTAAATTGCTACATGTACTAATACTATTTATAATGTCTGTGTCCCATGCTATAAGATAATACTCAAGTGTTTTGCTATATAGTTCTGAAGTGTGTAACTCAACAAACAAGAAAAAAAAACTCTACTGAGTACAAAATCTAAATCCTTATGAAAGGTCTTCGTTCTTCCTGATTGGCAAGAGGTATCAAAACTAAATGGGCCATTGTGGCCATCACAATACAAAGACTTTGCTAATTGCCCCCCTGCGCACCTAGGAAGAGGCTACCTGCAAAAGGGTTTGTCCAATCAGCTTGAATTCTGAAATTTCATCTCTTTCCCTATTTGGATTCACAGGGGCTGGAGCTACAAAGCAGAAGCAGGGATCCCAAGGGTCAACCAGAGTTAACACTAAAAGACATTCAGTGCTGACAGATTGCTATAATTCTTTCACCTTTGGGAACCATTTCATTTTCTTGGTTAGTTTGCTACAGGATTGGCTACAAACATTGTCTCTGGTGTGAGATCTGAGGTACAAATTGACCTGGAGTAAGTGACTGATCTCTTGGGACTGGAAGCAAACTGAATCTTTTGATCTTTGGTCTATAGCAACCAACTATCACTAAGCCCAGCTTGCCTTGGTAGTGACATGTCGACACTCAAAAAGCGATATCCTAAAAATCTGTATTGCATGTTCACACTAGCTCCCTCTGGCAGCAGAGCGCATCCACAGTTGGGGCACTATCATCGACAATGCCGTACACTGACAGTTAAATCAGTGCAAGCGCTGCTGGTGAGGTCCGGCACTGCTGACAGAAGGAGCTAGTGTGGCCATGCAAAATTGATTTAATTACTGCAGTGGCTGTACATCGACATAGTCAACTTAATTTTGTAGCGTAGACTTGCCATTAGTGTTATCTGTCACTTAACACAGCCATTCTTTTTGGTATCCCAGACAATGAAGCAGGGTCAGTTTTACATACAGGCCAGACAGACAACTGCTTGCTACTGTGTGCCTTTGGGATCGCTACACTTATTTCAGTAACTCAGACCCATAGGTTGTGAGTTGCTGAGGCTGCCACAAATCTTAGAGCAAGTCTACACTACTGCTTAAGGTGATCTAATGTACCTCAGTCGAGGGTGTGAAAAAGCTCCCTCCCCCCGAGCGACGCAAGTTCCATGCTGTCCACACCAGCACTATGTCAGCAGGAGACGCGCTCCTGCAGACATAGCTTGCACTTCTCACCAAGGTGGAGTAATTAGGCTGACAGGAGTGCGCATCTTCACCAGATGTGCTATAGTGAGGCCCCACAAAAGTCGTGTTTACCCAAGTGTGACTGGTTCCTCCCGGGGTGCCACCTGTAACTGGGGTACCACTGAGCCCTCTGACCCACCAACCTGGGCTCCCTCTCCCTGTGCTGCTGTAACATGCTGCTGACCCACTCCCGGTCTTATACTTCCACCAGCATTCACACAGGTAGGGACACACCCAGCTGCAGTTACATGCAAGTCCTCTGACCAGCCACTGCATGAAGCAACAGTAGAAAGGTACAGCCCAAAATAATCACCAGCTTCCCAGCCTAGGACCCTGGAGCGGTACCATTATGCCCTGGTCCAAACCCCAACCAGTATAAATTTTATTATCCAGTTCACCTCCCCTTCAACATGGGGAGGAATATGCAACAGCCCCTGCCTCTTGAGCTAAGATTTCCAGGCACTTCACTCCAAACTCACTGGTTTAGATTAAAACATAAAATAAATTTATTAACTACAGATTACCTAATAAATAAACAAAAATGCAAACTAAGCTTAATATACTAGATAGGGTGAGAATCTGCTAATTCGTATCCAAACTGATGGTACAGGCAGGCTGCAGATTCTTAAGGGCAAGCTCACTTGCTTTACAGCTTTGAATCCCAAGGTCTTTCATACACAGGCTAGAAATCCCTTTAGCCTGGGTCCAGCACTTCCCTCAGTTCAGTCTTTGTTCCTCAGGTGTTTCCAGGAGTCTTCTTGTGTGGGGAGTGAAGAACATCAGATGATGTCACTCCCTGACTTGTATGGATTTAGCATATGGCGGGAACCCTTTGTTTCAAAACTTGCTTCCCAGAGCGGTGTGTGGAAAAATACTGACATCCCAAGATGGAGTCCAGAGACATGTGTCCTAGTCATATGTCCTTGTATAGTCATAGCAGCCGTTACTTACAGGCTGTCTGGAGTGCTCTCAGGAAGGCTCACCAGGTGGAAGAAAAGCTTCTCCTAATGCCTGTTGTTTTCCCTAATGGCTCATTGCCTTGAATAGGCCCTTCCCAACCAGTTGTCTAGACTGAAAGCATTTTGTCCAATGGGCGTTACCCAGGTATAACATTTGAAGTACAGATACATAGTCAGTATTTATAACTTCAGATACAATAATGATGCAAAAACAAAGAGGAGTCCGGTGGCACCTTAAAGACTAACAGATTTATTTGGGCATAAGCTTTCGTGGGTAAAAAACCCACTTCTTCAGATGCCTTTTTTACCCATGAAAGCTTATGCCCAAATAAATCTGTTGGTCTTTAAGGTGCCATCGAACTCCTCGTTTTTGTGGATACAGACTAACACGGCTACCCCTCTGAAAAATGATACATGCGTACAAATAGGATAATCATATTCAGCAAATCATAACTTTTCCAATGACCTCTTACATGACCCGTCTTGTGTGAAATACATTATAATTATGCTATAATCATATCATATTATCACTATGAAGATATGGGGTACAGTGTCACACCGAGCATAATTACCCATTGCTGACAATGGCTGTCAGCAACCCAGTACAGCTGAACTGGTGATTCACCTGGAGGCATAGCCAAGAACCGATCCTGTTCAGGACTCTTTCAGAGACCCCGCTTAAACCTACCTACTTGTTAAATTGTGGCCAGCATGGCTTTAATTGCACCCATTGCTGACACCCGTTGTCAGCAACGGGCAATTTTTCTGGTGCAGACATGGCTAGAGTGTAGGATGCTTCAATGAGCAGATGCTTGGAAGTGTTCACTTAGCTTGTATGTTTCTCAGTTTTTAACTACTGGGGAAACTCTGTGTCTGTGGCTATTTATTGCTACATACAAAATGTTCTTGGAAACCATTCTGAATTTAACAGTAGCTGAACCCATCTGTTCTTCTGAATTTTTGTTCCATTCAGCCAATCTATATCTTAAAGACCATAGTTGGACTTTACAACAACGCGCTGTTGAATAATTTTTTTAAAGCAGGTGATAAGAATGAATTAAATTCTGAAGGGAATAGATAGCTCCATGTACTTTTTTTAACCTAATAATTAATGAGTTTTGTTGTTGTTGTTGCCTGACGCAATTAAAGGGCTTACATTAGGGTCTGGGTGGAAAACAGTAGCTGGTCAAAGCGGCTCATAATTTTATATCACAGCTCATTTGATTAATTTAATAAAACAGAATGAGTAAAACAGATTACTTTGTAAATGTGTGTGTAAGCAATAGAATGCAATTGCCTTCTGCAAAAATCAGTAGCACTCATATATTATGGTGACTGGTACCAGTATAAAACCATAAGATAAGTAGATAACCAGTGTAGAATAAGTTACAATGCTACTTATAAATAAGGCAGCCAAATCATTGCACTTACAGGAATTGAAATATACTGTACAGTGTCTTGCAATCACACAAGTGAATTTGTTATGCAAGCAAAGCAATTGTTAATTGAAAAGTCCCTTGTGGACTTAATGGAGTCTCTGGCTTTACTTGAGTATCTTTTTACTTTATGTGTCTTAACTTTCTTTGGGAGGGATGGGTGAGTTGATTGGTTGGTTTGTTTCAAGCGGGTGTCTGGGGGGGATTCTTGTTTGGGTAGATGAGGGTGTTAGTGTTGTGTCGTTCTTGCTGTGGTGGCACGTCTTTTTCAAAGAAGGTTGTGCAGCATTTCCAAAAGATGGTCAGACTCTGGGGTCACCTGATTTCCTCTGAAAGCTTGTTTTATAGCTGAGATGGAGCGGCGTATATTCTCCGCTGGGAATGGTTTGTCCCCATCTCATGCATTTTTGCTGAGTTTTGTAATGTGCATTGTCTGGGCCCCAGAGAAGTGCAACTGTCTTGATGGTTCATAGATCAAACTCCAGTCTTTGATGTAGCTGGAGTTTGGTCCTAATCTTCAAAATGGATCAAGACCTTAAACTGGCATCTGAAACTGATTGTAATGACATTGCTCCCAATGTCAGTAACGGGGAAAAAAACGTATTTAAAAAATGCAAACACTCTTGTTCTGGTGATGCCTTATTAGTTATTTATATATTATTGATGCCTACAAAGGATATTGCTTTTAAATTAACCCCCCCCACACACACACACACTTTCATTTTTAATAAACAGACATAAACATCACATTATATACTTTCCAAATAATTTGTACAATGTTAATTTGAAAGCAGATGTGTTCTTCAAGCCCAAGGAAGATGGCTATTGCTGAAATGCTGGCTAGCTATTAGTCATCTGTTTTCTAACTAAAATTGCTGAAATTGTTAGGTGGGGGGAAAGTGTTGCAACATGTTGTTTATGGAGGTTCTGAGAAGTGGTGTGTTTGTGTTTTGAAGGAGGCCTATGTATGGACTCAGCACTCTGGCAGTTCATATACATTTAAAGAGAGAGTGGAAATATGATCTGTATACGTGATGTTGGATTGAGGTTTTATACACCTAGCTTTGCTGGTGGCCTGTGATATACAGGAGGTCTGACTAAATGATCTGGGGTCCCTTCTGGCCTTAAACTCTAGAACTCTATTAAATGCTACGAAATGGGATCTATTGCTTTTAAGTTAGATATAATGGCCTTTCTTAAATACTTTGTTGCATTTAAGGCTACAGCTACACCGTAGTCACATGTTTTACTAGCAACAGTGAACAAATGTCTGGATGGAAATCCGATGCAAGGCTAAGATCCAGAGGATGGATATAGTGGGAAACAGAAGCAGACACCAATTGCAAAATCTCACAGATTGTGTTTACCATAAATAATCCCATTTAAATCTACCTTGTGAGTACTACGCCCAGTGCTAACAGTTCCAGGGTTGGGCCATTAAGCATTACCGCTGGCTAACTGCCGTGCAAATGTGAAGATTCTTGTTCAAAATCTAGTTTCCACTTTGTAAAGAACTTTTGTAGCTGGAGCACTTACAAGACTATTTGGCTTAAAAACGTAGGTGTAGGGAAAAAAGAGGTTGTATTGTCCATTCCATTATTTTCTCCTGTGTCTTTCAGTGATGACATGATGCTGACTTTGAAATATCAATGTTATTTCAATAGCAACTGTGGAGTAGTGAATAAAAAATGGATTTCTCTTTTCTCTGTAGGTAGACAACCTGACTCTAAATCTGTTGATGGGCACTACTGAGGTTAACAGAAACATTTCTATTGTAGTGAGCCTAGCATATTTTTGAATACAGGAAATTATTTCATATTAGGGTAGCACTTAAAGATCAAACCAAGATCACAGCCCCATTGTGCTAGGTACTATATACACACACATAGTAAGAGTCCCTCTCCTAAGAGATTACAGTCTAAATAGACAAAGCAGACAGATGGTGATGGGAGGGGAAACAAAGGCACACAGAGAAATGAATTGTTCAGTGTCACAAAGTAAATCAGTTGTAGAGTTGGGAATGGAACCCAGGGCTCCTCAGTCCAACTCCACTGAACTAGATTATCTATGCGATGGGGAAGTGGAGGGTTTATCAATTATCAGAGTGGGAAATTGATGAGTGTGGAAAAGAGGAGTCTTGGATATCCAAACATTGGCCTGATCTGGCAGGTATTGAATGAAATTACTCACATACAGTAGTGTCTACAGAGGGGGGGAGGGAGAGCTCAGTGGTTTGAGCATTGGCCTGCTAAACCCAGGGTTGTGAGTTCAATCCCTGAGGGGGCCATTTAGGGATCTGGGGCAAAATCAGTACTTGGTCCTGCTAGTGAAGGCAGGGGGCTGGACTCAATGACCTTTCAAGGTCCCTTCCAGTTCTATGAGATAGGTATATCTATATATAATGGGCTTTTATGTGAGGAATATTGGGATCAGAACAGGAGAATTGCACTTTTTAAATTTTTTTTAATTTTTATGCTATACCAACTGATTTCTCCACTGACTTCCACTTGTAGTTATTCACATTTACACAAAGGAGATGTAAAGTGCTACCTTTCTGATTTGGTCAGACTTTCCACCCACCTTGCACTCACTCTGTACAGGTGTAGATGACTACTCAAGGGGTAAGGCCATGTAGAATCAGGCCCAATATCTTTGGGAACTAGCCTTTATCCTCAGAGGGTTTATCTAAACTGGGTAAACTACTTTTGTGTTTGAACCTGACCCTGAGGAGCTGTGGTAACTCACGTGATCTTAAACACAATAATCTCTGTCTATACTGAGTGAGAAGTCAGTGTTTAAGATCATGGAAGTTATCACAGCTCCCAAATGCAACGTATCTCCCAAATGTAGCTGAATTTTGGGTTCAGAACTGGATTTGACAGTCCTTCTTAAGGACCTGTAAATATTATCCCAGTCTGGAATAAGATGCATTATTAGAGCTGGGGTCTAGAGTGGCTGGAAGCTGGCACAGCACCTCCTCTTATTTTGTCTGTCTGGCTCCAATTTATTTTACTAGTTAAGCTTTATGATCATCAAACAATTTTGTTCGGCTCTGAAATGCTGCACAAGCATTTAACAGAAATACAGTTAAAATATCAGTCACTTAATAATGAAAAAAAGCTTCTCTTGCACGGTTTAGACATTTGAAGGATGAGAAGAGATGCTCCATGAACCATAAAAGTACTTCTATGCGTGCACAATGAACTGTAACGCATACCAGAAATCAGTTCATTTTTCATAAATCTAGAAATATAGAAACTGATGCAAATCTAAGTACACGAAGAACTCTCATTAAAGTAAAATATCTTCCACTGAATAGAAAAGCTGTACAATTGGCTAATACTTCCTAATGACTTACAATAGCTCTCAGTGCGCCAGGTTCTGACCTCTATTACATGGGTGTGAATCCAGACCAACTTCATTGCAATCAGCACAGTTACCCCAGTTTTTCACTAGTGTTACAGGGATTAGATTCTGGCCTAAAATGCTTGATTAGTACACTTAGTTCTCAACACTAATGTTTGACAGCACTTATCTCGTCCTATGGAATTAGACGCAAACCCAAAAGTCCAGTTTCCCCCATGTCTATTGTGATAGGGTGTCCACCTCACATAGAATCATAGAACCATAGGGTTAGAAGGGACTATAAGAGTCACCTAGTCTACCCCCCTTCCAAGATGCAGGATTTGTAGGCCAGGAGGTGCCAATTAACTGTAAATGTTGCACCAGTAGGGGAACCAGGGATTGATAGTCTAATGGCAGATGAAGCCCAAATGAGGGAGGAGCTGGGCTAGGATTGTAAGGCCAAGAAGTGAGAGTAGGAGCGGGCTGCAGGGAGGAGACCTGCTATCACTCCTTAGAGGGAAAGGGAGTTGGCCAGGGACAAAGAGGAGATCCAGGGGGAGAGGAGGCCCTGGGGTCCTGCCCTGAACTAGGGAGTTCTTATGAGAGGCCTAGAGGGATGAAGTAGCCACGGGGAGTGGAGGAAGCTCTGGTGGTACACCTGGAGACAGAGGTGTAGTAGGAAGGAACCCAGGGAAACAGCAACTGAGACTGAGCAGACCTGGATTGCTAGTCAGAAGGACCCTGGGCTTGAACTTGTGGGAGGGTTCGGGTTCCCCTACCAGTCACTGGGAAAGTGGCACTGGACATAGACTTGGAGCAGGAGACAGCCTGAAACACTCAAGACAGCTTGTCCTGTTTACTTTGTTACCCCAGAAGTGTGGGGGGAGGGGGAGAAACTTTACAGTGACCTGGCTGGAGGGCCAAGACATGAAGGGAGAGCATCCTGTGTCGCAAAGAGAGAGGGGGAGGGGTCACAGCCTTAGTTACTGTTGGCAGAGGGCATCAGACAGGGTGAGCGCTAAATCCTAGACCTAGCCACAAGGAGGCACACTTTTGATGAGTGGACTCCTTCACATCTATACCTAACACTGTAGGGATGACAAACATTTCTGAATGGATCAGCATGCATCACTTCTTGTGCCATTAATGACACCTGTTGATACTGGCATAGTGTTATGAGACTTTTGTCTGACTTCCCATGAGGAAGGGGTGGTGGTTTTTTTTGTTTTCGTTTGTGTGGGGTTTTTTTTGTTTTGGTCTTATTTTCCATTCCAAGTGTTAATTCTTTTGTAAAATGGAAACAGGAAAAATATATATTAAACTTATTTATTGATTTATTAAGTAATGTACCAGAAGATAAATATAAACCCAGTGCTTGTCATTACAGTTCACATTAGTTAACAAGTTATTCAAAATATATGGAAAACTGTGGTATCTCAAATCCATCTCCCGCTTATTAAACTTTCAAACAAGCACCTTTAATTTTTTCTACATGCTGACTCTCCCTTTTGGGAGGTACTCCCCATAAACCTCCACAAAGCTTCCTCATCCTCCATATCACTCCTTAAAACGCTCCTTTGCCATGAACCTACAAAAAACCATAACAGATGTGCCATTGGTGTGGTGGGAATGCTGCTGGTGTGCTGACCACCACTGTCTCACTGTTTCCTTCCTCAGACTGTCTGTATCCATCTGTTGTCTCTTGTCTTATACTTGGATTGTAGACTTCTTGGCAGTGTTTTCCCCAGAATTGAAATTGGGGGCGGGGGGGGGGGGAGAGGTGTTCGAATTGACAGGGTAGTAAGGGCTAAGGGAACTTTTTTTCCAGCTAAATGGAATTTTTTTCCAGCTACAATTTTTTTAAAACTAGATCTAGTTGGAAAATGACTAAATTGGCAACATTTTATGTAACTAGTTTGATCATTGGCAGGGAGGGGGGAGTTTGGGGGATGCAGGGAAATCTGTGCTAGGGATCACTACCTTTTGCTCTGTATTTATACACAGCACAATGGGATCTTGGTACTTGACTAGCGTTCCTAGATACTAAAGTAGTAATACTAATGGTGGGCTAACTGTTTATAAATGCGGACATTGCAATGGAAATATTTGAGTGAGCACAGCTTGTGTAGATTTATTATTGTGTTTATACAATTAATTTTAAAACATTGGAGTCCCTTTATAAATGTTTAGATTACAAAGTAAAACTTCGGAGAATCTGTTTTAGTGGCTTGTTGAGTTTTTTAACTAAATCTACATTGTCAAACTTGTAAACTTTTTTGTAATATATAATCAGCATGGGGATTACAGTGCTGTGCACGTCTAACTTGAGCAGCATAGCATATTGTAAAGGCAAATCTGTGCTTGGAGTATAACCCAAAATATAGGATCTGATTTGTAAATCTGAGAACAATCACTATTTCTCTCTTGCCATTTGTTCTTTGTTTGAGCAAATAATTTCAGTGTAGAATAATAAGGGAAAACAGCACTCTACAGAGCACTTTCTCTGTCCTTAAATGTTTCGTGCTCTCACAAATGTGCTTTTTACATCAAACCCTCTATTCAGGACTGCCAGTTTATCCTTTTCCTTTGTGATGCATGAACCCATTGGTTCTAAGTAAGGATCCCCACTAACCTATGCAACATATACCTTCACTGTGAAATTTAATCAAATTTAAGTTTCCTGTTTTTCACTGTTGGTCTTTCCTTGGACCCATTAATGATATAATAAGAAATTAAAGTAGGAGAGGTACAGCACACACCTGCTTTTCTTGGCATGTCAATTGAATGCTTCCTCTCAAGTCCCAAGAAAATTTAGTGGGAAAGTGTACTAATTTAGGCCACGTCTACACTACCCGCCGGATCGGGGGGTAGTAATCGAGCTATCGGGGATCGATTTATCACGTCTAGACGAGATGCGATAAAGACGCGATAAATCGATCTCCGAATCAACGCCCGTACTCCACCTCGGCAGGAGGAGTAAGCAGAGTCGACGGGGGAGCCGCGGTGGTCGACTTGCTGCCGTGAGGACAGCCAAGTAAGTCGAACGAATGGCGTAGCTGAAGTTGCATATCTTAGATCGATTTCCCCCCCCGCCCCCAGTGTAGACCAGCCCTTAGTAAAACTAGTTTTACTTCTGAAGGGTTTCTTATTGCTCTATCTCTTAGTCTTGGGTTCGTTTTAACTACCCTGCATACTATATTAATGCTCCTACATGTTTTTTCCATTTATGTACACACAGGAATGAGTTCTACTCCCAGTTACACGGATGTGATTGAGAGTAACTCCACTGCAGTCAATGGTGTTACTGCAGATTTGGTCTTTTCTGAGGTCAGAACTAGGTCCGCATACATTTTGTACAGCGCCTCATGGAAACCCATTTCATATATGGACACAAGCTTCCTGTCTGTGTTTTGTTCTGTTTGCATACTGTATTCCTCTGAGCATGCTACCCCTGGAAGACCTCTAAAACTTCCGGACACAGTTTCTTAATACAGAATTCAAGTTTTGTGTAACGTAACTGGCAGAGCTTGACTATCATTACCATTTGCTTTGGGTTGTATATGGTTGTAGAAAATCAGAGAGCAACTGTATTACTCCTATACTTTCAAAACCTCTCACAGGGATGTTACCATATCACTAAAATAAAAGGGAGATATATAGATAACATCCAGTGCAACTCTTTGCAGATATACCTATTTAGTACCTAAAGCACTTTTATGTGCTAAAAAACTATAGACTGCATAGCTACAGGCGTAGCATTTTAAGCTCTTTGCGCACCCATCTTTCCCCTCCCCCTCCCATAGCTCTCCCTATTCTGGCATGGCTCTTTCACCTCACTGCCTGACAAGGATTCATGAGTTTGCTGCAGTGACATTGACTCAGTCCCAGCAGGAGCCTGAATTTAATTGCACTGTGTAGCAAAGAGCCCAACACAATAAAGGCTGATGAGTACTAAATACAAATGAACTGTCTCCGATTTCTACAGTCAGCTTCACAGATTGCAAGAGAAATTAGAATACTTCTTAAAAATTGTTAAACCATATAGTTTGCCCCTTCCCCAAATAAATTAGAAATATGCTATCTGGAGAATTTTTTTACTGCTTCTTTGTAGCTTGATTTATTAATTTGTTACTTGGATTACAAAAATCAATATCAGACTAAAAGATTTGCCAATTCCATTTTGCTTGATTTTTTTTCCCCTAAAGAAAAAAGATATTATTTAGAATCAATATACTAATATACTTTGAATATCGTATAATATCATTTATATTTACTTTATGGGCACTCATGTTGGAAAGCCTCTGGGCACCTTAATGTATATCAACATAATTTAAAGACAGTGTGCCCCAATGAATTCCCAGGGTAGTAACAAAATGTGAGAAATGTCATAGGATCACACAACCAAATACAACATGTAAACTAAGAAACAAGGTCTGGACCAGAGCCATGGTGGAAGTTATGTATATACTCCTGGAAAAGTTAAAGGATAGAGAGAATTCCATGCAGAGGTCTGGCTGCCATCCTCTCAAGATTATGGGATAACAATAGATATGTTTGGCACGGTAGACTATGCTGAATCCTTTCCCTCCAGTGGAAGGGTTTGGAGCACATGTGAAAGCAGCACCACCAAACACCAACAAATAGGTGGGGAAATGAAGCATCTGCTAAACAGCCTCTTCATGGTGCTGCCTTTCTCCCTTCCCCCAAAACTTTCCATAGCTCCATTAAATCACCCATGTTAGTGAAGACGACTTATAGATACAAAGATGCATGAATGACAATATAACTGGAAACTAGATTCTACACCACACTAGGAATTCTGCTTCATATTAACTAAAATAGTAGGGCTGGCTGGAAAACAACAATTCTCTTTCTCAAAACGTTTCAGTTTTAACGTTTTGCTTTTTGTTTCCACATCTTTCTATCTCTGAAAGAGCTGCCAACCTCGACCTGAAAAACCTTCCCAATGAAAATGTTGTTGAAATTGATTTGGGGGGAAATATTTGAGGGGGGGGGAGGAGACTTCCAACAAAAGTTTCTCCACATTTATTTTTACCTCTTTTACTTTACAATTTTAAAAAATTTAAAAGTGGACTGAATGAATGATACAATCACTACAATAGCCTCTGATTTCATATTGTTCATATATTAAAGTTAATTTTTAATGCATCCACACTCGAGTTTTCAATGTAGGTGTTTGTGTTGATAATGTTTAGCTACATTCTGAAAGTTGTTGAGGGGGGAAGAGGGGGCGAGCCAGAGGTTTTGTTAGGTGAGTAGTTGGTATTTTTGGTACATAAGGAGGCTGTTTGAGATTGCTGGATAATCATATTAGATGGATGTTTGTTACAGTGATCAATAGTGATCCAGTTAGCTGTGTTGATTATTTAACTTGTCATCCTTGTATTTCAGAGTTTATACAGACATTGAGATGAATAGGGCACTTAACACCTCTGAGTTATTGTTGTAGTGCTGTTTGCCTGAGTCTGTAGACAGCATGAATCAGCTTATGTTTTGTGGTTTCCAGGTCATCTTCACAACCACGAACATGCAGTGTTTTTGTAAATGAAAGCACAGATTCAGCAGCTTAATGTTGCACCAAGGGAGGGATTGTATGGCAAATTTTTGTGGTCAAGAAACCCTAGAATAAATTACTTTCTCTGTAAAACTTCTGCTTAAGCAGCTTTCCAGAAAAGCTTTATGAAATATTTCTCTTCTCTGGTGAAAACCATTTTCCTCTCTGATATGTTATCACACCTCTTTGTTTCTGTTTTACGTGGACATAACCTAATACTTGTCATACCATCAAATTTGAAAAATAAAATTAGCCAATCACTACTAATCCATTCTCAGCCATTTTTCAGGTGAAGATGAACACAAATCACTAGCTTTGTTTGTTGGATGACACAAGGTAGCAGGGAGTCACTTCTCCAGAACTTGCGTGTGTGGCACTGAGACCCAATGTCTCCAATATGTCGACAACACTCCCTTTTCCCTGTCTTCCATCTTATCCTGTGGGATCACTTGATTGGGTTAATCTGTGTTGTGCTGGGATTAGGGTTTGGATGATGGTGAACTGAGTGAGACTCAACTCCTCCATGACTGAAGCACCTCAGCAGCACCTTATTCCCACCAAGCTGAATGAAATGGTGGAGTTGTAGGTATACTCTCTCAAAAGAGGGAGTAATACCTTGTGTTTAATCCAGGTAGATGAAGAGTGACCAAGACTCCTTTCATCACTTGTGTTGTACTCATCCAGAAATTCTGCCACCTTGCTTTTCAGATGGTGATATACACTCTGCGATCTAAAATTGGATTCTACAATGTGTTCTATATGGCACTATATTTTGTGCGACCACTTGCAGACGTCAGTGGGTAGTGAATGTTGTGGTCCGCTTATTAATGGATATTTCTCACAGGGATTATGTGACACCAGTTCATTTCTGAGTGCAATTAGAAAATGTTGGTCTTAACCTAGGAAGTCCTCAAAGGGATTTTGTCTTGGTTATGTCAGAGAGACGCTGTTTCTCTGTATGATACCCCCCACCATTAGAGGTAGCTTGAACCCTTCAGATTAATTGTCCCCTGCTTTAACTATGAGGAGGCTAAAGGTAGAGTGCTCCCAGGGAGGAGGCCTGCTGGGTCACCATGGGTAAGTCTCTTCACTTTGTTATGCCTCAGTTTCTCCATCTGTAAAATATGGATAATGATGCGTTCTTCCTTTTGTAAAGCACCTTGAGATCATGAAAAGCACTACATAAGTGCTGGTGTGTGGGGTTTTTTATTTATTTATTTTATTTATTTATTTGTTTTTATTTTATTACATATGGAGTGACCTGATGGCTCTGGGTGGGTTTTGATTTGTTGAACATTAGTCTCCGTTATTGCTTGACTATTATGCAGGCACCCAGAGCATTGGATGGGAGAACATTCAGACTTCTAAATTGTGATCTCTCTACTCAGAGTGCTATTGGTAGCAGCCCACATCAGATGCTGAGCACAGTGTGACATATTGTCAATGATCAACCCCATTCAGAAGGCTTAATTTACGTTAACCATGTCACCCCATCTGTGTCCCTCCACTGGCTCCCCCTTCTCTATCGTATCTTCACTTTCAAGGCCCTTCATGACCTATCCCCTCCCTATCTGTTATCTTGGAGTTCTGCTCCCACCTCTGATAGGCCAGTGTTGTCATCCTTCAACATCCACTTGTTAAATAATATAACTATTTATGGCCCTGGGGTGGGGTGGACTAGGGCCTGAGCCCCCCTCCTGGAGGCCTCAGTGTCCTGCCACACCCATCCCAGGAAAGTGGCTGCTTGGAGAACTCCTCTACTGCTCATCAGGGCCCAGGAGGGCCATATAAAAGAAGCTGCATTGCCAGAGATAGTCAGTTCCTTGTTGGAGCCAGAGGAGTGCAGGTGGTGATCCTAGCTGGCCATAGGGAACAGCAGTATCATGGACAGCTCAGTGATGGCAGGGACTGGGCAAGCGAGAGAGAGCTCCTGGTTGGCTGCTGGGACTGAACATAAAAAGCCCTGAAGTAAGGGTGAAGCGTCAGTAAGGGCTGGGGCTGCATGGAAGTGGCCCAGGGAATTGAAAGTTTAGGTGAAGGGACATGGTGGCACATGACTGCTATTCTTAGGGTCCCTGGGCTGGGACCCACAGTAGTGGGTGGGCCCAGGTCCCTCCATAGGCCACTGGGGAACTGGCCTACACCTGGACAGCGATACACCTCCAGAAGGGGAACTGAACTATTTAAGTGGCCCAGCTGGAGAGCTGGGGCCAGAGTAGACCAAGAGGGCAAAACCATTGCCTCCAGGAAGGAAGCCCTGGAGGTACGGCCTGATATCAGGGCCGAACTAGTTAAAGACCGCAGACACACCCAACCAGAAGGGGCGCTCCTGAGAGGTGGCTGCCATGGTGTTACAGCCCCTATCCATACAAAAGTAACTTTTTTAGATTTGGTTCTATGCTTCTATGCAATGCCGAAATAAAGATTCTTCAAAACGTCTGGGATTTTAGACTGAAAGTCAATAGTAGTTGGGTACCTACCTTCTTTAACATCCTTTGAAATCTCCACCAGAGAACTTAAGTGCAATTCTAGCCTTAAAAATTGACTACATATAAATGGCACCTTCTAAATCGACAGATCCCATTGCTATAAATATCTGTCACCACTGTTTACTAACATAATTTATCATGATTTTTACCCATTAGCCCTGAGGAGATTGAGCTGCATTCTAGCCCTTATGTATCATCAACAGAATTGCCTACTAGCTAATTTAACAGTTGCTTACATACATGCAAAACCGCTGTGGTGAATGTATTGCACAAGCGTAAGAGGGTCTAATTTGGAAGTAACAGAAATGCTTGTTTCAAAAGCAAAAAACGACATTAAAAATTGTTAAACTTGTGACTTTTTGGACTTACACAAGTGTCGATAATGGGTTGTATCAAAAATCAAGTTTTCAATTAAAAATGTCTGTTTTGGTTTAAAAAATATGGATCCCTTTCAAAATCTGAGAAATGGAAACTTCAAAACATTTTGAAACAAAACAAAACAGACCAGCACTAGTGACAAGTAAAGAACACAACTACTGTGGATTTTTTTTTTGTAGTTTATAAACAAAAGGATCAATTACAGGTGATAGAGGAACTCATTGATAGAACAAACAGACCTGAAATGCCACAATATCATTTTACTGAGTTGCTTTTCAGACTAGAATCCTAATTTAAAATATAATAGAACTATTTACATGGAGTGAGGAGGCGAAGATTCAAATTTATTGAGAATCAGGAAAATACCCATGTGTAAAACAGCTCTGGTGTTTGTTATAAAAGCAATGATTAGTGGGTTGACCAATCCAGAGAGTAATTTTAAATATTTATTAGCTTGACACATGAGAAAGCATTCAGTGTTGCAACATTTTATGAACCGTTTAACCTTTTGATAGCTGTAAATAGGGAAAAAGAAAATCCATTATTTCTATTCCCATTTGTACATGGCTCTTTTTTTCGATGCATTACACTTTTAACAGATCTATTTATTCTTTCTCCAGTTCATCAGGATGGATAAAAAGAGCCTATTGTTTACACTCTCTATCATACCTTACAGAATTATCCCTACCTGTGTTGCTAAACTGTTGTCCTGTATTGTTGTGGTGTGGGGTTGTGTTTTTTGCGGGGGGTGGGGAGGGGGAGGTTTGTCCCCTAGTGGTGTCTGGGAGATATTGCTGAGATTGCCCCTGGTTTGTTAACGGTTGTGCAGCTGAACCCGCAGCTGCATATGCTGGGTGAAATCCTGGTCTCATTGAAAATCAGCTGCAAAACTCCCATTGACTTTAACGAGGCCAGGATTTTGCCTACTAGTTCTAGATGTACAAACCTTTACAAGGATATGCAGCAAGTAAAGGGTAGCTTGAGACTGGATGAACCTACCTCCTGACCTAAGTGCTACTGACAACTTGATGTGTTTCACAAGGGACCTAAAGATACCGATGTAGAAATAGATCTTAAAGCTATTTTGAATGTAATCTTGAATGTTTCTCTAAAGTCTATGGTAGCCTCTATTAAAATCCTTGCAACTGCTATTCACAAGTAATAGACACTTACCATGGTATTGCCTATACCTTTGTAGGGTTAATTAAAAAAACAATACCATTTAAAAAGTTCAGACGTGCACATTTTGTTAAAATGACTGATTTCTGCATGCCATTTCCCTAGCTGGAACACATGCATTAGAGCTGCCAACTACTGTTGATTCCAAAATTGAGCCATGTGATGGGGTTTAAAATCCCCACAATAACTAGAGAAGGGTTAATAAGCTTCTGTGGGATCAACCAGTGTACCCACTTCACTTGCAAGAGCCATCAGGTTTGGAGGAGGCATTTAAAAGGAGAGAGCCGGATCAGTTGACAGGAGTCTGGGAGGGAGAGAAGAACTCTCATACTAGCTCCCTGCAGGAAGGGCTGACTGGGGCCGGGATCCAGCCAGAGCCTCCTTGAGGCCAGGTCTACACTACAGACCTATATCGGTAGAACTCCGTCGCTCAGGGATGTAGAAAAATCGTAGTTATACCAACCTAACTCCCTAGGTAGACAGCACTATGTCAACAGGAGCTTCTCCCGTCAACATAGCTACCGTCTCGTGGGGAGGTTGACTAACTACGCCGATGGGAGAAGTTCTCTTGTTGGGCTAGGAATGTCTTCACTTAAGCGCTACAGTGGCACAGCTGTGCCGATATAGTGTTTTAAGTGTAGACGTGCCTTGAGGAAAGGTAGGCCTGGTGTGGGACTGTGCTTCTTTCTCTGTCTGCAGTATTGTGTTTACGGGGGTATGTGTGTTCTACCTGGGACCTGTTTATGGTCTGTGGGACTGTGGCAGTTGACTTCCCTATATCCCCCTGACCCCAGAAGCGGACAACTGCCCTTGATACACTTCTGTTGTTTTGCCTCCTACTGGAGTCCATGTCGTGATATGTCACAAGCCCGAAAGCTACATAGTCACAAGCCATAAGTAACCCAACAAGAAAGGTGGTCTCCAGTACAGTACTATTGGAAGCAAAGCTAACATGTATAATACTTAGCATAGTGGCTTTTAATCTTCAACTAATCCTCAATTTTCCCATGTGCAGTCTGCTACTGCAGTAGAAAGAGAGAGAGTCTGAAACATGGGGCCTGAACTAAAGTCAGGCCCTGCTGATATAAAGCAAAGTCAGCAAGAGTCGAGTCGGGCTATGAGCAAAAGTCAGCCCTTTTACAAAGCAGATGCCTGCTTGCAGGTTCACTGTCTGGTCCATGAACTTGGCAAAAACAGGCCTGGCATTGCAAAAACACAAGCAATCCTAAGAAGTACTGGGCACTAAGTATTCATATGAATACATTGCAGAAGGGTAGTACCAGAACACCCTAATACAATGTTATGGTATAAACTCATTCCCCGAAGATAGTTCAATAACACGCTGACCCCTCCCAAAAATAAGGTTAGGATGAGAGGATAATGGATGGAAATGTTTTGATTAAAGCAACAGGTACAAGGTATAGGGTGGTAACAAACCACCTCAGAGGGGTACAGTAATACATAACTTGTTTGTATCGGTGTATAAAAGAGGAGTCACAAAGGGGTATTTTTGTCCAGCCTCGCCAGGGGGGGAGGAGGAATCAGAAATTCCCACTGCTCACTGAGCTGGTCCATTGTAATGACCATACATATGTTAGTGTATCTGTAGCACATATAGGGCACTAGGACCGTGTTTCGTTAACAAGAAACTTGGCCGAGTGCCTTTGCCATTGAACCGAGTCTGTGGTCTTCTTGGGCAGTTCGATCAAAGTCTGCTGTACTGGGTACTTGGCCAGAGCCAGAGAGAACACACGCAGCCAACAACCACCATATTTAATAGATGAGAAAAGTGAGGCAGAAAGATTGAGACATGCCCAAGGAAACCCAGAAAGTCAGTGGTGACATCCGTATTCATGAGTCTGTCCCTTTCTAGTTGGGGTAAAGTGAGCACTTGAGCTGCAGGTGAGATTTTAAATTCTATTTCTTGAACTCTGTACCTGTGACCATAATGCAGTTTGGGTTGTGTGCTCTAACCCCAAATCATTGTATTGCTGTACATAAACTCTGAATGGAAATGAAAGAGGTTGCTCTGATTTTAATTGTTGCTGTGACCTATTCATCTCCCACCCTGAAAGCTCCACAGACATTTGTCAGA
This sequence comes from Terrapene triunguis, assembly GCF_002925995.2. NCBI lineage: Eukaryota > Metazoa > Chordata > Testudines > Emydidae > Terrapene > Terrapene triunguis. Next base: position 9,814,988 of record NW_020664448.1, on the reverse strand, counting down.
AAAGTTTCCTGTTAATTATAATTGTGCTTGCTAGTATTGGGTCAGTTGTCATTTTCCATTACAGAAACTTAAATTTAGGACTTTTTTTTAGTTCAGTTTCTTTACATAGCATTACACTGAAAACTGCTGTTAAGACTAGTAGCTGAATGCAACTTAATTTTCTAGAATGATGATGACTTCAGTCTCTTAATCTGTCTATAGAAATGTCTGTACTTTTATTTTTATTTTTTGTGGGAGTGGGAGAGAGTATTTTGACTTCAGACATTTAGCTCTTGGCAATGCAGCTTTATCTGGTTCCACTTCGTCTCTGCTGTGGTTTTTTTTTTTTCTACACACATTTGTTTATCCATGGGGAAAATGGAATTTATCCTTCATAGAAGCCAAGAAATTTATCTAACAATTACTTTTCCTCCTTCGACAAAGGGCCAAATCTTGCTCTGATATACAGATGTAAATCCAGAGCTATAGAAGTAACTCCTGGTTTGGTGCAAGTGTAAATGAGAATAGAATTTGGCTCAAGGAGAATATAAAGAATCCCTGGATCCTAAATTGTGTTGAACATAGTACATTCAAGAGTAGAGATTTGCATTGGAGCATTCCTTTTTTATTAGGTTAACGAGTCTGTTAATAGACAGTTTACCTCTTCCATCTTTGCTATGTCAATTAGCTTGTACATTTGGGAGCCTGCAAAACAAGCAGACCTTCCTTACACTGTTGGCTTCAAGGATCAGTCTATGAGAGACCCAACCTTTAAACCAGGGGTAGGCAACCTATGGCACGCGTGCCGAAAGCGGCAGACAAGCTGATTTTCAGTGGCACTCACACTGCCTGGGTCCTGGCCACCAGTCCGGGGGGCTCTGCATTTTAATTTAATTTTAAATGAAGCTTCTTAAACATTTTAAAAACCTTATTTACTTTACATACAACAATAGTTTAGTTATATATTATAGACTTATAGAAAGAGATATTCTAAAAACGTTAAAATGTATTACCGGCACGCGAAACCTTAAATCAGAGTGAATACATGAAGACTCGGCACACCACTTCTGAAAGGTTGCCGACCCCTGCTTTAAACCTTGCTAATAGAGGCAGCTTCTCCTGAGCAATTGCCAGATGTTTCCTTTTGTGTTGAAAGCTGAACTGTTAATAAGTGGTTCATCTTTTTTTCTTAAACATTTTTCTTCACATATTTTAACAAGGCAATTGTATTCCTCCCCCATGTAAGATCTGGGTTACATACTAGATTTTCCAGCTAAATAATCCAAAGATTTTTTTTTTCTTCTGGGAATCGCCTGTTGCCTCTCCTGACACAATGGTTTGGTTTCTAGGCACAGCTTTTCAGTTTGTTCAATTCCAGATCAGCAGACCTTTTGAGAAGGAAGAAACATAACTTCATTCTTACCTGATTTAAGGTTGGTTAATTACTGAGTCAGGTTTAATAATCCTGACATCCTTAAAGAGGTTTGCGGGTTTTTTTGTTTTTTTCCCCCCAGTGCTAGATGCTGTTAGGTTTTTAGCATATCTTAAAAAATAAAAATAGTAATGAAAAACACTGACTGGTTGCTAGGCTGGATTAACACAATAGGAATTGCTGAAGGCATGACCTTTAATGTTGTACTTGATCTGTTTGCCTGCAAGTGCCTGAGTTTGTGAATTCTGGCTGCCTAAGGTCAAGCTACCAGGATTAGCTGTTGGCTGGGAGACAACCAAGGAAATATCGAACTGCTGCAGAAACTAGTGACTGTTCAGTAGGTGTCACCAAATTGGGATTGAACCACCAATGCCCCAGTATGGTGTTGAAGCTTTGTTGCTGGATAAAAAATAAAATTGTGTTTCAGTGCGGGTGGAGTAGTTCCTGTATTGTATATCACTTGTCTGTCTCAGTGGGTTTAAGACTTGTATTTTATATTTATGACAGGGCCGCCCGGGGGGGGGGCAAGTGGGGCAATTTGCCCCAGGCCCCGCAGGGGCCCCCCACGAGAGTTTTTCGGGGCCCCTGGAGCGGGGTCCTTCACTCGCTCCGGGGGCCCCGGAAAACTGTCGCGGGGCCCGGGCCCCTGGAGCTTCTTCCATTCCGGGTCTTTGGTGGCAGTTCGGCGGCAGGGGGTGCTTCCGTCCCGGGACCCGCCGCTGAAGTGCCGGGTCTTCGGCGGCAATTCGGTGGCGGGTGCCCCCTGCTGCCGAAGACCCCACGCCCCCTGAATCCTCTGGGCGGCCCTGATTTATGACCTTTATGATGCTTGCTGTCTGCTGGACCTCTAAGGGCCACTGAGCATCATTATTTTTTTTCTTTTTCTTTTTCTTTCATGTTGTTTATACTTAGACACAAGTCTGTGCTCAGGCCTACAGTGTCTGACAACCTTTAATTTCCAGCTTTGCTCTTCTTGTTTGCAATAGACTCAAAATGTTTCGCTTTTTTGGTGTGAAATTAACCCTGGATGGGGAAAGTAAAGGGCAGGGTGCTTTGCCTCCATTTTTGGTGTCCAAGTTGACATCTCGGATTTGTAGATCATGATTTCAGCAGGTGCTGAGCATTAGTATCTGATTGTAATGGAAGGTGTAGGTGCTTGGCTCCTTTGACAATGAGGCCCAAGGTGACTAAGATGAGGAACCCAAAAATGGAGGCATGTAAAACTTTTTTAATGGAAAAATTTTGAATTTTTTTTTTGGCCAAAATCATCATCATGAAATAGTTGAAGAGCTGGGACTAGAACTCAGAAGTCTTAATTCACAGTCCTCCTCTCTTCCTTCCATCTCTTCTCACCATCCATCCACAATGCTGCTGCTAAAAATTATCTCCCTTAACTAGTCTGAAATAAGTGTCCTTATTACATCCCAGCACAAAATCCTGACTTTAAAATTGATGGGGCTTTTTTAATTATTTATTTATTTATTTATTTATTTTTATTTTGATGTCAGAAAATCAGGATAGTGCTTGACAGTTAGGATGACTAGCTTAAATTTTTCAGCTCTGAAAGCACAAGTTTACTCATTCCATTTCCTGTTTAAGGTTGGTTAGTTTCTGCTTTCTCAAAATAATCTTCCCCTGGAGTATGTTGTTGCTTATAGAATACTTGTGTATCTCTTCTATCATAGAATATCAGGGTTGGAATGGACCTCAGGAGGTCATCTAGTCCAACCCCCTGCTCAGAGCAGGACCAATTCCCAACTAAATCATCCCAGCCAGGGCTTTGTCAAGCCGGGCCTTAAAAACCTCCAAGGAAGGAGATTCCACCACCTCCCCAGGTAACGCATTCCAGTGCTTCACCACCCTCCTAGTGAAATAGTGTTTCCTAATATCCAACCTAGACCTCCCGCACTGCAACTTGAGACCATTGTTCCTTGTTCTGTCATCTGCCACCACTGAGAACAGCTGAGCTCCATCCTCTTTGGAACCTCCCTTCAGGTAGTTGAAAGCAGCTATCAAATCCCCCCTCATTCTTCTCTTCTGGAGACTAAACAATCCCAGTTCCCTCAGCCTTTCCTCATAAGTCATGTGCTCCAGCCCCCTAATCATTTTTGTTGCCCTCCGCTGGACTCTTTCCAATATTTCCACATCCTTCTTGTAGTGTGGGGCCCAAAACTGGACACAGTACTCCAGATGAGGCCTCACCAATGTCGAATAAAGGGGAATGATCACGTTCCTCGATCTGCTGGCAATGCCCCTACTTATACAGCCCAAAATGCCGTTAGCCTTCTTGGTAACAAGAGCACAATGTTGACTCATATCCAGCTTCTCGTCCACTGTGACCCCTAGGTCCTTTTCTGCAGAACTGCTACCTAGCCATTCGGTCCCTAGTCTGTAGCAGTGCATAGGATTCTTCCGTCCTAAGTGCAGGACTCTGCACTTGTCCTTGTTGGACCTCATCAGGTTTTTTTTGGCCCAATCCTCTAATTTGTCTAGGTCCCTCTGTATCCGATCCCTACCCTCCAGCGTATCTACCACGCCTCCCAGTTTAGTGTCATCTGCAAACTTGCTGAGAGTGCAGTCCACACCATCCTCCAGTTCATTAATAAAGATATTAAACAAAACTGGCCCCAGGACCGACCCTTGGGGCACTCCGCTTGAAACCAGCTGCCAACTAGACATGGAGCCATTGATCACTACCCGTTGAGCCCGACGATCTAGCCAGCTTTCTGTCCACCTTACAGTCCATTCATCCAGTCCATACTTCTTTAACTTGCTGGCAAGAATATTGTGGGAGACCGTATCAAAAGCTTTGCTAGAGTCAAGGAATAACACATCCACTGCTTTCCCCTCATCCACAGAGCCAGTTATCTCATCATAGAAGGCAATTAGGTTAGTCAGGCACGACTTCCCCTTGGTGAATCCATGCTGACTGTTCCTGATCACTTTCCTCTCCTCTAAGTGTTTCATAATTGATTCCTTGAGGACCTGCTCCATGATTTTTCCAGGGACTTAGGTGAGGCTGACTGGCCTGTAGTTCCCCGGATCCTCCTCCTTCCCTAAACATGCTGCCCCTGTAAAACTATTGCATATAATATTTGCTTCATTCAGTCCCAGATTGTAAACTTTGCTTATGACACTTCAGTTACCCTCTTTGCTTTGTGTGTTGTACATGGAAACCTTCATCACTTGAGAAGCACAAATAATGTGAATTGTGAATTCTGTGAACTTTCTTTAATCTTATCAGAAATGTGCACTTCCCTGTGGATAGCCCAAGGCTCTTTATAACTGTTGGCACACAATTTATAGGAGATTCCCAGCTACTAATAGAATTACTCTTTCAAACAACATACTAGAATATTTCCCATGGCAACCATGATCATGAGAAATGATACCTTTCCAATACAGCACTCATTTCAATGAAGCTACTATTAAATGTTATGCTTTTTGTGCAGTAAAGGAGTGTGGTGCTTTTAATGTTTCATTTAATTAAGGCCATATTTTGTCTATATCTATAGCCTCCCTTTTTTTTCTTGTTCTATACTTAATATATAAAACTAGGACACATAATGGGGAATTTTATACGACAAATTAAATAGTGGAGGATAGACAGCTGTCCAGTCTAGAATATTTGAATTTATGTGTTGCACCCATCACTTTAGTATCTGAGTTGATGTGGCAGAGGGTTTTTCTCTGTGGCCATTTTGGACCAATAAAAATAAATACTTTTGTGTTGGATGTGACTTGTGTGCTTGCTAAGACTTATAATATTCACATCACAAATGGGTACTGATTGCACCTAACTTTACTGAAATCTGTGCATAAAATTAGTTATTAATTTGAGACATTAAAGTACTGTTGAATCCTTCAGGCCACAAAATTAGCATACCTTTTGATGCTCAATATGCTCTTTATTTCCACTCTGTGATTAAAACAAAAGCAGTTATTCTGTTGTCTAAGCTGAGGGGAAAAGGCACTTTTATGCTTTGTCCTATATATGATCTAAGTAATGCACCTTGGCTAGGAGTGCTTGACTTTATTTCTACATAAACCTTAAGTAATGCTTCAGGTTTTAATTAATCATCACTGGATACATTGACTTAGAACTTCCCACACACACTAAGTTGTGTCTGTGTCTAAGGAAACTCCCTCCCCCCCCCTTTTTTTTTTCCACCAAAGGGACTCAAAAGTTTTCTTTTAACCGTGACAAAACATCCAAGGTTCTATATTCATAAGATTATAGATTCAAGATAAATGCAGTGCATTCTAGATTCATAGATTCCAAGGCCAGAAGGCACCATTGTGACCTTTTAGTCTGACCTCTTGTATAGCACAAGCCATAGAACTTCCCCAAAATAATTCCTAGTGTGTCTTTTAGAAAAACGTCCAATCTTGATTTTAAAAATTACCAGTGATGGAGAATCCACTACGATCCTTGGTAAATTGTTCCAATGGCTAACTACTCTATTATTTCCAGTCTCAATTTGTCTAGCTTCAACTTCTAGCCACTGGATCATGCTATACCTTTTTCTGCTACATTGAAGAGTTCATTATAAAATATTTTTTCCCCACGTAGGTACTTAAATTAATCAAGTCACTTAACCTTCTTTTTGTTAAGCTAAACAGAATGAGCTCCTTTAGTCTAATGCTACTATAGTGAAGGCATGCCTTCTAATCCTTTAATCATTCTTCTGGGTCCTTCTGTGAACCTTCTCCAATTTATAAACATCCATCTTGAATGGTGGACACCAGACCTGGACACATTATTCCAGGAGCCGATGCACTGGTGCCAATCTAACTCCAGGCTGATTAGGCCTCAATTGGAGTATTGTGTCCAGTTCTGGGTGCCACATTTCAGGAAAGATGTGGACAAACTGGAGAGATTCCAGAGAAGAGCAACAAAAGTTAAAGGTCTGGAAAACATGACCTATGAGGGAAGATTTGAAAAAAATTGGGTTTGTTTAGTCTGGAGAAGAAGACTGAGAGGGGACATAACAGTTTTCACATACATAAAAGGTTACAAGGAGGAGGGAGGAAAAATTGTTTTCCTTAAGCACAGAGGATAGTACAAGAAGCAATGGGCTTAAATCGCAGCAAGGGCGGTTTAGGTTGGACATTAGGAAAACTTCCTAACTGTCAGGGTGGTTAAGCACTGGAATAAATTGCCCAGGGTGGTGGTGGAATCTCCATCATTGGAGATGTTTAAGAGCAAGTTAAACCAACACCTGTCGGTGGTCTAGATAATACTTAGTTCTGCCATCAGTGCAGGAGACTGGACTAGATGACCTCTTGAGGTCCCCTCCAGTCCTATGATTCTATTGCCCTATAGAATGAAATTGTGGGACAATATAGGTCAGTCGGATGCCTAACGATTGAGTTTATTATAGGCATCATGGCAAAGGAGAGTTTTAAGGAGTGGTTTGAAGGACAATAATGAGGTGGCTTTGTGGATGTTTACCAGAATACTGTCTTATCAGTTCTCATTGCTGCTATTGGGAATCGTATAGGGAGCAGTGAAACTCACATAAAGCAGAATGAGATTGACCTGATTCTTGGGAAAGCTCTGAGCAGCAGTAACAGAGGCAAGCACTGGGACTGTTAATTGGGAGGAAGGAATCAACCATGGAGGCTGGGGAAGACTAAGGAGGGCAGAGAGAACGCATATGCTCTGTCTTCTGGGAGGCTGGAAGCTCTGGGGTGAAACGGGGGAACCTCCTTCTCACTGTTAACTCTCATGAATTTAAAATAACCGAAGTTTTTCTCCAGCAGCAGGGACTCATGCAACAATTTCCTGACTTCAGACAATGGGAAAGAGGGGTATAAAGAAATCCTCCCTTTCACAATGTCCTCCCTATAAGCTAGAAGAAGCTGCACTGAGCTAAACGCCAGAAGACTTGTGTTCCAATTCCAATTCTTCAGCTGACTGCTATTAATATTTAGTGCCCTTCACAAATCCTATTGTAAACCAAGGTCTCATACTGAAACTTTTGGCAATAACTATCATTCACTCCTATCTTCGTCTTCACCGAGAAGTCTGAAGGAATGCCTAACATAGTGAATGCTAATGGGAAGGGGGTAGGTTTAGCAGATAAAATAAAAAAAGAACAAGTTAAAAATCACTTAGAAAAGTTGGATGCCTGCAAGTCACCAGGGCCTGATGAAATGCATCCTAGAATACTCAAGGAGCTAATAGAGGAGGTATCTGAGCTATTATCTTTGGAAAATCATGGGAGACGGGAGAGATTCCAGAAGACTGGAAAAGGGCAAATATAGTGCCCATCTATAAAAAGGGAAATAAAAACAACCCAGGAAACTACACACCAGTTAGTTTAACTTCTGTGCCAGGGAAGATAATGGAACAAGTAATTAAGGAAATCATCTGCAAACACTTGGAAGGTGGTAAGGTGATAGGGAATAGCCAGCATGGATTTGTAAAGAACAAATCATGTCAAACCAATCTGATGGCTTTCTTTGATAGGATAACCAGTCTTGTGGATAAGGGAGAAGCTGTGGATGTGGTATACCTAGACTTTAGTAAGGCATTTGACACGGTCTCGCATGATATTCTTATCGATAAACTAGGCAAATACAATTTAGATGGGGCTACTATAAGGTGGGTGCATAACTGGCTGGATAACCATACTCAGAGAGTTGTTATTAATGGTTCCCAATCCTGCTGGAAAGGCATAACAAGTGGGGTTCCACAGGGGTCTGTTTTAGGACCGGCTCTGTTCAATATCTTCATTAACGACTTAGATATTGGCATAGAAAGTACGCTTATTAAGTTTGCAGATGATACCAAACTGGGAGGGATTGCAACTGCTTTGGAGGACAGGGTCATAATTCAAAATGATCTGGACAAATTGGAGAAATGGTCTGAGTTAAACAGGATGAAGTTTAACAAAGACAAATGCAAAGTGCTCCACTTAGGAAGGAAAAATCAGTTTCACACATACAGAATGGAAAGAGACTGTCTAGGAAGGAGTACAGCAGAAAGGGATCTAGGGGGTTATAGTGGACCACAAGCTAAATATGAGTCAACAGTGTGATGCTGTTGCAAAAAAAGCAAACATGATTCTGGGATGTATTAACAGGTGTGTTGTGAGCAAGACACGAGAAGTCATTCTTCCGCTCTACTCTGCTCTGGTTAGGCCTCAGCTGGAGTATTGTGTCCAGTTCTGGGCACCGCATTTCAAGAAAGATGTGGAGAAATTGGAAAGGGTCCAGAGAAGAGCAACAAGAATGATTAAAGGTCTTGAGAACATGACCTATGAAGGAAGGCTGAAAGAATTGGGTTTGTTTAGTTTGGAAAAGAGAAGACTGAGAGGGGACATGATAGCAGTTTTCAGGTATCTAAAAGGGTGTCATAAGGAGGAGGGAGAAAACTTGTTCACCTTAGCCTCTAAGGATAGAACAAGAAGCAATGGGCTTAAACTGCAGCAAGGGAGGTTTAGGTTGGACATTAGGAAAAAGTTCCTAACTGTCAGGGTGGTTAAACACTGGAATAAATTGCCTAGGGAGGTTGTGGAATCTCCATCTCTGGAGATATTTAAGAGTAGGTTAGATAAATGTCTATCAGGGATGGTCTAGACAGTATTTGGTCCTGCCATGAGGGCAGGGGACTGGACTCGATGACCTCTCGAGGTCCCTTCCAGTCCTAGAATCTATGAATCACAGGGGAGAACAGTTTCCAAGTTCAGTGCCTGCAGACAACCAAAATATGGGAGCATTGACAAAAGTAACTTGCAATCTGCAACCTTTGGAGCACACTCTGCTCCCCAAATTATAGGGAGGAGGTAGAGTGCCAAATATAGGGAAAGACATGGAGAGGGGGAGAAGAAGAAGAAACAAACTGGTAAAAGAGTATGTGTCTGTGGAGTAGAGGGTATGTAATGTTAGGTGGCTAAACTTTTCACTTCCTTTCCTTTGTGGTTTTGTCAGATTTTTTTAAAACAATTAAGTGGAATTGGACACTTTCACTTTTCTTACTGTTCTGTGAATTTTCAGATCTGGGGAGATGTGTTCCCTTGTGACTATAAAATGTGACTCTGATTGTCGTGATTCTGGTTCAATCCCACAAAGTATTCATTAACCAAGTACTTGACAGTAGTAGTCACTGCATGGCTTACTCATTAGCCAGGTGTTGTAGAACCGAAAATCTGGCTGCTTCATTTCCATTGGCATGAATGCACAAGCTATGACAGTGAGGGGGGAAAAGGGCATTCACAATGTATCCTTAATTTATATTCAATACAAACTAAAAATGTTCTAAGAGCCTGAATTACGTGTGCAGAAGGTCACTAAGCACGAACAGTTGATTTTATACCGGTAGAGCCTTCAAGGGAAAACTTGAAATAAGACACAGTTGTGGAACAAGATCCTATACTCTATCAGTACTTTGGGAAATCTTTATGAAGTACACAAGGAGACCTTAAACATAAATAGAAAGTGGCATTTTCTTGCATTTGGTGCAGCAAAATAGGGTAGAATGAAAACTTACAAACCAGTGAATATACCATAAATAATTGCAGGCCTTACATTGAAGGTTAGATTAGACTATGGAAAATGATATAACTTAATGAGACAGTTAACTTGCGTGGTATAAAATATTACACTTACTATAAAATAAGTGGCAGATGACTTCTTGGAGGTTGCTTTTGAAAATGTGACCTGGGCTGACTTGTTTGTGCATTTGTGACTGATTTGGGGCTTGATCGCTTTAAACCAGTGGTCACCAACTGGTAGATTGTGATCGACTGGTCGATCCTGAGCCTCTGAGCGATCTCTGGCTGCTAAAAGTCTTGGTCGCGCAGCAGGGCTAAGACAGGCTCCCTGCCTGCCCTGACCCTGCACCACTCCTGGAAGTGGCCAGTATGCTCCTGCGGCACCTGGGGGGTAGTGGGGACATGTGGCTCCAGGTGCTGCTCCTCCCTGAAAGCACCGCCCCTGCAGCTCCCATTGGCCACAGTTCCCCGTTCCCAGTCATTGGGAGCTGAGGGGGCGGTGCTTACAGGCAGGAACAGCGCATGGAGCCACATGCCCCCCTCCAGGGGCATGCTGGCCGCTTCTGGGAGCAGCGTGGAGTCAGGGCAGATAGGGAGCCTGGGGAGCCTGCCTTAGCCCCACTGCGCCACCGACCGGGAGCCGCCCAAGGTAAGTGCTGCCTGGCGGGAGCCTGCACCCCAATCCGGAGGGAGGAGAGAAATGTGACCGTGAGATCACTTGATCTTTACCTGTTAGGGTCACTCCCTCTGGGGCACCTGGCTTTGGCCACTGTCGGTAGACTGGATACTGGGCTGGATGGACCTTTGGTCTGACCCAGTATGGCCGTTCTTATGTTCACTTTTCAGGCTTTTATTCCAATATTAAAGCATTTTTTTATATTAGAGACAGTATTGGTGGTAGTAGCTTTAATTTCTATATGAAAGGGATCTATTAAGTTAAGTGTGTAGGAGAGGTGAGTTGCTTGCGATACATCCCCTACTGGTAAGAAACGTAAATTACTTTCACCCCTGTATAGAATGCACAAAGACAGGGCTGCTGCCTTGAAGGACTAACAATGTAACACAAATATGCTACTCAGTACAATAACTCTGAAGGGGAGAGTTAAGAGGAGGAGACTTAAATCTCCATGAAAATCAACCCGGGCAGGCTTCATGAAAGAAGTGGGTTGTTGGAGATGTTTGAGGGAAACATTTTTTTTTTTTAAGAGTACAGGCAGGCTGTGGGGCATGTGGGGACTCCCTTTAGTATAGGAAGCAGTGTGAAATAAGGGACAAAACTGAGTGACAGTGACATAAATAGCTACTTAGGTACCCAACTCTGTGGGTGATGTGTGTTGGGATCAGAGCTATGGAAACAACTTGATATTTTCTTAAGCACTGGTAATCCTAAAAAAAATTGTTTAGATTTGAAGCATTTTTTTGTTTAACTTTTAAAATAAAATGAAAGGACATTTTAGAAACAAGTCGTTTTAAACTGAAACACGTTTTTGATTTAGAAAACTGTACACTTCACAACCCTGCCCATTCATCATAAAGCTAAGCAAGGGGCATCTCTGAGTCTTTAGATAAGTGATGTCTGTTGCTGACAATGAGGATTTCAATTTTATTTTAATTTAACTTTAGTCTGTTTTTTAAAATCAGACTGCCTAGGTGGCTAAGCTGTGTGAAGATGCATGAATGATCCATAGATTAAAGCCTTAATTTTTGTGGGCCCTTGAGTATTGTATGGGCAGGAGACTATAAATAACCAGGACACTTCTTTGATAGTATAAGTGCAAATTGGAACCAGGGCAGTGTTGCTGAATGCTCCAGATGTTCCATTTTATCTGTAAACCCCTAACTTAAAATTAGTTGTCACTGTCACAAAGCTTAAAGATTTCATAATGTACTCTGTAGAAAAAGATTAAGGTCTTCCAGTTGATGGCCAGTTCTAGGCTGGTCACTTGTTCTTACCTTGCATTAATACACTGACATTGTTCATTCCATAAAGTTGCTTCAGCTTAGTATGGACTTCAATATTTAGCTAGTGCTACTGTTCTCTGTGCTTCTACTGTTCTCTGTTCAGTGCATATCCTTCTTTAAAGGATATTAAAGAAATAGTATCGCATTAAATACCTCAGGTATAATTCATTGTTTATACATGTCCAAAGCCGCTGTGCTTTACTGTCTCTTAATTAGCTGAAAGAACAATCTGAACTAATATGTGGAATTATTATAAGATCACCATAATAGAGATAATATAATGTAATCAAGGAAAGCCACATAGTCATGATGGAGTCTGTGATGGGGGGGTACTGGGCCCTTTGAGGCCCCCTGCTGAAGGCTTTGCTGTCCTACCACACACCCTGCCCCAGAAAAGGAGCAGTGAAGGTGGGACCTCCAGGCCTGCCTAGAATGGATGTGGGAAGCAGCCAATCAGAGCACAGCAGGCTCAGTTAAAAGGTGCTGCGAGGCCTGAGCAAGTCAGCTCCTGGCTGGGACCAGAGGAGCAAGGAAGCGTGCTCCTTGCTGGGTACAGGAGCTCCAGGGAGAAACAGAAGATAGCTTCTTCCTCTTCACCCTTACCTCAGGGCTGAAGTTCTGAACTCCTCTTCTGCCTCTCACTGAATGCCAATGCCACCAGAACCTATGTGGGAAGCCGCCCAGGGAAGAGCAGGAGCAAGAGCGGCAACTATTAAAGGAAGCAGCACATCGCTGTTATTTGTGGGGTCCCTGGGTTGGGATCCAGAGTAGTGAGCAGGCCTGGGACCCCTCATTGGTCACTGGGGAAGTGGCCTAGGCCCCAAGAAGGGGGAAAGACTCAGTATTAAAAGCCTGAGAAAGGGGCTAGAATTTAAACAGGACCTCAGAGACCTGCTGAGGACAAAATCTCCAGGGAGAAAGCCCTGGGGACACTTTTCTATACCAGGGCAGGCATGGACTTAGATCTAGTCCAGAAGGAGCTGAGGACTGAGCCCAGAGACAGGGCTAAAGACATTAACAAGGGTACAGGGACCAGCCCTGGTGGACCTTTTACCCTGGAAGGGGTTCATTCATCCATTTTTAAATTGTGTGACTTTAGTCAGAGGGCTGAGCCACTGAAGATCCACCTGACGAGGCAACAGCTGATTGTGGGCACTGTGAGCAGAGAGAGTGTGCAGGTTTGCACCCAGCCGACAACAGGCACTCACGAGAGGCGAGTGCGCCTTGTTACAGAGCCCAATGGGAAAAGAGGAAGAAAAAACAAAATCAAAATGTGTTGAGGCAGAAAATAAACCCTGATTAACCATCTCTAGCATTTGATAATCACACAGGTGCTCAAAACCAGTCTGAAATGTAAAATATATTTTACACACCTCCCCCCCCAATATATTAGTTATATGAAAACTGTATTTCAGATTTGTTACTTTCCTAATCAGGTCTACCGTCTTAAATCATTCTGTTCATCAGAATAGTAGATGACTTCTCAGCCTTTTGCCTCTCTCTTCCTTTTCCAGCATAAACTGTACTTTTGGATTTTAACGAGTACTAGCTCCCCAAGCTGTAATTTATTTTGGTTGCCCTTCTTGACATCTCATTTCAGCGACATCTTTCTCATTTTTTGGGTATGTGCACGCACATCACAGCATTTGCTTGATAGGGAATACTGTAGTTAAATTACTGTTGGACATTGATTATAATGACCCTTTGATTGAATCTTATGAGGCAGGGTTAGTTCTCATCCACTGTTCAGGATCAAAGTCCTGTCATCATATCTACATTCCCAATTCCGCCAAGTTTGTGGTAAAGCGAGTGTATCAAACATAGTTCTACATTGGCAGTAGCCATATAGTTATCCAACAAATTGCATGCTCTTTGATTTGGCATCTCATATGGGAGAGAAGGCAGCATCAAGCCTCTCCATGCACCGTCAGGTACAGCTAATGCAGGGGGAGGGATAGCTTAGTGGTTTGAGCATTGGCCTTCTAAACCCAGGGTTGTGAGTTCAATCCTTGAGGGGGCCATTTAGGGATCTGGAGCAAAATCAGTACTTGGTCCTGCTAGTGAAGGCAGGGGACTGGACTCAATGACCTTTGGAGGTCCCTTCCAGCTCTATGAGCTAGGTATATCTCCATATACTTTTATTATTATTATTCAGCTCTGATGAGGAAATAACACCTGCATCAGTATCCATTAAAACACTGAAAGAGAATATTCATATGATCCACCAAACTGATGAGATATTGAGGCAGCACTGTAATTTCTTATAAGCAGCTAATTGGCCATTTCCACTTTGCTATTTTAATGTCAGTCTTTCCTTTGAGTTGGATGAAAAGGGAAATTTCATCTGGTGTGATCATTTGGCTTTGCATAGTAGGCAATATTTTATAATTTACATGGCATAAACAGCATGAGTAAATCTTAATTTTGTCGGTGGATGGTAAAATAGTTCCTAACCACACATGAACAGTTCCAAAGGTGACAAGGAAATAGTAGATCTAACAGACTGCTGTTATACATACAAGGAGCAGTTTATGGGGAAAAAAATGTAAATATTTATCTTAATGTGAGGATTGAAGATTAAATGAATGATACACTTGAACTACTTATAACTTCTTCTCTCCTCTCCCCCCCCTTTAATTCTCTACCTCTCTGGGCACTTCTAAATTTTAGTTTTTAATTTAAATGGTCCAAGTTTGAGACTAAACTTCATATTTCCTTTAAATAGTTGCTTTTTTTTTTTTTTTTTTTTTATAGCAGGCCCCAACCAGGCTCAGGCCCTCACTGTGCCAGCCTGTGTACACACAGAGTAAAGGGTGGTCCCAACCCTGAAGAGTCTATAATCTTGTTTCAGACCACCAGTGGGTGGCCAATGAGTAACACAAACAAATGGAAGGAATGTGGGAGAAGTAGGAAGAGGATAACAATGATACCCTCCCATATAATCTGTGCAACAGGAAAAACAGTGACATAGCAATATGCGGAGCAAGATGGATTAGAATGTGCTTTTAGTATAAATTAAATTTTATGTAAATAATATATCTGAAGTTCTTTATTTCCACTCTTGGGAATAAGTAGCTATCTAAAGTGGTCTTACTTTTATGGAAACACTTTACATAATCACAATACCTTAGTAGCAGCAAAGTTCAGTTTTTGTTCTGGCCAAGCCAAAGGTCTTCCACACGATTGTGTGGTGGCCACAGAATCCCAAGTTTCTTTTTCTTGTGACTGCCAGATGGGCTGGCCTTGCTAAGCTAAAATCCTATACCCCAGGTAGTCATCCACTAGGAAAATATCTGTGGGAAGTGGTTGGAGAGAGGAAAACACAAATATCTCCTCCATAGATCTCCTCCTAAATCATTCCATGGAATGGGGCTAGAATGAAATGCAGTTCTTACCAAAGAAGCCTGCAAATATCAAACCAAATTTTTTCTCACTTGAATGGAACTCTTTATTTCAATGATGCATCAAAAGTTGAATTTTTTTTTCTTTGTCCATTTTATGAATGGTCTTATCTTATTGGGAAGAGTATTTTCTTCACATTCTATCCACCAAACATGGAAGGCTTCCTTACAAAAAGGAATCTGGGAAGGTTCCAAGTATCTGAAAGAGTAGGGAAGCTGAGATGAAATGGAAGCTGGCAGCCTTAACTACAAGTCTCTCTACTGCGCCAGCTATATTATGTATAATACAGTGTAATTATAAAGATCAATTCCCTCAAGTCCTTGTTTGCCTTTCACTTCTGCTAAACATTCCCCAGATGGTATAGTGCATCATATACAATCACCCTTGCTGTTTCCCCTGATCTGTATCCCCTACAGTTCTTTCTTTTTTTGGCTGTAGTTACTATTATGACGCTGGCAGACAAGGTGCTGCTCAGGCAAGGCTCCTAGGCCCCTGTGAACATTAACAAATGCATAGCTGGAAACCAGTCTGTCTTACTGTGTTAGCATAATTAAAATAGATCTTAAGTTTATAAGAATGTGTGTGGTATTTTGACTATAATGCATACAGCACATAATCTCACTTATACTGTCTATGTCCCATGTTATAAGGTGGTAATTAAATGTTTGCTATGCTATTGATGGACCTATCCTCTATGAACTTATCAAATTCATTTTTTCAGCCCAGTTACAGTTTTGGCTTTCACAACATCTCCAGCAACCAGTTCAACAGGCTTACTGTGTGGTGTGTGCAGAAGTATTTCCTTATGTTTTAAAGATGCTGTGTATTAATTTCATTGGGTGACCTCTGGTTCTTGTGTTATGTGAAGAGGTAAATAACACTTCCCCCCCCACACACCATTCATGATTAATAGACCTCTATCATATCCACTCTTAAACAGCTCTTTCCTAAAATGAATAGTCAGTCTTTTTAATCTCTCCTTATATGGAAGCTGTTACATGCCCCTAATCATTTTGGTTGCCCTTCTCTGTACTTTTTTCCAATTCTAATATCTTTTTGGTGATGTTGTTACCCCAAAAACAGACTTGGGGATCCCAGAGTAGCCCTTGTATTACTTAACTTCCAGGTTCCCAAGATGTTGGGCTATTAATCTGATCCTGCAAGGTGAAAGGAGGGGGCCCGCCCTGGTAGAATTGCCAGAGTTTACCAAGGATCTTCCTTGATCTGTTCACCCCTGGGAGGACATGGATATAGCCCTCCACTCAAAGCATTGACACCCAGGCAATACTTTTCCAAAACAAAAATTTCCTTTATTTAGTGTAACTAACCTTTCCTAATACAATTAATCAAAACCTAAATTTAAAAACATAAACATAAATCCTTTAGCACAGGCATACAAATTAAAGTACCCAAGACCGTAATGTCATACAGTTGGGATGGCTTAATTGATCAATGTTCTGCAGATGGTGATCAGTCATATGCAGGACACTGACAGCAATCTTAACAAACTCTAAACTTTATACATAATAACATAAACACACACCACAGATACTCATCTTTATTATCCCAAGCATACACATTCATTATCCCTATTTCTATTCTATATCCTATACTATAGCTAGCATGCTTACACTCTGTAGTTTTCTTTCCCTCTGTTCTGTCCTAGGAGCCTGTTCTGCTCTGTCCCAGCAGTGCTGCTGCTTCTGTCAGCCTGCGGTTGCTTCTGCTGCTGCTGATTTTCTTCTGGTTCTCCTTCTACTCCTGCCATTAACTTGACTGACTTTTGCCTGCTTGCTCTCTGCCTCTATACACAGTTTTTGGCTGTTTTGATTGAACTGAAAAATAAGCTGATCATTAGCCTACCTATCCTCCAATTATCTTCAGACCCTCTCTGATTGGTCCATACTTATAGACCAATCATAACTGCTAAATCTGGCTGTCAATGAAAGCTGTTGTACAACAAAGTTTTCTGTTTACTATTATGGGATGGCGAGACTCACCTAGTGTTGGACTGACCATGCCTTACTGACCCCTCCCAACAGTCTTAGAGTGACACTTTTCCTGACCTCAGTCCACACTGTGCCTATCAGTCACTGGCCATAGGTTAAACTTCATGAAATTGCCATTTCACAGTTGGCTGTATACCCACATGGTACGCACACTTAAATTACCAGACTTTTAAACTGTAAACCATCACCTTATTTCTTTTAATATATACTGATTTGTTAACTTATGCATCTTAATAAGGTCTATTGTTGACACCCAATTTCTTATCAATTTAGTTAATTTTATTTCAGTATTTTCCCTATTTTCAGTTAATGGTGGCAAAGCAATATTCTCAGTGCTGTGCTTAAGAAACAAAATAGAGCAGCTCAAAATCCTTCATATCAATGTGGCCACCAGAACTGCACACAGTAGTCAAGGAGTGGGTGTGCCATGGATTTATATAGTGGTGTTATGATATTTTTCTGTCTTATTATCTATTCCTCTCCTAATGGTCCCTAGTAGTCTGTTAGCTTTTTTGACTGCAGCTGCAGACTGAGCAGGTGTTTTCAGACAACTATCATGCTGACTCCAAGATCACTTTCTTGAGTGGTAACAGCTAATTTAGACCCTATGATTTTGTATGTATAGTTGGGATTATGTTTTCCAGTGTGCATTACTATGCACTTATCAACGTCCTTCATCTGCCATTTTGTTTCCCAGTCACCCAGTTTGTGAGATCTCTTTGAAGTCCGCTTTGGACTTAACTATCTTGAGAATTTGGCATACACTTTTCTCTACTGGAGCTTCTTATTAGCCCATAAACTTAATTTGTCCACATCTTTTTTTTAATTTGCTTTCTATTTGCTGATTCAGCTTTATGATCTAGCTGTTTACAAACAAAATTACTCTGAACTCTACTTATTTTCAGTTTGCTTTTCAGGTTGTTGGTGTGTGTGTGTGTGTGTGTGTGTGTGTGTGGTTTTGTGTATGCTGAACTTGTATAAGCTCGTGAATATTAACACTGATCTGAGAACTGTAGAGGTTTTACCTGGCACACAGTTAAAAGAAGTGGTGTATGACGATCAGGAAAAGACCTCAAATAAATGATCTGATACACTACAAATAAAAAAGTTGGTTTCTCATGGTTACCGATGGACAATAACTACTTAATTGAAGATTCATTTTGCCGATTAGCATAAAATTTTTAATCAGTTCAACTAGAGGAATTTAAGAGTATCTTAGGTGATATAGAGATATGAGATTAATAATTTATGCTAGTGTGTTTATTCAGAGTTTTTCTTTTCTGCTGTGTTGAATAGTTTGTCTTTGAAAGCACAGACACTGAATGGGATGAACCCATGATGTTTACAATATATGTTGTCTTTACAGACTCAACTTTTCAGAAACCACAACTTGTACAATCATTACTAAAGCTTTTAATACTCTATTTTTAGTCACATGCCTAAAGTGACCGGCAAAATGGTGATCGTCCCATCACAATATGGGAAAATTTCAGAAACAGTTTTGTTAATGTTTGAGGATTCGAGTAATTTATGCATGTAGTGAATGCCATGATATAAACTCATTATAATATCAAGAGCATTCAAAACATATGATTTAATCTTATACAGTTTTATTAGTAATGAAAATGAAAGTATTTAAACCTTCTTATGGAACCTCCCCAACTGTCATCGGGCTGCTTCCAAGCACTTTACAATGTAAACTAATTAAGTCTTACATCTCTTCAGTAATGGGGATAGTATTAGAAACAAGACCAATAGTAGGTGAGGAGGTATAGAGATGCACCTAATGTCAGTCTGGAGTTGAATGCAACTATTATTTAAAAACAAAGTTCATGATGAGATGTGAAAAAAAAACTGAAAGAGAGAGTGCCTCCAAAACTTAGTTTGAGGAAGTGTAAATCTTTAACTGGAATTGGTTGGGACACTGAAATTAAAAATGTCAGTTCTAGCCTTACAGAAAAATACCATGGCGCTTTTCAGCCCAAGTATCCCGAAGCATGCCTTTTTACCCTACTTCTCCCGCAGTGCAGTTAACACCAGTTTGGGGCATTGCTCCATTACTGACTTGGAAGAGTTCCACCTACTGAATCATGATCACCACTCCCTGCACTGTTCCTGTAATGCTCCCTAGGAGTCCTCCAGGGTAACCCGGACGAGGCTTAATCCTTCTTAGCTTTGAGATATGACAGGAGAACATTGCTTCCTTCTGCTCCATTTTTGATGACCTCTCAGCCATTCAAAAGTATGATGAGATCCCTTTTTTAAATTTTGCAGCGACACACGTGAGTTTATGTATTCAAAGCCCTGTAGAAGCATCCAGCAATGTACACCTCCCATTAATTTCAGGTAGAGTTGTGTGACTAAATCTCAGAGTATGCAGTGTTGTTGTAGCCCAGGATATTAGAGAGACAAGGTGGGTAAGGTAATATTTTTTATTTTACCAACTTCTGTGGTTGTGAGAGAGACATTTTTGAGCTATACAGAGCTCTTTTTCAGGTCTGGGAAAGATACTCGGAGTGTCACAGCTAAATGCATAATTTTGCATAATTAGTTACCACATATTCTAAGGACCATTCACGGTGAAGTGGCCCGTTAACACCCCTGTCCTTCATAGGACAAAAAGCGGTGTTGGTGGGTTACAGGTTGTTGTAATAAGCTATAGAAAAAGTACCCCTTAATGTAGGGGTAGGCAACCTATGGCACGTGTGCCGAAGGTGGCACATGAGCTGATTTTCAGTGGCACTCACACTGCCCGGGTCCTGGCCACCAGTCCAGGAGGCTCTGTGTTTTAATTTAATTTTAAATGAAGCTTCTAAACATTTTGAAACCTTATTTACTTTACATACAACAATAGTTTAGTTATATATTATAGACTTCTAGAAAGAGACATTTTAACGTTTTTAGAAGGTATTACTGGCACGCGAAACCTTAAATTAGAGTGAATAAATGAAGACTCGGCACACCACTTCTGAAAGGTTGCAGACCCCTGCCTTAATGTATAACAAAAAGAAAGATGCTTTTAAATAAGTTTAAAAAAAAAGGGAGAGAGATGAAGCATTAGCCCTTGGTTATAGCATTCCAGGGGCCAAGTAAGGGATTAAAATCAGTGCAATCAACAAGACTATTGATATGATTACTGCAGCTGAAGTATTGTTTCAGACTAAAAAGATCTGTACTTTCTAGCTACTTAAAAGCTTTGGAAAGCAGTTTTCTAAGGAACGCATAAGGGAAATTCTCTTCGGCTTTACATAGTGTGACTGTACACCTAATTCTGTGAGGTTGCATCATTATATAATTCTCAAATGGGGTTTCAAAAAGGCTGCTGAAATAGGCGTAAGTAAACACTAATCCTATCAAAAGAATATTGGCACTGCGGAAGGGAAAAGCTCTGGGGAAAACAGCTTCTCATGGGAATAAACTGTACCTCTAACTCTTCCTGAAGCGTTTTTTTTTTTTTTTTTTTTTGGTCTTTCAATCAGAGAAAACCGAGAGGGAAGTCCCAGGAATCATAAAATTGGGGGCATATAGTGGTGTCTTGTGAACATTTTCAATACAATATACTGTTCAATAGAGAAGTGTCATGTGTATGCCAGCAGGGACACTATGAATGGATTTGTCCCACTATAGCTCACGTGAAGCCAATGGGATTTGTGAGTGCTGAGCACTTCTGAATATGAAGCCACTTAAATATCGATTGAAGTGCCTAACTTTTTGGGTGTAAATTGTCCCAGGCTTTTAAATAAATGCACTAGGAAAAACCTACAGCTTCATTCTCCTTTCACTTACACTGACATAGCTCTATTGACCTGAGTAATTATCTGATCTGCAGCAGCCTAAGTGAGAACAAAGTCGGGACCAGTGTGGTGGACTGTTTAAATTGCTATTAGAAACAAATGTGTTCACTTCCCCATAAATTCCCTGAGTTTTCAAAGAGTTGCATGGGATTTCGCCATATAATTCTTTACAGCCCTATGGAGAAGAGCTCACTGCTGGCAGACAGCCTTCGTTGCCACCGTTTAAGATTTGGAACTCTCTTTGCCCCCTGGAAAGTAATTTGGGTGTCGCCAGTAGTAGTGCTGTCCAGGGTACCGCTGCAGGTTGGGATAGGATGTGTAGAAGAGCAGAGGCAGAGATTTCCCTTTGTGTGGAAATCCCTTGCCTGCAGCGTATCTTCCCCCACCCTCAGGGATGAGCCATTCATAGTGGTGGAATATTTGCCTCTTCACTGAGGGGAAACTCAGTAACTTTCAACAGAAGTATCTAAAGGAAACTACAACTCAAAACTTGTGAAGTTTCCACTCTGCTCCTTGAGTTATTCCCACACGGGAAGGACAGTGTGGGGCCTATGTCTAGAAGAGCTCTGTGACACTCTTAGAACTTGACTTGCCAGAGGGATGTTCTAAAGAGGTCATAGTAACTACACTGCTACCCACTCTTTTACAGTTCAGATTGTTTCAAGGATGAATGGGTTCAGTGTATAAATCTGGACTGGGCAACATGAGACAGATGGAAGAAGCTGTGATTTGAAAGGATTTTTTTTTCTCTTCCATAACTTTTCCTAAAGCCCCGAGAAGTCATAACTACGTAGCCCATAAATTCAGCTGTCATCCTATTCACCGGTGGCTATTCTTGTTAGATTTTTTTCCTACTATGGTATTTTATCTCTATGTACAAAAGTTCCTTTCTAGTTGTGGATGATTGCTTCACTCTTAGTGATATCTGGAACATCCCTTAAATCCCCTTCTTTCCTCACAGCAAGTCTTTGAAGTGTGTTTGTTCTCTTAGCACTTTGCCATCTGTTACTGTGATGACATTTCATCAGGGAGTCTATTTAAGCAATTTTGGAAAAGAATAAGTACATGCCTAAATTCAGCAGTAGGCTGCCACTATATCTTATAGCTGTAGTACAAACCAACCTCCATACATGCATATTTTTCTCATCCTTACTCTCCGTCTGGAGGAACACAGAGAAATCAAGCTCGTAGTTTCATAGAGTTAAGGCCAGAAAGAACTATTAGATAGTCTAGTCTGAGCTCCTGTATATGACAAGCCATTGAGTTTCACCCAGCTACTTCTCCCTGTAGTGAGCCCAATCAATTGTATTTTGACTAAAGCATATTTTCCAGAAAGGCATCTGGTCTTGATTAAAAAACTTCAAGACCTGGTTGTTCTAGTGCTTAATCACCCTCACTGTTTTAAAATTTTATTTAAATATATTTATCATAAAAATGTCTAATTTAAATTTGTCTGGCTTCAGCTGTGAGCCATAGGTTCTTGTTATGCCTTTCTCCAATAGATTAAAGAGCCCTTGCAGGCAATAGGCAGTATTATTCCCCATGAGCATACTTCACCGTGTGATTGTCACCTCTGTATCTTCTTTTTGGTAAGCCAAACTCTTCATGTCTCTCCCTGTAAAGCATTTTTCTCCAGCCCTCGGACCACGTTTTGTGGCTCTTTTCTGTACCCTCTCCAGTTTTTCTACATCTTCTTTAAAATGTGGACACCAGAACTGTGTGCAGTATTCCCACATTAGTCTCACTGATGTATAGAGAGGTAAAATCATTTCCCTACCCCTACTCATTACTCCTCAAGAATTGCATTCGCCTTTTTTGCCATAACATCACACTAAGAGCTCGTGTTCAGTTGCTTGGCTTGTCCACCATAACCCCTAAATCCTTTTTCAGAGTTGCTGCTTTCCAGGATACAGTCCGCGATTCTGTGGGTATGGCCAATTTTTTTTTTATTAACTAGATGCATAATTCTGCATTTTGTCTGGTAAAGTGGACCTATTTGATTGCGGATAACACACATCAAACATTATCAACAGTGATTTTATGTTTATGTCTAGATCATTGATGAAAACATTGAGTAGCCTCAGTCCTTGTACTGATCCCTATGGAACCCCAGTAGAAAAAGACCCATTAGGTGAAAGTTACCTATTAACTACTTTTTTGAGATCTGTCAGTTAGCTAGTTCTTAAATAATTGAACATGTGCTTTGATATTGTATAGTGTTAATTTTTAATCACAATATCATGCAGTACTTTTACAAAGTACAATGCCTTTTAAGAGTAAATATGCTATATCTGTGCAGTTTCTTTTATTAACCAAACTTGTAGTTTCATCAAAGAATGAAATCAGGTGTGACAAGATCTATGTGCTATGAAAAGCTAGGACAAGCACTTATAACATCCTTTTCTTAATTTTTTATGTTCAAGCAGAAATCCATGTTTTCTAAAGATTGTCTCTTCTGTTTCCAAACGTGGGTCACATGCACTGATATATTTGATACATGACCTTTACAGAGCATATTGTACCTTAAATAAATTCTTAAGAGGTTCACTGGACTTCAGTTACAGCCTTTAGAGTCATGGTGACCAGGTGTCCAGTTTTCCACCGGAACACCCAGTCGAAAAGGGACCCTGGTGGCTCTGGTCAGCACCGCCGACCAGGCTGTTACAAGTCTGGTCGGTGGTGCTGCAGGGCTAAGGCAGGCTAGTCCCTACCTGCCCTGGCACCGCATTGCGCCCCGGAACTGGCCAGCAGGTCCAGCTCCTAGGTGGGGGGGCCATGGGGCTCTGCGCACTGCCCCCACCCTGAGAAATGGCTGGAAACCCGCCACTGGGAGTGCATAGCCAATGGGAGCTGGTGGGGGGGCGGTGCCTGAGAGCAAGAGCAGCATGCGGAACCTCCTGGCCCCCATGCCTAGGACCTGGACCTGCTGGCCACTTCCAGGGCGGGGCGCAGTGCCAGGACAGGCAGGGAGCCTGCCTTAGCTCTGCTGAGCCGCTGACCGGGAGCTGCCCAAGGTAACCCCCTGCCCTAGCCCTGAGCCTGAGAGCCCACACCCCCAGCCCAGAACCCTCACCCCAACCCCCTGCCTGAGCCCAGACCCCCTCCCGCACTCCGAATCCCTCAACCCCACCCCTGCAACCTGGAGCCCCCTTCTGCACCCAAAACTCCTCATCCCCAGCCCCACCCCATGGAGGGGGAATGTAGTGAGCGGGAGGGTGGGGCCTTGGGGGAAGGGGCAGGGCTAGGGTGTTCAGTTTTGTGCCATTAGAAAGTTGGCAAACCTATTTAGAGTTAAGATCAGCTTGCAGATGTTACCTATGGGAATAGGTATTAATCTTTCAGCGGTATCTGAAATGTATTATTCTTCACAGATTTAAAGATGTCTGAATACAGATTTAGGGGTGAAGGAGATTTTATTTTGCTTGAAAGACAGATTGAAGCATAATAATTGTAGTAAAGTTTTATTTTTGCTATAAAAACATCACCTGCTCAAATTTCTCCTTTGGACGAAAAGTTGAACCAGGGTTTCTACTGCCCATTTGAGACATGGAGATTAGAGTAGAGGATAGTCTGGTCACTATGCCATCATGCTGTCCAGTAAAATGGATTACAATGCAGAAAGATTTGAGTGTGGACTTTTAAAATGAGTCTAATGGTTGCTGTGTTGGCTAATATGGTCCTTACTCTACTGGTTCTTTGTTTAAAAAAAAAAACCACCAACAACTTTGGAGATGCCTAGTGTGTGAAGTCAAATTTTGTTTGTTCATCTCCCCTTCCCCACCCTACCCCAGGATTGCATCTGACAATTTGGAGGCTTTTTGCCCCCTCCTTTCTAGCAGTTTAAGCAGCCTTGGAATCAGAGCAGTCAGCAACAAAGTCAAGTGTCAAACAAAATTTACTAAATATTTATCCAAAATTGTTATCTGTATTCTCAATAATGCCAGGCTAATAGGCTAATCCAGAACAGAGAGAGCTCCTAGAACACCAAGTATCAATGATTCACTGGCTTCCATACCTGGTGAAATATGACCTTTGTTTCTGATGGCTTCAATCTTTGTATTGCTAGTATGATCCAATGTACCTTCATTTCATGCTTATTATACAACCGATCTTATTTTCCAGTAGTGGTATATCCTGTTTCTGAAGATGTTTTATTAAGTATTAGCTAAGCCGTGTGTGTGTGAAAGAAGGGGTGACTAATATGCAAAAGACCAGTCCCTCTCAGAAGTCCAGAGAGGCCCCAGACCACTTCCAGCTTTTGAGGTCCCTAGCCATAATAAAAATAAATGATGACACATGAAAAGAAAATAAGGCACCAAAAAAAGAATGAGACATAATCTGAATATTTCTCTTATTTGCTTAAATTTGCAGCTCTAAGCTGAGAGAGTGTGTCACATTTTGGTCTAATAGGGATGAACATAAAAACAAGTTGCGAAACATCAAATGCCAAAAAGTTAACAAGTGTCTAAATTTGAGCCCCCCCTTTGAGCTTATGGTCCAGGCCAAATGGCCCTCCTGTCCCCTCCTCTGACTGGCCCTGCAAAAGACACATGTTCAAGTACAACAGAAGGGAGGTTTAAGGTTGGGTTGTTGTTTTTTTTTTTTTCCTGGTGTTTTCCCTCCCCCCAACACGATTGAGGCCTTTGAATTGAGGAGCTTCAAAGACTTTAACAGAATAGCGTTTCAACATGCAAAATGGGATTAAGCACACTACAAACTGCTATAAAGCAGGTATATAATATGAACACCTACATCATGAACAGCTTCTGAAGATCAAGCAACTGCAGTTAGATTTTTCCCTTGAACGCATATTGATGGAGGTTGAAATTCATCTTTTTGTCTGTGGAAAAAGTATAACATATTTTTAATCTCTTACTGTCTGGCAGCCTCATCAACTGTTGTTTCCTCCTGTCGATTGATAATTTAATGGGCACTGGCCACTATGGAATGTCTATAGCACAACACAAATGACAGAATTATGATTGTAATATATGGAACTTTATCTAGACCTAAGTTTGCTCCTTGAGCTCCCTTTCAAATATGGGCCTTCAGACTGAAGGAGGCATATATAGGTCTCTTTTTGGAGCTGACACAGGAATAACTATCCATAGACTACAAGCAGTAAATAGTCAGTGCTTCCTTTCTGGAAATAATTGGTACTTAATGTGAGTCTGTCTTCTTTGGGCTTCAGAGATGTTCTCATTTTTGTGTCCACTTTTAGGTATCATCAGAATTTAGGTGGGGATTGGCCCTGCTTTGAGCAGGGGGTTGGACTAGATGACCTCCTGAGGTCCCTTCCAACCCTGATATTCTATGATCATTAGAGATTGACGTGAACACCTTTTGAACAGTTTTTGTTTGTTTTGGAGAAAATGCTCTAAGAATTACTTCTACTTGGTCTCTCATTTGCTTGATTGTCTTGCACATTTCCTTTCATCACTCTTGATCTAGAATTGGCAATTTTAGTTGCTGGACATTTGATTTCTTTTATGTCCTAATTATGTTCCTTTGAAACCTACAATGTCTTCAGTGAGCTAAGTTTTAGTTGCTGGGTTTCATTACTGAGCTCCCAGTACAGTAGCTGACTGTTGTGATCTGCTCTTGAATTCATTCTGCCTGAATGGTTTAACATCTTTGGCAGTGAAATGTTTATTATGCCTGCAATAATCGACCTTTGTACTTACAAACTGCAGGTAGGTGCATATATATCTAAATATGCCTTGAAAATCAAACCGCATGCCCCTGGCATTTAACACTCTGAACATCTACTCCTTGTCCATCCTTTTCTCTGTCTTGACCAGATAAAATTGCTGTTTTTTTGTCTAGCCTTACTTGAGGTAAATGATTCATAAGAATGGCCATAATGGGTCAGATCAATGGTCCATCTAGACCAGTATTGTGTCTTCTGACATTGCTGTTGCCAGATGCTTCAGAGGGAATGAACAGAACAAGGCAATTACTAAGTGATCCATCCATCGTCCAGTCCCAGCATCTAAGCAATCAGAGGCTTAGGGATGCCCAGGCATGGAGTTGCATACCTAACTATCTTGGCTAATAGACCTATCCTCCATGAATTCATCTAGTGCTTTTTTTGAATGCAGTTGTATTTTTGGCCTTCACAACATCCCCAGGCAACAAATTCCACAAGTTGACTGTGTTGTGTAGAAAAAGTACTTCCTTTTGTTGTTTTAAAGCTGCTGCCTATTAATTTCATTGGGTGACCCCTGGTTCTTGTGTTATGTGAAAAGGTAAATAATACTTCCATATTCACTTTCTCCACAACATTCATGGTTTTATAGGCCTCTAACATATCCTCCCTTAGTTCTCTTTCCCAAGCTAAAAGGTCCCAGTCTTTTGAATCTTTCTATATGGAAGCTGTTCCATACAATCATTTTTCCTGCTCTTTTTTTTTGAGATGGCGCAACCAAAACTGCATGCAGTATTCAAGGTGTGGGTGTACCATAGGTTTATATAGTGATGTATCTATCCCGTTCCTAATATTCTGTTAGCTTTTTTGAGACCCGCAGCACATTGAGCAGATGTTTTTTTCAGAGAACTAGTCACACGACCCAAGAGTCTAAAAGTCTGGTCAGCGGCGCAGCAGGGCTAAGGCTGGCTCCTAGGCGTAGGGGCGTCTATGGGGGCCTCT
>NW_020664448.1:9766111-9787250 GCF_002925995.2 Terrapene triunguis | reverse complement strand
AAACAGGCACTTGCAGAGAAGGAAAGATCCTAGCTGTGTGTAGGGTCCACATCTTTTAGACTACATGTTACAAGGGATAAAGAAGTCAAACTTTGGTGAAAACAATGGAAACTATTTCAAACTCATGAACTGACAATATTGGCTTTATACCCATGGATCCTGCAGTGTGAGTTCTCCCATTCTTTCACATTTAGCAGCAGCTCGTGCTAGACAGAGACACGAGCCCACCATCTTTCGTTAAAAATGCACATTTTAACAACTCTTCTCCATTAACAGTTTGCTGGATCCATCATGTACCTCAGTAACAGATGTTGCAAACTTATAAGTAGTGATAATAGTAGAGCTCGTAAGATTGAGACATGAGTGAGAACTTGGGATAAGAAAATGAGGTGATCATACTGCACATCAATATCATAGCTCTGGAACCATCCGAAAGTTAAAATCAAACAACAACAAAAAACCCTCACCTCTTTTGCTAACTGGGAGTCCAATATTACACTCTACTGTTTGCTTCGTTCTTCTGAAGTGTATTTGATGATTCACTGTGCCTCTATTCAGAGTTGCTAAATATAACCAAGGAAGAATAATTCCTGTATTTAACGACCTCTGCAAAACCGCAGGTAGACTTAGGATTTTTGTTCTCCTCTTCGGTGGCAGTGGCCCAAGGATTTTATTATTGGTTTTAGTATTTATTTGTATTGCAGTAGCATCTGTGAGCTCTAGTCATGGACCACTGCCCCGTTGTGCTAGGTGCTGTACAAACACAGAGCGTAGATATGGTCTCTTCCCCAAAGAACTTTATACTCGGATTGTAAAACAAGAGACAGCAGGTGGATACAGACTCGGGGGAGGTGCTTTCTGCTGCTCTCTTCCTGTTTATAACTAGTCACATCCTGCAGGCAGCGGACACATGACAGCTACATAAATTGCACCCTGAAAAGCTAGGACTAGAACCCTGTTCACTTGCTTCAAAATGCACCGCTCACTTGAGCTGAAGGGGAACTCTCTTGCAGCGAACTCCTTTATCTCCCTGTGGGGCAGCCACAAGAGGGCAAAATTACTCTGACAAAAACCCACAACCCTTCTCTCCCACATTTCACTTACATCCATCGAGGATATCTCCTATCCCCCTCTTTATTGCTGAGGACTGTCAATATCCTCTCAGGCCTTAATGTCGCTATCTGTTGTATGTAACTCTTTGCTGGAGAGGAGTATATGCCATCCCCAGAAGTAAAAGAGCTGTTGCCGCGTAACAGGAATGAAAGTACCACATTTTTAACATGGAACTGGAGTATATCTTTAGTCTGTGTTGTGCTATCTTGTACAACTTTGGCTGAATCTTAGGATGGAATTTAGACTAGGTTGAATTTCTTTTGCATGGGGAAAAATGTGTGGTCTATAAGACAGGATTTGAACAGCTCAAATGTGATGGTTAGCCTTTGTGAAAGACTAGATAGAGTTCAGAAGCTCCAATGAGTCGTGTCCTTAGATTAAGCTGGTGATTTATGATCAAATAGGAACTGAGACTGAAGGACCTGGAGTAGTATATCCATGAGGTCATCACAGTCACAGATTAAGTCATGAGTGTCGAAGCAGTCATTGTGCAACTAGCTAAGCTGATGGAAGTCTTACTAACTTGGTTAATTTGTTAAAGTGGCAATAACAATGAAACTTCCTTGACTATAACTTTCAAGAAATGACATTACTGCTCTGAAAGGTCATGATAAAAGGTGAGCTAGGACAAATCTGAGTGTTCAAATTAAGTATTAAAGGACAACATTAATTTAAAAATTGCTCACCCCTAAGTAGGAAATCTAACCATACCAGATGCAGCAGCCCTGCTAAGATCCTAGTATCTGGCCTGCTGCCTATTCCTGTCTGTGAAAATGAGGTTAGTGTCGGAATATTGTATTGTTGGATGTTTTCTATTTATGGTACCTTGATGACAACAAGTAGCCCTTACAAGAAATCAAGGCAATACTGCCAGAGTAATTGTGATGAGTCTGGGAGTTTTAAATAAATTAGAAGTCAACGTTATTTCATGGAAGTGCAAGTCAGGAGGAGTGCAGACAGTCGAGTTCTAATAGGACGCCAGTCATCTGGCTTCATTTTTAAGAAGGGAGGGGAGGGCAAAGTGCAGCTCAAAGGCCAAAAGTGGGTTACAAGAACCTATGGCATCACTGACAGCCACCTTCATCTTCGATATGTAGGTGCGGCCCACTGAGACCACGAGTCCCAGCATGCAGCGCTCTGCTCCAAGCAGCCAGGCTAGCGCATTGCATACTGGATGTACAGCTGCAATCCTCTCCAGTTCACCCAAGCTTGGGGCTGCCCTGGGGCTGCAGTCTGTCTCTCTCCTCAAACTTGCTGATGTAACAAATCCTAAGAAATGCTGCTGCTGTGCGAGAAGCTGGAGCATATCTAGTACAGTTGCCAGCAATGAGCAATTCTGTTAGTAAACTCAGAGAATTAACTAATCTTGAATGACAAAGGAGCAGACTGCCTTGTTAGGTGTATTGCCAATAAAAATACTTGCAAAAGAAGCAAACTGTTTTTACATGCAGTTGAGATTGTGGTGTAATCCCATTCAGTTAAATAGCCCATAAACCATTGTAGTCTGTCTATGCTGATAGGGATAGTTTAATTTTTCAGACTTGGGAAACTAAATTGGATACTTATTTCCATAGGGACTCCTGTCCTGGGCACTTATCTGCTTTACATGGGGCCTTTAGTGCTGATTTGAGCATCAAAATATGTAGCAATGCCTGCCTTAACTTAGGCCTGGTCTACACTAGGCTTTTATGTCAAATTTAGCGCCGTTACATCGATTTAACCCTGCACCCGTCCACACCACGAAGCTATTTAGTTCGACATAGAGCGCTCTTAAATTCGACTTCTGTACTCCTCCCCAACGAGAGGAGTAGCGCTAAATTCGACATGGCCATATCGAATTAGGCTAGGTGTGGATGGAAATCGACGCTAATAGCTCCGGGAGCTATCCCACAGTGCACCACTCTATTGACGCTCTGGACAGCAGTCCGAGCTCGGATGCTCTGACCAGCCACACCCCGGGAAAATTTGAATTCCTTTTCCTGTCTGGGCAGTTTGAATCGCATTTTCTGTTTGGACATCGTGGCGAGCTCAGCAGCAGTGGCAACGATGCAGAGCTCTCCAGCAGAGGTGACCGTGCAATCCCAGAATAGAAAGAGGGCCCCAGCATGGACTGATCGGGAAGTCTTGGATCTCATCGCTGTGTGGGGAGATGAGTCCTTGCTTTCCGAGCTGCGCTCCAAAAGACGGAATGCAAAGATCTATGAGAAGATCTCTAAAGCCATGGCAGAGAGAGGATACACCCGGGATGCAACGCAGTGCCGCGTGAAAATCAAGGAGCTGAGACAAGGCTACCAGAAGACCAAAGAGGCAAACGGACGCTCCGGATCCCAGCCCCACACATCCCGTTTCTACGAGGCACTGCATTCCATCCTAGGTGCGGCTGCCACCACTACCCCACCAGTGACCGTGGACTCTGAGGATGGGATATTGTCCGCGGCCGGTTCCTCAGCGGACGGGGAAGAGGAGGAAGGAGATGAGGAGGACGAGGCAGTCGACAGCGCTTACAACACTGATTTCCCCGACAGCCAGGAGCTCTTCATCACCCTCACAGAGATCCCCTACCAACCGTCCCCAGCCGTTATCCCAGACACAGATTCAGGGGAAGGATCAAGCAGTAAGTGTTTTAAAGATCTAAACATTTATTTATAACATAACTGGCATATTTAAAATATTAACAATAGCTAAAGTGCTTTCAAACATGTAAACATTTATTTATAACAGAACAGGAACATTTAAAATATTAACAATGGGTAAAGTGCTTCAAAACATGTAAACAGTAAAGTGCACCAAAAAACGGGAATATGTGCAAAGGGTATCATGATTAGTCTGTCTTTGGGCGCTTCAATATATAGTTCGAACTATTTTAAAAAAATTTCACAATGTCCGCTTCATGATTATACTGCCCAAGACGCTCCACTCTTTTGTCCCTCCAAGGGCACCTAAGCCAAAAACTGGTCAATGTAACCGGGGATAGAGGCGACATCCTCCGGGGAGAACTCCTCATAGGCCTCCTGCAGGTGTTTTTCCAGCCTCATGAGCAGGTTCCTGGGCAGGGAGAGCTTATTAGGCCCCCCGTGGTATGACACGTTTCCCTGCCACAACGCCAGCAGGTACTCTGGGATCATGGCCTTGCACAGCATAGCAGCGAATGGCCCCGGTTTCTGCAGGCTGTCCCGAAGCATCCGCTCCTTCTGGCTCGCAGAGACCTTCAGGAGGGTGATGTCTGCCATGACTCCCTGCTTTGAATTAGGTAGGGGAAAGTTAGTATTGGGACTGCTTGCCCGTCCCTTTACAGAACTGCAACCGCCGGTTTACAGCCACGCGGTTTACAGCCGCGAGGGGCTGGGACAGGGCCAGAGTTCATGCTTGCAGGATTGCTGCCAGCAGAGACTCGCATTGCTTTCTATGTGAAAGGAGGCCAGTGCCACTCTTAAAGTTTTAAGCAGCCACAAGTCTACGGCTTACCATGTTTGCCAGCTAGACAAAGTCCGGTGTCCTGCCCCGCTCCTCAGCTCGCCACAGCAAGACCGCAGGCACTGTAGGCGAGGGCCGAAAATTCGACCTTGTCCTCAGTGCGCGTGTGATAGGTGCTCTGCATGGTCTTGTTCACAGAGAAAGACTATGTTCTCTGTTCACAGATACATTGATCTGTCACAGGAATTCACTCCCTTTTTCCAATTCCCACAGCCACATCTGCCCAGAGGCTAGCGCACATTAGGAGGAGGAAGAAGAGGACACGGGAAGACATGTTTGCTGAACTAATGGGATGCTCCCGAGCCCAGGCAGCCTAGCAGACACAGTGGAGGGAGAACTTGTCCCAAATGCACCGGGCAAACATTGAACGGGAGGAGAGGTGGCGACAGCAGGACCGGCAGGCTACTCAAACGCTGCTTGGACTAATGAGGGAGCAAACGGACACGCTCCGCCGCCTTGTGGATGTTCTGCAGGACCAGAGGCAGGAGGAGAGAGCCCCGCTGCAGTCTCTCTCTAACTGCCCTGCCCCGCCACCAAGTCCCATACCCCCCTCACCCAAAGTCCAAACACGGAGGGGCGGCAGGGGCCGTGAAAAATTTCACTCCACCCCTGCGGACTGCTCTACCACTAGAAGGCTCTCATTCCCCAAAATTTGAAAAGTCCTTTCCTATCCGCCTCACTCAGGACCCCGTCCAAGTTTCACCCCCCCGTTCCATGTGCGGTTGTTAATAAAAAATACGTTTCTGTTCATTACTGTTTCCATCCTCTTCTTTTGGAGGAGAGTCTGTCTGAAGGGGAGGAAAGGGCTTGGTAATTGGACAGGACAGTCACCTTTAGCAGGGGGCAGGTCCAGCAGCAGGGCACATACACAGTGCAGTGACTAGTTACCCTGGTCAGTCTGGGAGGTGGTTTTTATGTTCTGTGTGGTTGGGGGGGGGGGTTGCTCTGTGACTTTGTGGTGGGGGAGGGCAGTTACAGATCTTATGCAGCGGTCCTTACCCTGGATCATAGAGTCGCGCAGCAGGGGATCTGTAACCCTCCTCCCCCTGCAAGACAGTCACATAGCCGACACATACACGCAGTCCCGGCCAGGAGGGCTGGCAGTCTCCGTTGAAACAACCAGTCCACCACCGCGGAGCCTGTCATTCCTGGAGTTTAGAAGCATCATTTGCATCACAACACTAAACCCGCCCCCCGCCACAGTCTGCGTCCCAGATTTAAAACATTCCCGCGAAAACAGTAATAAAGACAACGGTGTCCATTAACAAAACAGAACAGATTTTATTTTTTGGGAAGGGGGTGAAGGGGGTATGTAACTGGAGAGGATAGTCGACGGCAACTGGGTAAAGAAACGGGGGCAAGTTCAGCTTCTGTGTCCACAAACTTAAAAGTCACTGGGTACCCTGCTCAGTCTTGAAACTGGCTTTCAAAGCCTCCCGGATGCACAGCGCGTCCCGCTGGGCTCTTCTAATTGCCCGGCTGTCTGGCTGGGCGTAATCAGCAGCCAGGCTATTTGCCTCAACCTCCCACCCCGCCATAAAGGTCTCCCCCTTGCTCTCACAGAGATTGTGGAGCACACAGCAAGCTGCAATAACGATGGGGATATTGGTTTCGCTGAGATCACAGCGAGTCAGTAAGCTTCTCCATCTCCCCTTGAGACGGCCAAAAGCACACTCCACGACCATTCTGCACTTGCTCAGCCGGTAGTTGAAGAGTTCTTGTTCAGTGTCCAGGGCGCCAGTATAGGGCTTCATGAGCCAGGGCATTAGCGGGTAGGCTGGGTCCCCGAGGATCACTGTAGGCATCTCCACATCCCCAACAGTTATCTTGTGGTCCGGGAAGTAAATGCCTTCCTGCAGCCGTCTAAACAGACCAGAGTTCCTGAAAACCCGAGCGTCATGAACCTTGCCCGGCCATCCGACGTTGATGTTGGTAAAACGTCCCCTGTGGTCCACCAGTGCTTGCAGCACCATTGAAAAGTATCCCTTTCTGTTAATATACTGGCTGGCCTGGTGGCCCGGTCCCAGGATAGGGATGTGAGTCCCATCTATAGCCCCACCGCAGTTTGGGAATCCTATCGCGGCGAAGCCATCTATGATGGCCTGCGCGTTTCCCAGGGTCACTACCTTTGACAGCAGTACCTTGACGATTGCCTTGGCTACTTGCAGGACAACAACCCCCACGGTAGATTTGCCCACGCCAAAGTGGTTCGCGACTGACCGGTAGCTGTCCGGCGTTGCAAGCTTCCAGAGGGCTATGGCCACTCGCTTCTGGACAGTCAGGGCTGCTCGCATGCGGGTGTCCTTGCGCTTCAGGGCAGGGGACAGCAACTCACAAAGTTCCAGGAAAGTCCCCTTCCGCATGCGAAAGTTTCGCAGCCACTGGGATTCATCCCAGACCTGAAGCACTATGCGGTCCCACCAGTCCGTGCTTGTTTCCCGGGCCCAGAATCGCCGTTCCACAATATCCACA
Source organism: Terrapene triunguis (assembly GCF_002925995.2). NCBI lineage: Eukaryota > Metazoa > Chordata > Testudines > Emydidae > Terrapene > Terrapene triunguis. Next base: position 9,780,191 of record NW_020664448.1, on the reverse strand, counting down.
TGACCCATTGCCACCGTGATGTCCTGGGCGCTGGGGCTCATGGTTTCTGACAGCTCTGTGCTACTCTCCGACTTCAGGCCCTCACGGCGGTGCCGTAGCCTCCTCGCCTGATTTCTCTGCATCTGCCTCAGGGAAAGGTGTATGATAAGCTGCGAGGCGTTGAGAACGGCCACAACTGCAGCGATGGTCGCAGCGGGATCCATGATCGCAGTGCTGTGGCGTCCGCGCTGTCACTGATCAAAAAGTGCGCGAACTGATTTCCCGCCGGTGCTTTCAGGGAGGGAGGGAGGGCGGTAGTGACTGACGGATGACGACAGTTACCCAAAAGCACCCTCGCCACATTTTTTTACCCAGAAGGCATTGGCGGCTCGACCCAGAATTCCAATGGGCAGCGGGGACTGCGGGAACTGTGGGATAGCTGCCCACAGTGCACTGCTTCCAATGTCGACGCTTTCCCCGTTAGTGTGGACTCACAAAGTCGAATTACTGTCCTTAGTGTAGACACACACGTTCGACTTTCTAATATCGATTGCACATATTCGATTTAACTAAAATCGAACTCCTCTCGTAGTGTAGACATACCCTAAGATACCCAACTGTGACATGTGGGTTGTATAATATTTATAATTTTTATTTGAGGTCATATTTAAAAGTTACTAGGTTAATTTCTTTATTCATAAATTAAACAAATAGCACTTATTTTTTTCATTTCATAAAACTCTTGCATAATTATGGTAAACAAATTGGTATTTGATAGTTTAATGGCCATTATTAACTTAAATCTTGTTTTTATAAACTAGTGGCTTTTTCTATGTTCATTAATATACCTTTTTATTTGAAGTGAGGGAAGTCTACAAATACAATTTGATTAGAAAATTGTAAACCCTTTAAAAGAGAGGTTTGCGTCAGCACCTAATATAATCGAGCCCAATCTCAATTTCAGCCTTTGGGCATTTATTAATAGTAAACCATAACTGTTGATACTTTACTTTTTCATTTCTCTTCGCTTTGACAATGAAAATCAGTGGGTCAGATATTACTTTCAGCTTCATAGCGTTTCAGTATTTTGGCTTCAAACACCACAGGGGAAAGTTTCCTCTAAAAAAGGTTTTATTGGTATTTTAAAAACTATGGTGATGTTTTCATTGCTCATAGTTTCCTAAAGGTTAGGATTTTTAGAATAAAAATAAAATCCCGGGCCATATGTAAGTAGACAGTGACATCTGTTAAAACTGACATTCAAAACTTGAAATCTAAGCAAACTTCTTCTTATCATTTGCTGTATGCAGTGTTGTAGATTTCTCAGTCGCAGGATATTAGAGAGACAAGGTGGGTGAGGTAATATCTTTTATTGGACCAACTTCTGTTGGTAAGAGAGGCAAGCTTGTCATCTGTCCTTTTTAATTAAATCTGAATGCAGTGTCCATAGTAATGCCAGTTTTATTCTTTTACCTTGTTCTTGAAAGGTTTGAAAACTGTGAGAAGATTTTGGTATACCAACTACAATAATGTAGGTGACTATTTCCTGTACAAAGAAAGGCTTTGTGATAAAGAGGAAGCATCTTTTTAAGCTAAGGACTTAGTTTTGCTTTCCATTACATACGCCATCCTACATTAATCTTTTCAGACCTTTAAAAGTCATATTCAGCTTAATTTTAGTGCTATACAACAGTATGCTTCATCAAGATGAGATTAATGGATATCTCTTTTCATCTTAGTACACAGTGACACTTTACATTTCTGACTTACTGGTTAGAAAGGTGGTTTTGTGTTTAGGGCATTGGGCTCAGGATTTAAGAGATCAGGGTGGGGGAGGGATAGCTCAGTGGTTTGAGCATTGGCCTGCTAAACCCAGGGTTGTGAGTTTAATCCTTGAGGGGGCCATTTAGGGATCTGGGGCAAAAGTCAGTACGTGGTCCTGCTAGTGAAGGCAGGGGGCTGGACTCAATGACTTTTCAGAGTCCCTTCCAGTTCTAGGAGATAGGATATCTCCATAAATTATTATATTATTATCTGGCTCTTCCACAGACTTCCTGTGTGACCTAGCACAAGTCACTTAATCCCTTTTGGCAATCAAGGGATGACATCATAGAAATGTAGGGCTGGAATGGACCTCAAGAGGTATTCTAGTGCACCCCCGCACCCCAGGGTGACCAGATAGCAAGTGTGAAAAATCAGGGTGAGGGGGTAATAGGCACCTATATAAGAAAAAGCCCCAAATATCAGGACTGTCCCTATACAATTGGGACATCTGGTCACCCTAATCCCCCCACACTGAGGCAGGACCAAGTATACCTAGACCATCCCTGACAGATGCTTGTCTAACAAGTTCTTGAACCTCAAGTGACTGGGATTCCCAATCTTCCTTGAACATCTATTTCAGTCCTTACAGTTAGAAAAGTTTCCTCATATCTAATCTAAATCTCTCCGTTTTAAGATTAAGACCATTACTTCTTGTTCTACTTTCATTGGACATGGGGAACAATTGATCAGTGTCCTCTTTATAACAGTTCTTAACATATTTGAAGACTATCTGGTCTTCCTTCATCTCCTTTTCTTTCCCCATACTAATTTCCCCTACTGTTATTCACACCTTCTTGTCAATTGTTTGAAATGGGCCACCCTGTTTACATTGGCCTCATTACCACTACAAAAGTGATTTTTCCTCCCGTGGTATTCTACTATTGAGAATAGCCCACTTCCATTTTAATTGAATTGTCTCGTTAGCACTAACCCCCCAATTGGTAAGGCAACTCCCATCTTTTCATGGTGTGTGTGTGTGTGTGTGTGTGTTTATATATATATATATATATATATATATATAAAAACCACATACATGCCTACTGTTTTTTTCCACTCCATGCATCTGATGAAGTGGGTTTTAGCCCATGAAAGCTTATGCCCAAATAAATTTGTTAGTCTCTAAGGTGCCACAAGTACTCCTTGTTTTTGCTGATACAGACTAATACGGCTACCACGCTGCAACATGTCCAGGTTTTGTTTTCCTCATAGGTTAGGTCTTTCTAAACTTCTGTTGTTTTTGTTACTCTTCTCGATTTTCGCCTATATGTCCACATCTTTCTTAAAATGTGGCACCCAAAACTGGGCACAGTAGTCCAGCTGGGGCCTCACCAGTGCAGTGGAACAGTTACCTCCCTTGTCTTACATATAACAGTCCTGTTAATACACCCCAGAGTGACTTGTTAACTTTGTAATCCACTATGAGCTCCTGTGACAGACTGCTGGGCAATGGTAGCTGAGCCAGCACTCTGGTCACTGTGAATCTAATTACTCTAGTGTAGACCTCATTAAGAAGAGCTATGCCTAACTGATACACGAATAGCGTAGCTGAATTCGATGTATCCGAGCCGACTTACCCCACTGTGAGGACGGCAGCAAATCGACCGCCGCGGCTCCCCCGTCGACGGTGCTTACGTCTACCTGTGCTGGTTGAGTACAAGCGTCGATTCGGGGATCGATTGTCGCGTCCCGACGAGACGCGATAATTCTATCCCCGAGAGATCGATTGCTACCCGCCGATTCAGGCGGGTAGTGTAGACGTAGCCTAAGAAGCTAATTAGCCCATTAGGTAGATGATACAAAAGCCACAAGCGGGGAGAGGGGTGGATCTTTTCTCTCTCTCTCTCTCCCCCCCCCCCCCACAACCCTCCATCCCTCGCTTTCCTCAGGAAAGTGTGAAAGGGTGATGAAAACAAAATATTTTAAATTGCATTTGATGTTTTACCAGCAAAAGAACATTGAGTCATCTGTGGGCTGGAAAAGAGGCAGGAGTGAGCTGTCCCTGCCACACTCCCAGATCATTTTCAGGAAGACTACTGCCTCGTCCGTTAGTTATCCCCCATTTTGTAGTTGTGTGATTCTTTTTTTCCCCTTCCCAAGTGTAGTACTTTCCAGTTGTCTTTGCTGAATTTCATCTTGTTGATTTCAGACCAACTCTCCAATTTGTCAAAGTCACTGTGAATTCTAATCCTGTCCTCCAAAGTGTTTGTAATCCTTCCCAGTTCATCCACATATTTTCCAAATCATGTAATGAAAGTTCTGGACCCAGACACCCAGTGACACCCTACTATATATGTCCTCCCAGTTTGACAGTGAACCATTGATAACTACTCCTTGAATATGGTTTCTCAACTAATAATAATTTCATCTAGACCATGCTTCTCTAGTTTGCTGATGAGAATGTTATGTGGAACTGTCTGTGTGAATCTTCAGCTTGTATGTTGTATCCCTTTCTCATATTCCTATGACTGTCTTGCCTATTTGTTGGGGCTTGTAAATGGTAACCCAAAATAATATAAATAATTTTCTTTACATTGAGAGGAGGAGTAAACCATGAGGTCCAGACTCCAGTGAGCTAGGAATAGGATATACTGAAGTGATTTAAAACACTTGAAATTGAAGACTTGTTCAGGCAAGCTTGTTTTAAACCTTATTTAGCTGCTGCTGTGCATGATGCTGAACTGTACTTAAGCAAAATTTGGAATTTGTATGTTAGTCTAAGTAAATATTTTCTTTTTGTTTGTTAGTCTGTAATAAACGAATGATAGTTGACATGTAAAACCTGAGAGAAATAGTAATAAGAAAACAAAGAAAGATTAACCTACAGGGTAACTGATTGATTAAATACCATTTCAACAATAAAATCTTCGATGGGAGGATTGGCAATATGAAAAGAAAAGCCAATAACAATTAAGGGAGACTATATCCTATGAATTTTGGGATTTTAGTATATCATTGGCTAAAAATAATCTTTAAATAACCACAAAAGCTAACTAAGCACAAGTAAAGCGAATACTCATGAAAAATAAATTTAGCCAAATTGTACCGAGTTATACTTCTGCAACTTCATTGACTTCAACAGAGTTGCAGTAGCTTAAATTAGGACAAAAATGGCCCACTGAATTTAATACTAAAAAATTCTAGTACACTATATCTTTCAATGCTAAGCTTTATCACATTTGACCAATACATATTTCTGACTATTCTCCATTATTCCCAGTGGTTTTTTTGTTGTTTTTTTTTAGAAAGATCAGTTAGTATCAAAAGACAATTCAGACTTCAAAGTAACCAACTTTCTTCCAGTCATTGCTCCTGAATAACTAACTAGTTATAGAATCATAGAAATGTAGAACTGGAAGGGGCCTCATCTAGTCCAGTCCCCTGCACTGTAGCAGGACCAAGTAAAGCTATTCATGTAGCTGGAGTTGCGTAACTTCGGTCGATTTAGCCCCGTAGTGTAACCTGCCCTAAATGTTATCTAGACCATCCCTGACAGATGTTTGTCTAACCTGTTATTAAAACCTTCAGTGACAAAGATTCCACAACCTCCCTAGGTAACTTGTTCCGTTGCTTAATTACCCTGACAATTAGGAAGATTTTCCTAATGTCTAACCTAAATCTCCCTTGCTGCAATTTAAGCCCATTACTACTACTACTACTACTTATACACTGAGGACAGGACAAAAAATTATAATCCTTGTATTTATAGCAGCTTTGTACATGAAGACTGTTATGTCCTCCCTCTGTCTTCTCGTCTCCAGACTAAACGACCCCAGTTTTTTTTCAGTCTTTCCATTTAGGTCATGTTTTCTAGACCTTAATCGTTTTTTGTTTTTTCTCCTCTAGATTTTTTTCTATTTGTCCACATCTTTCCTTAAGTGCAGTGACCAGAACTGGACACACTATTCCAGTTGTAGCCTTAGCATGAAGTAGAGTAGAAGAATTACTTCTCATATCTTGCTTACAACACTCCTGCTAATGCATCCCAGACTGATGCTTGCTTTTTTCCCCCCACAGCAGTATTCCATTGTTGATTCAGATTTAGTTTATTCACTATAAGGCCCAGATCCTTTTCAGTTTTTGTTCAAGTGGTGAAGGACTGTATTGTGGCATTTCCTAAATCTTGAGTGTTGTGATTTAGCAACCTTAATCTAATTTTGACAGCTTTTTGTGTGTAATATTGATGTACACTATTAGATACAGGCATTCAAATACCGTGATGATGAGCACAGGACAAATACCTGGATAGAAATATAGAAGGCCACCTGTCTGCAGCAATCTCTACAAATCTAAACTTCATCTGGCTTTTTAAAAATACCTTCTAACATCTCGTGTGTGTGTGTGTGTGTGTGTGTGTGTGTGTGTGTGCGCGTGTGTATTTAATAAGACTTTTTTTGCACTGTTCCTCTCTCTTTTTTTTATTTAAATCAGAAAATTACTGCATTATCCTCTAGCATTTTCAATTTCCCCATCTGGCTTTCTTAATTGAGGATCTATCATATCAATATTTTTCTTACAAAATTTTAAGACCTGCTCCAAGATGTTTCATAGACTGCCACAATGAAATTCCTCACATAGAACTGGAGTTTCTATTGCTTACCTTTGGTAAAAAATACACACTCCACTAATTTCTTTTATTCTCTATTGTGTTGCTCCTTTTTGTGCCTTTTTACTGTTTAAAACCACTATAAAACAAAACACTCAAGTCAATGTATTGGAAAAGTGACCTAAACAAGTGCAATTATATCCTACCACTCAGTGTTAGGAGAACGATTTAAATCAAACATCACTATTTCAAATACAGTGGGCCAGATCTGAAGAGGTGGTAACTTCTCAAGGGAACTAAGCAACTTCTAATGGATTTGGTCTTCCTGCAATACTTCCTCTACAATAAAACCTGCTTCTCGTTGATGCCATGAATTGGACTCATGGGGCTATGGTGATGAGAGAGCGCGGCAGGAATAGGAACAGCAGTGGCTGGCCAACAGTTTTCTCATCACTGCGATGACACCAGCTGGACTTTGTAGCCAGTGATTTGTTTATTGGTCATTGTTTGTTTGATGTTATTAAGTAATGTGTCGTGTGTTTTTATATATATATATAAAAATAAAAAAAATATATATATATAAAAATAAAAAATCTGGCGGCTACTGTTCTGTAGCCGCCAGAGCTAAACCCACAGATGTTGTATTTACAACATCATTAAATACGAGCTGCTGCAGTGGTGGCCCCAGTAGAACGGCCAGGAGCTGTTGGTAATGATTGGGCAGCAGACTTTGGCTTTGGGAAAGGAGACAGAGTCAGCGATCTGCACTAGGGAGCTAAAGTGATGGAGTGGCAAAGATCAGAAACAGGCAGGCCAAACTATTGGAGACTGGTGCTACAAATTGTCATGTGGACAGAGTCTTAGTCCTTGGCTGATTGCATACCAAATAAACATGCTTCAGAGTGAAATCCTAGACTCATTGAATTCAATTCCCATTGACTTGAGTCAGTTCAGGATTTCACTGAATGACGTTTAAGTTTGGAGCCCAATTCTGCTCTCAGCAAAATCAGTGTATAGTTATTCTTGATTTGTACAATGTAACTGGGGGTATAACTGGTCCTGCACTTTAAAACACGTTGTACCAAGTAAGTTAATTTGTAAGAGAGACCTCACATGAGGGGGGGACTTTTCCAGCTAAAACTACGCTTTGTCACTTCTTTTAAAAGAACTGCTCTTAAATAGGTGATTTAATGTAGAAAATTTGATATGGTGGAAGGAAGACATGTTAATTATGACCCTAGTGTGGGTTCCTCTCACTTGAATTCTTTTTTCTTGCACTGTAGAATATTTAATAGGCACTATTTTAAAGCTTCTAGAACATTTTTCTTTCCATTATGAAAATTAAAAGGGACACTTAGGTAGCTTAGACCAAAAAGATTTTGATTTTTATAAAACCTACTAGTAGAAATGTAGCTGTGAATATAATTTTTAAAAAAGAATGTATTTATTTTAGGGTTTTTTATATTTAAACATTATTGCGGCACTGTGAAAGTACTGGAACATGGGAAATTCATTATTCAAACTGAGAAAAATGCCAAGAATCAAAAGAACAAAACACATGGTGGAAAATAAATTTAACTTTAAGAATTCTTAGTGTCATGTGGCAAGACCATGGGCTTTTAATTTCTACAATGGGTGTAATAATATAATATCTCTGTGAGGTTGTATTGTCTGTAAAGTGCTCAGAATATTCTCGGAAGGATACAAAGAATTGTTATGGATAATCTGTAAAGTGTTCAGTAATTTGATTTGTATAGGCAGTAATTTTTGGAGGAGCTGGAGTTGTTTTAAAGTCCACATTTTATCCTCTCTTACACAAGCAAACTTCGCACTGAAGTCAAATTCTCAGCAGTTCTAAAGCTTTGTTAATGAATTGCCATGACTTTTCCTTACACATTTTAGGAATATTCTGTACCACTCCAGCTCCTCCAAATTATTCTCTCTCCTATGCTTTTTTCATAGGATGCTGTTATGGCTAGACAGATGAAAATTCTCTAGACGAGCCAGCTTTATCTTTTCAGATTTGAAATATATGCCTTATTAAAAACAATCCAAATAGCAAGGCTTCCTGCTCTGTTTTCTGGTGAGGACATAAATAATGCTTTTGCAGTTGTATATCACTTCAGAGTTTTTCAAACACTAAATCAGTCACTTTTTCCTCAGTATAGTTTAGGATATGAGCTGACCTCTTCAATGGAAGTTTAGAGAGTCTATTTTGTGATTATTTTTCCCCCTCCCTCCCACCGCTTTCTTTTCATAGATATTAGGAACAGTATGGTCAAATCAATAAATCTAAACAGCTTTTATTCCAGTCTATCAAATGTAATTAAAATAACTTTTTTGTTTTCTTGATAAGAGAAACGAAGCCTATGTAACAAACAAACAAAAATCCCATCAAGTCATGCTGGAAAATACTGTAATTTCTATAAAATATAATTCACAGGAAAGCAACTATAGGTTGAGAATCAGTACGATGAAAAGCACAGTTATTCTTTTGCATCAAAGAATGTTGACAGTAGAGTTATTATTAAGTTCTATAAAAATCCCTTTCTTCCAATGACATGCTGTAAGCAGTGAATTGAGGTGCTGAATACTAGGGCTGGCTGGAAAACAATTGTGAGAAATATTGTGAGAAATGTTAAAAAATTCAATATGTATTTTTGTTATAAGGCTGAACAAAACCAACACCTTTCCCTTTTTGTGTGTGAAAAATTTAGGAAAGATGCCCAGTCCCCCTCCCCCCCCCCCCCCCTTAGCATAGCTCGAGGCCTAGTGGGTGCCTGGGCATTCACCTGGAATGTGGGACACTTGCGCTGCAGGAGTTTTACTGAAAATGTCCCGACCAACTCTGCTGAATACCCTTTGTCGCCTCACAGTACTGCATAATCATCTGACTATTTTTCCTACCTTTTAGCCATTCAAAAGCTGTATTTTTAAAGCTTCTAAACAGATTCCACTAATATACACTTCATAAACACTTTTTTATTTATGCCTTTTCAGTGCCTGGTATGTGAAGTGCGTGGGTGGAATTGTATGTCACCACAAGATAACTTGTCTCTTCAGTCTGAGGCAACTGGCTGGCATGAGTCAATCACTCTGTGTACGTGTCAGAGAACTGGGCAAACTAATGTCAGTGTTACTTCCTGGCCAATTCAGGACACAATTAGTAATCCTCATTAGCAAGTAAACTGTGCTAGGCTACCCTGAAAACAAGATCTCTCAAAATCTGACTGACAAACTGGTTCTGATCTCATTTTTACACACACAAGGGTGATTCCACTGAACTTAGTGGAGACAACTAGTGTAAAACTGGCATAAGCGAAATCCGAATCTGGCTCAGACTCCAAACGTGTTACTAGCATTGTTTGGAGTTAGCCTGTCATCCTTTCTTTTAACTGTTGGCACTGTTAAGATAAGCCAACATTGTTCCCCCTATAAAATTGATAATGCCTGAAAAAATAGCATGAGAAGTGAATTTATAAAGGATAACTTGCAAAAATCCATTCATTTAAGAATTATATACGACATGCCCAAAGGAGTAAGGATAAGGTGTACATTCTAGTTAAACATTTCTTGAAAAACTGGGAGCCACAATGTAGAACTTTGTTTATGTCCCACATTCATTTGTTTGACATGTTAATAATAGATCCCTGCTGGAGCCCTCGAGCCAGTTTTATAAAACCACTAAGTGGCTCTTTTAATATGTGGCTTATCTGGCAAAGTTTCATTTTCATATCTTGTTATGATACCCCGTGGGAGATAAAATAGAAAATGTTTTAAACAGACGATAAAGATTTTTTTTTTGGTAAATAAAGCCACTTACCCCATTTTTTCCTTAACACAGCTCTAATGGAATTCCATAAGTGACTTGATACTAGCAGCATAGTGCAAACTCAGATGGTCTTTTTCCATAGCTCAAAGTTTGATAATAGTTTGAAAACTTTGGGGAGCCAGGTGAGGGGGGAACATTTTCGATCATAAAACCTGTTGACTGCATGTCTAACTTTGGACTTCTCAATGTTAAGAATGACCACTAAACAAACTAACTTTGCTCTTAATTTTGGAGTGGCATGTTTTCTGTTCTGTTTAGCCTGTAAGTGGTTATACACGTCATGAGGTGTGGCGTTGCTTTTCCATAGAAGGGGAAATTATTTATGGTTACGTTGTTATATTTGTTCATGCTCCAAATTAATCTTTCACTAGCTTTCTCCTAACTCCCTAGCCTAATCTAAAAAGGGAAAGCAGACTTCCCATTTTCCAGGGCAGGTTGGGTGAACCTCCCACCCCTCAGTCAGAGGGCTAGCACGAGGTCCATGTCCCAATTATGGCCTTTTTTGAGTGGTGGATGGGCTTCTGCAGCCCTTTCCGCAGGAGTGAATTTCACCCAATAGGAGCTGCTACACTAAGTTTTCTTTTTAAATGAAACATTGTCACATTGCAGAGAGTTAAAGCCAGTGCTTTTTTCTGCACTGTCATTAAGGAACTGTGTGAAAATTCAGCTACAGAATCGGAAAACTTTCCCTCTTCAAGGTGACTCCAGTTTAGAGAGCTTTGTTGGGGAGCTGGCCCTAGAGAAAATCAGTCACTACATGGCAAGCTCGACTCTGGCTGTTAGTCCAGGGCTGCCGCCTGTTGTGAGTGTATCTGAGTGTTAGGGTGGGAGACTAAAGTTAAGATTTTTAGTATAGTTTTGTAATCTGAGTCCTGCACCCCTTTGTGGTGAGTGGAAATCCTGGGGCCAGAAGCAGCCTGACTCCTACATGTAGTGCTGTGGAGGATAGGGTTAAAATTCAAAACAGACAAACTGGAGAAATGGTCTGAAGTAAATAGGATGAAATTCAATAAGGACAAATGCAAAGTACTCCATTTAGGAAGGAACAGTCAGTTGCACACATACAAAATGGGAAATGACTGCCTGGGAAGGAGCACTGCGGAAAGGGATCTGGGGGTCAGAGTGAACCATAAGCTAAATAAGAGTCAACAGTGTAACACTGTGTTGCCCCCCCCCCCAAAAAAAAGAACATCCTTCTGGGCTGTATTAGCAGGAGTGTGGTAAGCAAGACACACGAAGTAATTCTTCCGCTCTCATTAGGCCTCAACTGGAGTTCTGGGTGCCACATTTCAGGAAAGCTCTGGACTTTCTCCAATTTGTCCACATAAGAGCAACAAAAATGATTAAAGGTCTAGAAAACATGACCTTTAATGAGGGAAGATTGAAAAAAATTGGTGACAGGTTTCAGAGTGGTAGCCGTGTTAGTCTGTATCAGCAAAAAGAACAAGGAGTACTTATGGCACCTTTGAGACTAACAAATTTATTTTGGGCATAACAGTTTTCAAGTACATAAAAGGTTGTTATAAGGAGGAGGGTGAAGAATTGTCCTTTTTAACATCTGAGGATAGGACAAGAAGCAATGGGCTTAAATTACAGCAAGGGAGGTTTAGGTTGGACAGTAGGAAAAACTTCCTAACTGTCAGGGTTGCTAAGCAATGGAATAAATTGCCTAGGGAGGTTGTGGAGATGTCATCATTGGAGATTTTTTTTTTTTTTAAGAGCAGGTTAGACAAGCACCTGTGAGTGATGGTCTAGATAATACGTAGTCCTGCCATGAGTGCAGGGGACTGGACTAGATGACCTCTCGAAGTCCCTTCCAGTCCTATGATTCTATGAAGAGAGCACCTGCCAGCAGTGATCATCAGCCCCTCTGCAGTGACCGAGGAGTCCAGATTCATCTCTGAACCTGAGGATCTGTCGTGGAGTTGAGTCACCATCTTTTAATTAGCTAGTCACGGAGATTGTTTGGGAGACACCCCCCCCTCTAAAGTGTGCCCTCGAGCCAGGGGGTAAGGGTCTGGGGATTTTATTACCTGTTGCCTAATAAACTTGTGGAGGAACTTACCACCTCATTTCACTTGTGAGTCTTTTGGGCTGTACTGAATCCAGTCAGCCTGGTTGCTAACTGCTGCACGGAAGATACTATGGTCACAGGTCAAGGGCCCCTACAAGTACACATACCAATGGGACACTAATTTTACATTTGCTATATTAGCTCATGTGACTGGGGAAATTCATGGGTTGATCAGCATGGGCTGATAGTCTGAGAATAGTGTTCTACCCCGTTATATTTACCTCCTATTTTTAATATAATTACTGTGTGTATGTTTGTGTTATTTCGTGGAAGTCTCCAACTATCTGGCAAGTAAGTGGGGGTGATCTTGTGATTAGAATTTTCATCCCAAGCTACCAGGGTGACCCTCCCAAGAAGGAGTGAGGGGGGTGGAGGCACCACTAAATAAATTCTTATGGGAAGAAAATAAGGAAGTTACACCTTGCTGAGTGGGTGGCAGGATCCAGGAGAACCTAGACCTGGATAGTGGGTGCTATAAATATAGATCTCTCTAGATAGTTAACTTTGATGGAAGCAATAATTATTTGGAAAACTTAGTTTTGATTCTAGTTAAGATTCTAAATTAGAATAGCTCCTTTGATGACTTAATGGAACGATATCAATTTACTGATGGCTAAGTATGTGGGGTGGCGGGGGAAGAGAGACTGATGGGCTCTATAGTGAACAATTTGATGTCCGTGTTAAGTCAGATTAGATCAAACCTACCACATTGTGTTAAATCAAACAAAGGTGCTTCTTCCAGTGTATTTATTGCAATTCTGGTATCGCATGTTTATGAAAGATGAATTCAAACTGGAACAAATGCAGAGAAGAGGAACTAGGATGATGAGAGAAATGGAGAACCTACCTTATGGAGGAGACTTGGGGAGCATGGCTTGTTTAGCCTAACCAAACGAAGGGTGAGGGGGGAGAGCGAGAGAGAGAGAGCGCAATCATAAATACACAAAAGGGTTAAATAGCAGGGAGGGAGAGGAGTTATTTACTTGCCAGTGTTGGCTCAAGAACAAATGAATATAAACTGTCCATTTACAAGTTGGGGCTTGAAAGTAGATGAAAGTGTCTACAGAGGGGTGAAATTCTGGAACAGCTTCCTGATGGGAGCAATGGGGCAAAAAACCTAACTGGTTTCAAGATTAAGCTTGATACGTTTGATTCCTCCTGAGGGCATTCTACACCAAAAAATTAAAAATTCTGCACACGATATATTAAAATTTAGCAAATTTTATTTATCTAACTGTGGAAGCTCCAGCATGGCAGTGGGGAGCACAGGCCACTAGCTGCACAGAGGTGGGAGATCACTATGCAGCTCTCTTCCCCTCCGCCCCCAGGATACGGACTCAGCGGGGAGGCTGCACCCAACCCTGAAACAGTGCAAGGACCAGGCCTGCACAGAAACATCCCACAGCCCTGCCCCTCTGTGCCAGATGCAGACAGGCAGGCTCAGCAAGGCAGGGTCCAAGAGTGGAGGGGCTTAGTGTGGAGGGATCCAGATATGGGTTGACAGGGTTCTGTGTGGGGAAATCTGGATGCGGGTGGCTTAGTGGGGGATCTGGGTGCCGGGGGGATCTGGATACACAGGGGCTTGTTGGAGGGTTCTGGGGCTGAGTCGGGACTGGGGAAAGGGTGCCGCGGCAGGCTTGGGCCTGTCAACCCCACCTGGCTGTGGCAGGTCTGGGGCTGAGTTGGGGCCAGGGGCGGGGCACCTCTCCCCCAGCCACGGCAGGTGCTGGGCGGGTTCCCTGAGCGCCTGCCTGGCACTGACAGGAAACTTACCTCCAGATGGTGGAGGACTGGAGCTCAGTGGGGTGGGGATCCAGGTGCAGCTGGT
>NW_020664448.1:9738261-9766101 GCF_002925995.2 Terrapene triunguis | reverse complement strand
GCGGGGGGCAAGGAGGTTGCAGAGCTTCATACAGCCGGGGGAGAAATGTGCAGTGGGGTCTGACACAGCCCTGGATGCCATGCAGGGGAAGAGGAAGTCCCGTCCTCCCCAGCCCAGTTGTGACTAGCAACTGAGCCCGGCGCAGGGTAGGAGCAACCAGCTGGGTCTTCCCCAGTCCCGCGCCCTGCCCCACAGTGATTTACCTCTCTGTCGGCTACGCTGGGCACCCGAAACATACTGCTGAGGAGGGTCACATGACTGCTCTTGTGGCTTCCCATGGCTTCTTCATCAAAAAGTCATTTTTCTGTGGGGAAGCAAAAAAAATTTGTGGGGGACATAAATTCTGTGCATGCACAGTGGTGCAGAATTCCCTCCGGAGTAATTTTATGGAGGGGATGATATGATGAGCTTGCTTACAATGGCATGTTGCCCATCTGCGACTGCTAGTAGCAAATATCTGCAATGGCTGGCGATGGGACACTAGATGGGGAGGGCTCTGAGTTACTACAGTTAATTATTTCCCAGGTGTGTGTCTGGTGGGTCTCGCCCACGTGCTCAGGCTTTAAACTAGAGTAAATGGTGAAGTCTTTAAATCATGATTTGGGTGCTTCAGTAATTCAGCCAGAGGTTAGGGGTCTATTACAGGAGTCTGTGGGTCAGGTTCTGTGGCCTACGATGTGCATGAGGTCAGACTAGATGATCATAATGATCCCTTCTGGCCTTAAATGTCTATATGCTGTAGAGGACTTTACAGTGAACAGTTGATATCAGGGTTAACATTCAAATTAGATCAAACCTAGCACACAGTGAAATAAATGAAGAGAAGCTTCTTCGCACAGCTTGCGACAGCTTCAGTGCAGATGAACTAAATTAAATCCTTACTTTATTTTACTAACATAGGCATTAGAGCACTGGATCATCAATTCAGTCAGAAGTGACCTTTTTCAAGATTGCTTAAACCCTGCCCCATCATTGCTTAAACAGCCTTGGAAAACAGTGGCCCTTGGCTGAAAAAAGTGGCCCTTTGTAGGAATGTCTGCATATGCAAGAAGTAAAATTAAAGTAAGAATTTAACTCATCAGTCCTGGAATGTACTTTGCACATAACATGAATTGTGCTGAATGAATGCAGTGAGGCACAAGGAACTAGGAATGAGCCAACTCCTTTTTGTAGAAAACTTTTTGGAAGAAATGTCTTTTTGCTGAAAGATTCCCTGCAAACCCTCAGCCAAAGGCAACATTGTTACAGGCAAGTTCTCAAAGCTTGAAAATTTTAAGCTTGAGTACTGACTTATGGAACTATTGGCATAGATTTATTCAGCTAAACATAAGGCCCTATGAAATCCATGTTAACAAGAACACGGACGGAATTGCGGAATCAAAACAATAACACAGAATCCAGCGCTATACAAAAAAATAAAGATATCTCCCTGTCTGCAGCCCTGGAGCCAGAGGAGATGGAAATATTTTTTTTTTAAATGGGGAAAAAAACAAAATCAGAAAATAAATCTGAAAATCCATAGTAATAAAAGGGATTTTGTAGGTACCTATAAACAGTAATATTAAGTGCTGCTGCAATACTTGTTATAATGGAAACTATCAGTGATATCAATGATGCAATAAAGTTTCTAATTCTAGTCCGAATGAGATCATTCCAAGTGGTGCAATGTTCACCTTAGTAACCCTTCTAGTCGTCTTAATTTTATATCACATGGCCTCTATATAATTTTAGCACCTGCTGAATTTCACTGCTCAATGCTTTGGAAGATGGGTATGTGTGTTGAACAACCTACTCAGAGCAAATATAATATCTGAATTATATTCAATGTAACTTGCCATGTCACAGCAATATTGCACGCAAAGTGTACTTCAGTTCTGCCACAGTAACAGAAATATATACCCCATTACATTTATTACTCTTCAGTTCTTAAAATATGAATGTGAATTTTTTAAAAATATACTTATATTTCCAGTCTGAATTTGTCTAGCTTCAGCTTCAAGGCATTGGATCATGTTATACCTTTCTCTCCTAGATTGAGGAGCCCATTATTAAATATATATTCCTCATGAAGGTACTTCTAGACTGTAATCAAGTCACTCCTTAACCTTCTCTTGGCTACGCTAAATAGATTGAGCTCCTTGTCGCTATAAGGCATATTTTTTAGTCCTTTAATCATTCTTGTGGCTCTTCTCTGAACCCTCTCCAATTTAACAACATCCTACTTAATT
The DNA here is from genome assembly GCF_002925995.2 of Terrapene triunguis. Lineage (NCBI taxonomy): Eukaryota > Metazoa > Chordata > Testudines > Emydidae > Terrapene > Terrapene triunguis. The sequence goes on along the minus strand of NW_020664448.1, from coordinate 9,763,873 downwards.
TGTGGACCCCAGACCTGGACACAGTATTCCAGCAGTGGTCACACGAGAGCCAAATACAGACGAAAAATAACTACTCAAGAGCAATTCCTTCACTATATGTACTCTGCATTCAGCTAATCCATTGGCTTTAGGATATCTGGGACTACTTGTTTTACGAGGAAAGTGGTACATTTTAGCAAAGTCCAGGATTTCCCTATTCTTGAACTGTCGTGATCTGTTGTCAGCTGTTACTGTTCTTGGAATTCCATGATATACAAATGCAGATTTAATATGCTTGACAACTGTTGCTTCTATGGTACCTTCAAGCATGATGACTTTTTGGAAAGTGGTAAAGTCGTCCATTATAACCAAGTGATTGTGTCTTCCCAAGTGGAACATGTCAATTCTAACGTTGTCCCATGGAATTGCAAGTTCATGAGTGACCATTGGTTTTCAGCTGAGAATCTCTATTTTTGATACATTCCACACCAGCTCACTATTTCTTCATTGTGGCCAGAATACATCTTTTCTAGCTCCCCTTTTTGATTTGGCTATTCCCAGGTGCTCCTTGTGTATTTGTTCAATACTTTTCTTCTCATCACTGTGGGAACCACAATCTGTGATCCCATCAAGAGCACTCCTAAGATCACAGAAAGCTGTCTTTTTATTGTGGGAATATGCAGGTGGAAAATGTTTGGTTTTTTTCCCCTTTCCTTTATTTATTGTGTGTATCACTTTGTTTGCAGCATTTCATCTTCAGCTGTTTGTCTCCAATTCATCTCGCATGCCTAGAGATATGGCATGCGACTTTTTTTTTCTTTCTTTCTCCACATTCACATGAAAGTTTACTGCTCTTTTCAGATCATCGGGCTGTGTAGTCAGGTGGAGTGTGTGCTCCTGAGTGTGTCTGCCATTCTGAAGTAGCTTTCATGGTAGAAGGTCACATCATACTTCTGTATTTTCAAAAGTAATTGCTGTATTTTTGGTGGTGCTTCTCCAAGTCCCTTTTTGTGTAATGCAGTCAGTGGTTTGTGACTAGATTCTGCTTTTGAAGCTACAACCATGAAAAACAGTCATGAAAACTTATATATCCATACAGCAGACCTAGTGTGTCTCTTTCAATTTGTATGTACATCTTCTCTGCAGCTGTCATACCCGAGATGCATACAGAACTGGCAACCCATCAGTTCCATGACACTGTATTAGTACTACTTTCAGCCCCCCATTCGAGGCATCTGTGCAGAGTTTGACTTTCAATGGGTCAAAAAATTGCAGCTTTGGAAGTGATATCAGATTGTGTTTTTAAATCATTGAACTCTCTTTCAAGCTTTGGTATCTATGGCCATTTGGTGACCATGTGGCAGAGATGCCTTAATTGAGTTGTGCGAGCTGTACAGTTATGTATAAACTTGACATAATTCAGTATGTGTAGTAGCCTTTGAATTCCATTTTTATCTTCCGGTTTCAGTATGTTCAGTATTGTCTGAATATTTGATGCATCAGGCAAGATTCCCTTGGAGGTCAGTCTCTCTCCCGTGTATGTTGTTTCTCTTGTTGTTTGAAACTGACATTTGATCTTATTCAGTTTAAGGTTTTTAGATTTCAGTTTCCTGTACTCTCTGCAATTGTTCCTGATGTTCAGTGGCAGAGTTCCCCCCAAATTGTTGTTTAATCAGTTTACACTTTCATGGCTGCTAGACTCTAGCATCTGGCTCACTGTATGGTGAAATAGTTCCAGAGCTGAACATATTCTGAAGGCTAGCCTTAGGAAGCAATATCTGCCAAATGGTGTGTTTGAAATTGTAGAATTTGGAGTTCCCAGTGTCCCAGGGAACTAGATTCAAAATCCAGCTGATTCATCTAATTTGCTGAAGAATTTGAGTTCTGCCATCTCAGATAACAGTTCACTTCTTGTGGGAGAGTGGAAGTGTTCTTTGTTTTTTGTAGAGCTCCTTAGGGTCTGTGCACCGCTGTAGTCCCTGTCCTTTCCCCCCCCCCCCCCCTACAATTACTGATTGAAACCAGCCTGTTGGTTCTTCTGTTGTCCAAACGATACCATTTGCTGTCATGTTTTGCAACGTTTTCTTTCATCTTCTTTCCTAAGGCTTGTGGAACTTTTTGTGTAGCTAGCATGTACCATAGTTTCTGCATCTTTTTCCTAACCATGTCTTGTAGTTACTGAGAGGCACCCATTTCCTGTGACCACATCTTCACGTGATGCTATTAATTCTTCCATATCTGTTTCTAGGTTGTCTTTGTCTCTTTGTGGCACATAGTCTCTTAATGTGACCAAGAACTTCAAAGGTGTCTAGGCTCAAGACTGTTTGCTTGCCTCTGTGTGCCACCACAAACTCTTGTTTTATCATTTTCCTTTTATAATTGCCAGCGTGCACTCTGCCAACACTGGAATTGTTCCTTCAGTAAAATCTTTTAAGACACTTCTGATTCTTCCACTTTTATGTGCTCCTTACAGCTTTCATGTTCTGTTTATTATTTAGTTGTGCCCAACCACCTATCTGGTATGGCATTGGGAGTAAAAGTTGGGAAACTGAATGAATCATAAGTCCCCCTCCCAAATTTAAACTTAATTAATGTTTGCCTTTTATTTATACAATTTCAGACAATTATTGTCCCTTAGTATCTGGATATACATGTATGCCAGACAAATATCAGATAAAATAGAATTGGTAAATGGGCCCAAAGTTACCACATTCTGGGGCACCGGGAAGTTTTCACCTTCCATGGTAGTCATTGCCTTCTTTGATCCCTTGGTTTGATCCTTCAGTCCCATTCTTCAGTTTCTGGATCAGTGTTTCTCCAGTTTGGGCTCATGTTCTTAGGTCTCTTACAGCAGTAAGGACCGGTTCAACTATAGGCTCAGCAAGTGCAGAATGGTGGTTGAATGTGCCTTTGGTCATTTGAAAGGGCTCTGGAGAAGTCTACTAACAAGGTTGGACCTTAGTGAGGAGAACATCCCCATGGTTATAGCTGCCTGCTGTGTGCTCCATGATATCTGTGGGGAAAAAAGGATGAAAATTTTCCGCAGAGGTGGGCAGTTGAGACATATCGCATGGCAGCCATTTTTGAGCAGCCAGACACCAGGGCAATAAGAAGAGCACAGCAAGGGGTGCTGCATATCTGCGAGGCTTTGAAAAGCCATTTCAATAATGAGTCACAGTAATGTGAGCTACTTGTCTGCATTGTGCTTTTCCAAAGCTACACCTGGCTTTTATCACTGTTCCTGTAAAGCCAACCCCCCTCCCAAGCCCACTGCTTCTACTCAATAAAGGACTTTTATTTCTTGAATCCATTTACTTTATTTAACAAACAAGTAAAGAAGGAGAACGGGGAAAAAAGGTAACCTTGGGGAAAAGGGGTTGTAAAGTTGGAACGGAGAAACATTTTCAGCCATGTAACATAACACTGCATTCCATGCCATCAAAGATCTGTGACTGGGCACCTTCTGTTCCTTGTACCCTCCCCCTGAGTTAAGTGAAAGGAATGATGGACTTTTTGCCCACGCCTCATGGAACGCTTGGGAGAGGGTGATTCTGCGTCAGGCGATGCTGGCTGGCTGTCCACCAGGGTCTGCAGAGGGACTCTACCCTCCTGCTTCTGTTCCTGCAGTTCAACCAGATGCCTCAACATGTCTGCTTGGTCCCTCATAATGCAAAGCATCTCATCCCGCACCACATGCTCTCGCTCATTGGAAGCTTTCCTGCTTTCCTGCTCTCCATGTTCATGTCTAACTTCTTGGACAATGAAATCGTCCACGCTCTCAGCTCTGTCAGCTGTCCCGGAGACATTCACTATCTCAGTGAACATGTCCTCCCATGTTCTCTTTCTCCTTCTAATCAGTGAAAGTCTGCTTAGGAAATGGGAAATCAAACAGGAAATGGGAAATAAAAAAATTCCGGGGCTTTAGCAGGGGAGGGGCTGTTTCCTGTGTACCTGGCTGTAGTGCAGCAGAGTTGAGAATGATCTCCAGAGCAGTCAAAGATGAGCACTGTGGGACACCACCTGGAGACAAATTACCCAACGCTGCGTCTTCACTACCTCGCAGTCAACCCATGAAAATCGAACTAAGCGCTATGCCTCTCGCAGAGGTGTATTACAGAAGTCGACATTAGAGGCAACTTAAGTTGGTGTAAAGGACCGATAGTGTAGACGCGTACATTAACAGGTCGACTTAAGGCTGGTTCCTTTGACCTAACTTTTTAGTGTAGACCAGGCCATATTGTCCTTTCCTAGTGTTAGATCAATCTACCTTAGTAACCATTCACAAGTTTTTGTTTTGTTTTTTGTTTTTATTGTTCCACACCAGGACAATCTGGTTTATAATGAGACTTTTAATATTCTGTTTTCGCAGGACTGACTCTTTAATTTTAAGTACATGACAAACTCCTCTCTTGTCGTCATCTTCATTTTGTGTTCTTATCCTGAACATGTATCTTTCATAAGTAACATTTTTTTTTCTTAGATACACAGTGATACTTAAACAATATTTCTGCAAAGCTTCCTCTCTCCTCCCCACCATCATCATTATGGAATTCATAGTATACATCCAGGGCTTCTGTGCCTGCCACTGTTAGAGCAGAACAATCTTTTTCTCATTCTCTAGTTTATTTGCCTCTGTGGCTTTCACATACCGCTCAAATTGCTGTTTGAACTTTTTCCAGGCAGATTCATTCAGCATTTCCCCTGAATCTCAGGGCTGGTGGGGAGGATACTTGAAGTTATTTCTATTTTAATTACTTTGATCATGTAAAGGACATTTTACTGTCGATTTTCAGTTTGCTTGTTCATTGGTGTAACTAAGTTTTAGCAGGTCATTTTTTACAATCCTCTGGGAGTTTGGATGCTGAAAATAAAGAATTCTAATGGAATAAAGGATAGAGTACAGAATATGAGAGGTCTGAATAATAGAAGAGACTGCTAATTCAAGGGAGAAGGTGAGCAGTGTGCCACATCCTCTGGTTACTTCCCCCTGCCCTGCTGACACCACCTTGGTCTCTCCTGGATTGAATCTAAGTCAGCTTGATACTCCAAACATTACAGTGCATCTGCATCCTCTAAGCTAGATGAAATGGGTGGGGGAGAAAGCATTTAGAGATGAAAAAATGCTTGACATGTTTGTCATTGATAGATCATAGCTCTAATTCCTGGTCCCAATTGCTTTGGTTGTACAGTTTAGTATCTCTATTGATTTCAATGAAGTTGTTGTTACACCAGTATTTTTTATATCCAAGAGCAGAACTGCACCTCCTAAATCCAGGAGGCGGCTTTGGATAGCCTGCTTTATTCTTTCTTTTTTTGATGCTAATATTTTGCTTAGAACATTGAAAATCAGCAATTAAATATTGTAGCAGTGTCTGAAAACTATCATCTTATACATTCAAGCTCCAAAAAATATAGGAAACCACCTTGCATTGGTAGGAGGATGGACTAGATGTCCCAACAGGTCCTTTTCATCTCTAACTTGCCTGATAAACCTCCAGGTGTCTTTAACTAATCTCAACACATCAGGATGTATTAGGGATGGAATTTCTGAGCCTTTAATTTGTTTGGTGGCTCTTGTTAACTTTGTGTCAAAACCTATACACTATCTAAACAGTTTTATTTCTATTTAATTTCCTGTAAATTGCATATCTGTGGAAACAGTTCCCACCTAGCAATGACAAATTTGCATTGCAGAGGGTGAGGAAACACTGTATAAATTAGGAGTTGGTGCAGTAAATTTTAGCATGTCAGCTTCCACTGTAAAATCTCTAACAGAAGGCTGCCTTCTGATCTCTTCAAATGCAAGGGAACTTTAAACCAAAATTTCACAGTCTTTGCACGGTCCTCAAAATGAGTATAGCTTAAAGATTGTGCATTTGTTCCTCTGATATTAATCATGTGCATACACAAATGTCCAGTGCCCTGTGCTTACGATATGAAGTTCATGTCACAGAGGGTAAAAATCAGTGAGCCAAATTGTGCCCTTGGTTCCCATTGAACTCAGCGGAAGTTGTGCACACTCATCTAAGGACAATGTTTGGGCCATTGGCCATTTTGTTGTTTGTTGAACTCTAGTTACAGTAATTCTGTAACTCCAGGAATGTATTTTAGAGCTTCTTAGTTCTTTAGAACCCCGTCAATTAAAACAGATAATTTGTTCTTAAACCCAATGGATTTACTCATTATAGCTTGGCCACAGAAAGGGGGAAAAGAATTGACACTAGAGTGGAGTTTCCATTGTCCAATTAATATATCTGCGGAAGAATTTATTGCCTTGGTAAATTCTTGATATTTTCTTCTCCCTCCATAAAATAAATCCATGGTGTTGTGAAAATGCATTACTGAGACACCCAGTGTGACATGCCAACAGCAAACACCATCCTAATTATCTCTAGGACATGATGCATACTGATTACCTGTGTGCAGCAATTATGTAAAATAACGGAGTAGTTAATCTGCGATCACTTAGTCACTAAATTCATGCAATAATTCATGTATGAAAAAGTAGGGGGAAAGTCCTTCATTTTTTTAATAAAGTCAAATCTACAACATTCCCTGCCATTAAGTAAAGAGATTACTCCCCTAAAAGGAGTTTGCTGTTCCTTGTTTTACTTAACTTTTGAATTAATATGTAAACAGCTCTATTCTTCCCAAGTGCCTATCACTGTGATATCTAGTGCCTTCTAGTAGTGCATTAAACAATGTGACTAGCATCCGTTTGTATTTCTTTCCCCTAGTAGCAGGAGGAAGGAAACCTGCAGATGGCTTTTTACATCTTTATTTCAGTTTGTTGTGCTATATGTTTATATTTGTGAGGGAAAAGTAGGAAGTGTGGAAAGATTTGAAGTAGATGTTAGATTCTGCAGGAGTTAGTTAAACAGGCTTTCCTCCCTTCCCCTCCCCCCGAAAAGCTCTGTCTGCTGTGCAAATTGGCATGTGGTAGATCAATCCATTATGCCAAAGAACAGAGTTCTCGCCCATAGGCATTATCTCACAGGTTTAGGTGACCTTTTCAGTATCTCAGGCCCAGGCCATTAAGCATCTTGAAGATAAGCACTGATACCTTGAACTTGAGATGCTAATCTATCAGGAGCCAGTGTCGTTTAGTGGAGGGTAACTATGACGTGCACATAGCTTGTGTTACTTGGTATACCCACAGCTGCATGTAGTACAGGATGCTTTCTGAGGGCTGATGGTTTCAAGACCAGATAGACTGTTGCCATATGCACTGAGAGATAAAAAAGCCCTTCTTCCCATTTTAACAGTGATATACAGGTAAATAATACAGGGATTCAGGTTTATTTTAAAACTGCAATTTATGAGCCTAGTCCTGCACACCAGATGTGAGATCTGGATCTAAAGCCTAATGAAATCAGTGGAATACAAGACTTCATTGACTTGAGTGGAATATGGATCAGGTCAGAAGTGCTTATTTCTCGTTAACTTGAAAGGGAGATACTATGTCCAATAATAAGTCTGACAATCTGAGCCCTGACTTTGACTCCGCCTGTGTTCCTTAGTAATCCTCTAAAATGGCCTGATCACACTTCTCAATATTGAGAGAAACCAGCACAATCAAAATAACCTTTTCTTGCAAGTTCAGATGCAAATACATTTCTAATTATGTTGGTGTGGTGCAGAAAAAGTCACATGACTCTAGTATTCTCTAGCTACAGTAAGCTAGTGATCTACAATATGTGAAAAATAATTGATCTAATCTAAATTGAAAATAGTGGGAAGAAAGTTCCCAGTTAAAGCTCAATCATTAATACTAAAACTTAACAAAATTATGCTACAAGATTGAAATATTGCATCCATTTTGTAATGTGAAGCCCTGAACACTACCTGTAGACGAAAAAATTAAATCTATCATTTACTGAGTAGTGCTGATTTATGATACTGAATCTGTAGTGAAAAAACAATCAATAAAAACCATTTTTGCCAACCCCCCGTATTCAAAAATCCATGAGATTGGCTTCAAAATCGCAAGATATAGGATATAATCAATTTCAGATTCTTTTTATTTGCCGTCTGGTGTCAGAGCATTTGGGATTCATGTTTCAAAGCTCTTCTCTGCAACCAGGAGGTGTAGAAATTTACTTTCATTTTTAATGAAAGTTGAGATTCTCAAGTAATAAGCTGAATCCAGAAGGTCAGGCTTTAAGTAAAACACCAAATATAGTGAGACTCGCAGTAAAATCATGAGTATTGGCTATGCTGTGTGCATGTGCAGCAGCTGAAGTCTATTTCTAAATATAGGGTTGAATCATGTATTCCTTTTCAAGCTCCTTGGTTCAGCATAGTTCATCAGCATTTCACAGGAGCAATAGATTTACAGTACATGTATTCTATTGCTTTGTGGTTTTATTGTAAATTGCCTCTGGTTATACTGTGAAAATTGGTGCTATTGACCTCTAGTGGTGAAAAACTATTACTGCTGATTTTCCCTCCCCTTCCAAATTGTGTATTCCTACAAATGGCAGGGAGAAGAGGCTGTTTTATGGATTATTAAACCCAGATCTTGAGGCAGGTTTTTATGTCCAATGAAAAAGAAAATGTACCCAGGTATTACTGATTTTGTATTAGCTAGAAGTCATAGTCATGGTAGATTAAAGCCACATTGTGCTAGGTGCTGTACGAACACAAAGCGAAAAGACAGTCCCTGACTCACAGAGAATCTTATCTAAGTATAAGACGAGACAACAAATGGATATGGAGAGATGGGGGAGTACAAGGAAACAATGAGACAATATTGGTTAGGCTGATGGGCAGTGGTCTTCGCATACCAGGAGCCTAACCCTTGTTACTCTTTTTGCCTCCTTTTGTAGGCATCATGGAAAGGAGAATTTTAAGGAGGGTTTTGAAGGAGGTAATGAAGTATATGTACCGATGTTCAAAAGGAGCTCCTCCCAAGCATGAGAGGCAGCATGGGAGAAAGCAGGGCGTCACTTTTTAAAAAAAAAATTAACAAGTTGGTGATGGAGCCTGGCATCATGGGCTGATCAGATGTATGAGTCAACATCTTGATCGTTAATGAGAGATCATAGGCCATGAAGGGCCTTGAATGTGAGGACAAGTAAATGTTTGATGTGTTGCTTGCAGAGTCAGTTGTGTGAAACTCCTTCATTAGAGAACAGACTTTAGTCTCTGCCAGGTACTTTAGGAACCTTTAGTAGAAAAAAAAATGTGTGGCTCTTATTTACTGTAGAGTTGACCTGAGTCTCATTTATACAAAGGCTGCTATATGCAGGTCTGGCAGGGTAAAGGGTTGTTAAATTGGATGTAAATGCAGCCTTTGCACTGCCAGGGTGGTATGAAGAGAATTAGGCCCAACACATTGAGACTTTTTTGCCCTCACTGTATTTTTTTATTTTTTATCCTTCACCCAATTTGAATTCAGTTTTTAATCATAAAGTCAAGTATATAAGATTTTCTGGGGACAGTATGTATTTTAAACCAACAAGATAGGGTTGCCAGGTGTCTGGTTTTCAACTGGTCGAAAAGAGACCCTGGTGGCTCCAGTCAGCACCGCTGACCTGACCGTTAAAAGTCCAGTCGGCAGCACAGTGGGGCAGGCTCTGTAGGGGCAGCCAGGGGCCTCCGCGTCCTGCCCCCCGCCCCAAGAGCCTCTCACCCTCCGAACCCCTCGATCCCAGCCCAGAGCACCCTCCTGCACCCCAAAACCCTGGTGAAAATGAGTGAGTGAGGGTAGGGAGAGTGAATGAAGGGGGGGAGGGGGATGGAGTGAGCGGGTGGTGGGGCCTCGGAAGAGGGTGGGGCAAGGGTGTTCGGTTTTGTGCGAGTAGAAAGTTGGTAACCTTAAAACAAGGGGATAACAAACCAGCTTCTCCAACACGATATAGTTTTAAAAAAATACAACCTGAAGCTTAAAACAATCCCTCCTCCCCTGCACGCTTGTGCACACAATACACGTTTACTTTCACTAGAAATACTGAGCAGTTTATAACTGTTAATGATGGACTTCAAACAGTTAAGCTATTTTCACCTAAGGATGAATGAGAACCCATTTTGAGACAGCAAGTATGTTTCTGATGGAAAATAAGTGCAGAACAAGTACTGTGTGCAACAGTGCAATCCTGGAGCCTTTAAAATTCCACTTCCTGCAGAAGGCTTCCAGCACTGTAGGGTGATGTCCATTCAATGAAACAAAGTTCATGTAAATAAGGCTCTCTTCCCTTGGAATAGAGAGGATATTGGAGCTTTAGGACAGTATATACAGAACACCCTTGCATCAGCCTCTGTGGAATGTGGAGGAAATAGTCCAGACAGAAGAGATGAATGTGATGCAGCTATGGTAAATGACTTGGAGGTTCAGGAGAAGAGAGGATTTTTTTCCACTTATTTTTGAGGCTGGGATACTATGGTACGCTTGAAAGCTGTGGGGAAAGCAGGCAGGAAAGTGTACGAGAGGAGGACAATAATGGTGTGAATAAACATGTACTAGAAAATGCAGTAAAATCCTTAAATATACAATACTTCTGTTCAAAGCAGATTGAACAGAAAACTTGAGTCTCATGAAAACGAAGGGTAACCCTGTCGGAGAATAACAGAGTTCTCACTTTTTGTTTGGGTACAGCAAGTCAGATACTTTATTTTCTCTCTATCAATTGCGTAGAGGGAGAGAGCTAAACAGGTCTCTCTACAGGTAAACAATTACAGCAAACCTTTATACCTTTCATTACAGACAATAATAAGCAACAGCTGCATTTTGTTTATACATAGGCCATCTTGATATCTTATTTTTCTCACTTGTTTTGACTCTAGTCTACATACAATATTTTCTACACATTATCTACACAAGGTCGCAACAACTTCTCACACGGTTCTTTCCCACTCGCCTCGCACAATCCTCGCTTCTACAAATCTCGCGTTATTAGGGTTACAGTTAGCCTGACTCTTGCTAACAAACTGTCATGCATTGCAATCCCCTTCCTGTCAGTTCTTTCTCTGCTTCCACAACCCTTTTGTGTGGCTGGAATAATGTGGGAGAAAAGGGGAAAGTAGCTTTACAATGGATCTACAGAGCTCTTCTCTAAAACTGTAATTCTATTTTTAGTGTGGATTATAAACAGCAAATTTCATGGTGTCCGTGAGCTGTGGACAAAACTGTTCTCAAACCTACAATGCAACTCTGAGCGGTTCTCCAGTTGGAGATCACGTCATCCCGTGATGGCAGGTGGCTACAGCAAAACTGCTAGAACTCAGCAGCCACTGGGACCTTGGAGACTGAACTGAGAAAAAGCTGCTTCTTCCTCCTCCAGCTCCTCTGCCTGCCCACCTCTCCATTCTGCTCTGCTTCTGGAGTGTACCACCTAAAGATGGTGTCATTGCTGCTGACAACACTCAGCCAGGTCATCCCCATGGGATATACAAAGAGGAGGTGAAGCACCTCTTCTGTAGCCTGTAGGTCCACATGCCCCCTTTGCCCCCCCTCCACTACCATGTACCCTAAAACCAGAGTTGTTTGCCATGAGTCCTATTCCACAAGTCCTTATGGGCCCAAAATATTATGGGATATGACCGCAAAGGAATTTTTCCAATAGTGTGACCCCTCTGTGTATGGATTTCCCTGTGGAATTGATGGAGGTTCTGAGCAGAGTGTCTGCAACATTGGGCCCTTAAAGACCATTTCTAAAGCCCTCTCTTGGCTGGTAATTTTTAAATAATGAAGCTACATTCCCTGTTGCTCAGAGCATATTATTTATTATCATGAAAAGTATTTAATGGTGGAGAGTTGCACTATTTATATAGACCTTAAATACTTTTTCTCCGCATTCCTTTATACAACTTCATTTAAAGGCTTTTAAATAAACAGCAACCTACCCATGTTCTTTGCTAATAATTTCCTTGTTCACTTTTTAAATGGCAGCATAGTGGCTGTAATTGCATCCCTCCTACTACTCATGTCAAAATTAAGTCTAACTAGACCTCGAAGAAAAGAAAATGCAGTGACCAGCGTTTAAATTGTCAGTCAGCTTCACTTTCTGGGGAGGTTAACAAAAAACAAACGAAAAACAAACCCTTGCTTGCTTCTTATTGGAAAAGGCACAGAGATGTGCAATTGGATGGACTTGAGTCTAGATGCGAAAATACTGCACTGATGAAGCCATTGGAGTGTACAGATAGACAATTTTGTGCCTGTGGAATTTCTAGGGCACTCCTCGCTATAGTATCTTCTGTCTCGCAATGCTTCCTCCCTCCCCCAATTGAGAAAGGGAATCTAGTGCAATGTGATACATTCTTTTGTGTTCTGAAGGCTTGGGTCCTGGGCATCTGAGTGGTGTGTGTCTTGACTACTTGAAGTGCCACCTCTCTGCTCATGTGAGCATGAGACAAAAAGGAGGTCGCTTAGTGGTTAGGGCAGTAGCCTAGGACCTGGGAAGATCCATGTTCAATTCCTTGCCCTGCCACAGGCTTCCTGTGTGACCTTGGGTAAGTCACTTAGTCTCTGCCTCGGTCCCTCATCTGTACAATGGGGATATAGTATTTCTGTTAAGGATAAATACATGAAAATGGATTGTGAGGTGTTGAGATGCTAGGGCAATAGAGTCCATAAAAGTCTGTACTTAAGATAAATGCAGTCATCTGAGGTGCTTGCATTAGCTAGCATTGTTCCTGATATAATCAGAGGGATCTGGCAGCAGGCCTTCCTTAATAGGAGGTCTGTGGCTTTAGAATCCACCTTGGTTCACCAGAGTCAAGCTTTTACAACCTGCAGAATACCCCTATTCCCTGGGATTTTCCGGGAAGACAGTGTGAGGGCAGCAGAATAACAGAAGGGGAAGGTGGCCTGGAGAATGTAAATGGAGGCTGTGGGGTTATTTTGTGTAATGGAGATCATGCTACACAGGGAGGTTTTGCTGGAGCCTGATGTCCTTTGGCAGTTTTGCTTTTAGATTTCATGCTTGTGGAACTTTGCTTTTCACATTTTGTCATGTGCTTACCATGGGAGAAAAGCTCCATAAGTTTTATATAAAGAAAATGCACAAAGTCACAAGTGGATTTTAATTATGGGAGACACTTACCCATCCCTGGCTAGTGACTGAGTGGTGATGGCTTCCTATTCTGTAGCCAGCAATGTGTTTTGCAGGTATGAGATTTCAAATGGCCCCATATGAAAAATTCTTAGTCTCCCATCCCCCAAATACTCCATTTAGTAGTAGTGCCTTTCAAACAGTGAGAGGAATCATGAGAAGAACGGCCTGAATTAAGGTCCAATTAATGAGCATTTTTTTTAATTAAGCCAAAAATGTTTGTCTTGGCAAAGTTGATCTTTTTGTCAGATTGTACTCCTGGGGGAATTCTACACCACTGCGCAATGCAGAATTTTTCAGAAATTAATGATGTGTGTGTGCAGAATTTCCTTTCCCCCACAGAAATGGGCTGCAGTGCTGCTGACAGCCACTAGGGGCTGCTGGACCCTCCCCATTTCCCCCCACCCTCACTCATTTTCACTGGACTGGGTAGGAGGTTGGGATGTGGGAGGGGGTACTGGCTCTGGTCTGGGGATGCAGGCTCCAGAGTGGGGCAAGAAATGAGGGGTTCGGGATGCGGGAGGGTGCTCTGGACTGGGTCAGGGAGTTGGAGTGCAGGGTGGTGGTGAAGGTGCTGGCTGGGGGTGTGGGCTCTGGGATGGAGCTAGGGATGAGGGGTTTGGGGTGCAGGAGGGGGCTCCAGGCTGGGGCCAAGGGCTTTGGAGTGTGGAGGGGGTGTGGGGTAAAGGGTGCAGGAGGGGGCTCTGAGCTGGGGCAGGGGGTTTGGGCGCGGGAGGGGGTGTGGGCTCCAGAAGAGAGTTTGGGTGCGGGAGGGGGCTCAGGGTAGGGGGTTGGGGTGCAGGAGGGGGTGCAGGGTACGGGCTCTGGGAGGGGGCTCAGGGCTGGGGCAGGGGGTTGGGGTGCGGCCTCTGGGTGGCACTCATATCGGGTGGCTCCCAGAAGCGGCCGGTATGTCCCTCCGGGTCCAAGGGTGCAGGGTGAGTCAGTGGTTCCCAGCCAATGGGAGCTGTGGAGCCGATGCTTGGTGACAGCACGTAGAGCCTCCCTGGCTGCCCCTGTGCCTGGGAGCTGAACATGCCATGTGCTTCCAGGAGCCACGCGGAGCCCGCCCACCCCACTGCGCTGCTGACTGGACTTCTAATAGCCTGGTCAGCAGTGCTGACTGGAGCCACTAGGGTCCCTTTTTGATCGGGTGTTCTGGTTGAAAACCAAACACCCGGCAATCCTAGCCTGGGAACCAGCATCAGGCTGTTTCTCCTTCTGGATCCCTGGGCTCTGGGGGAGAAGGAGTGCAGGTATCTGGGCAAGGGGGGACCCTGCGGCTGGGCCCGGGTGTGTGTGTGGGTATCTGGGTTAGGGGGCTCCCCGTGACTGGGCTCTGGGTGGGGGTGAGGGGGTTTGGGTGCATTGGCTGGGGGGGTGGCACTGTGGCTGGTCTTTGGGGCGGCAGGGGCAGAGAAACTGGAACTGGGTTGTCATAAGGGTTTCTTTAACTCTCTACTCCTGGGGGAAATTTTGTGTGTCTGTATTGTTACAGACATATTTGCCAACAGGTATTTCAAAATCAATTACCAAAATAATTGAAACTGGTGTGATTATATAGGGTTATATTGACAAATAAAATTTGCAGAATTTTAAAATATTGTGCACAGAATTTTTAATTTTTTTTTGGCACAGAATGCCCCTAGGAGCAAGCAGCTTGATATAATTTGTGCACACCACGTAATTAGAATATCTATCCTGTTGCAGTTTGTGACCTCTATGGACATGTCAGCTCCATTCAAATATCTGTATCCTGGAGAAATTTTCAGTAAATTATGTAGGGTAGGTTTTAATATCAGAACTGTGGGTGCTGAGGTATAGTAAAGTAAAGATAAAACCTAGTTTATAATATCTTCTTCCACATAAAGAGTTCTGTTTATTAAATTGTCAGTGTTTATGCTTTCAGTAATTCACAGTTTCATTACCAAACTGTCTCATATCAAAGAAATGAATTTTTCAGGGGATTTTTCATTGTAAAGTAAAATATACAACTTTACCAGTAAAATGAGAGCATTGGGTCATTATCTCGCACTCAGCTAGTTTGTAGCCAGTTATTGTGTGCATTAGGTTTTCAAATGCCAGTATTTCTCTTCATTATGAAGAACAGGCAAATGTCTTTTGAAACCTTTTTTTTGCTATGACAGTATATTATTTTTTACTGCCCAAGCAGATTATGAATTACTAAGAAAGATAAAAAAAAATTATAGCCGACATTCCCAATGACTTTTCTTTTCAGACTAATAGTTGCATTCACTGGCATAATTTTAAAGCCTTTTATGATGATGTGTATTGATGTATTTTATATATATTGTATAAAGTGCCATTGGCTCCATTATAAACAACCATTAGTAAGATTTTGTAACTCATGGCTATAAAATTTTGCTCAGAGGTGGGAGCTTAGTATGCTGCTAGATATACATGCCAGTATTATTTAACTTGATCAAATCCTATTTATGATGCCTATCTGCCCACTCTGGGGTTGGATCCCAGCACCAAGAATATTCAGGTGTAATGGCCTCGCTGTCTTGTCCTGTTTCTTGCTTCTGGTTGTAGGACTGAGATTTTTCCAAGCCTGCAGTCCCCCCTCCTCTTCTCTTCCCCCATAACTTTTAGGGTGTCTTTATAGCAGCAGATCGTTGAATACTTAAGTGTGTGAAGTACTGCCATGCCCAAAAGCTCAAAAATCATGAGGCAGACACCAAAAAAAAGGGGGGGGGGATTTTTTAAAGATTGTATTGTATTTCAGTTTGATTTTTTTTTCTTAACTCCCTTTCCCAATCCTCAGCATGTGTTGCATAGAGGGTTACCAACTCTCCCAAATTCATGAAGTATGATGACTTTTGTCCCTCACTGCGGGAGCTCTCGCTGGCTGCCTGATGGTATGGCGCTTCCAGTTTCTCCCTAAGCCCCAAAATTCCAATGAGTGAATTTTGTGCCCCCTTCCTCTCCAGCACTACTTCTCCTTGCTCTTCAGTGCAACTCTGATCCTCCTACAGCTCTAGTGGTTTTTGACCAGGTCTGGGGGCAGCTGCATCTCCATCTTCCGTGACGTTTGGGAAGGGAGTAGCTCAAGGGATTCTTCACAACCCGCTCCCCCCTCCTTGGCTTGGTGTTGCAGAGATGAAGAGGGGTTGGGAAGCAGAGAGCAGACTGACCCATTCTTCACCACAGAAGAAGAGGGAGTGGAGCCCCCCTGAGCCATTATCCTATTTCTTTTCCTCCTTCCTCTTGGGACAATACTGTTTGGTTGCGCCTTCTCCTACCAAAAAACTTTCTTGGCCCCTGAGGGATGGAGGCAGAATTCTGTGTGCCTCTTACAACAGGCCGTCTCCACTTCCCCACTTCCTGGGTGAGCACAGCCAATTGGAAGGGTATTTCCCTTGAGCTGGGTGGAATATCTCTCTTCTTATCAGGAGACTGACTGGCTACAACAGGGCCAGAATGGAGTAGTTGTCAATTAAATTACGAGTGTTGACAATGCTGATGTGAATATCTTTCACTCACAGCAAGAGCAAGTAACTTTTCTCCACTTGTGTGTTGACCATTTTTGCAAATAGTTAGTCTCACGTGTTAGTTGACTTGAGCTCTAAGGATGGAGTTTTCAAAAGTGCCTAAGTGGGTTCGGAGCATAAGTTTTACTGAGAACCAAAGTCCAGTGTATTCAGTGATACTGTCCATTTTGAGGATAGTTTTGTTCTTTGGGGGACATTATCCTCATTTGCATTTGATAAAATAACTTTGTTTGGGTCTTACTGGTGAATTGTACAAAGTGCCCTATTTCTGGTGGCAGCATATGTATCTACTTTACTCAGGAGAACAGGTTTCTATGAGATGCGAAACACCATCAGTTCTGAACAGCTTTCAGCTCTTTTAGTTTGTTAGCCCCTCATTCAACAGGCCTGGGGGATGGAATAAGAAGTTTTGTATAACCCTTAGAGTATTTCATGTTGCCTAATTAAATTCTTACTGTGTTATCTCCTGCAAATCATCCTACAGAAGAATGAATGCCAACAGTTAATTTTTAAACCTGTGCATCTCACCTTAGAATTAAGTGTTTTCAAAACTTTGAGAGGAGGTTTTAAAGGTGAACAGAAGAGCACAAAAAAAATCAGTATAGAAATCTGTTTTAAAATATCCCTACTCACCAGGCTGTTGGGGAAGAATTGGAGGTTTTAACTAACCTCGTAAAAAGATTTAGGCCCTCTGTAAAATCCCTTCGCCCTTTAGAACATAGGAATTGGCATACTAGGTCGGACTAGTGTTCCATGGACAGTGACCAGTAACTGCTGCTTCCAAGGACAGAACAAGAAATACTTGTTACTGGAACGTGCTCAGGTATTACCATGATGAGCATAGTATGTAGAACAGAATCCTGTTCTGAATGCTGGCTAACCTCTTGGCTCAGTGGGTATGTCTATGCTGCAATAAAACACCCGTGGCTGGATGGGGTCAGCTGAGTTGGGGGCTTTAAAACTGAAGTGTACATATTCGGGCTTGGGTTTGAGCCCAACCTCTGGGACCCTCTCCCTCATGAAGTATCCCAGAATGTGCCATCATATACCAGAGGTGGTGATGTAATCTATGGGAATCCATGGTTTTCTGATGTAAAAGAATGATCCATTATGAGACGCCTTCAGTAAACCAGAGGGTATACAGAGGTTTTCAGAGGGGATAGAATAAATTTTTAAAGGATAGTTAAAACTTGGTTCTCTGTTGAATTAACAAGGCTGTGGGGGACATTCAGTAGATAAATCTGGACATAATGTAGTTTTGTTCTCGGCTTTTAAAGGTTACCATTTAAAAAAAAAGCCTCCCCTCTTCTCCCCTCCTCCCCCCCCCACAGAGTTTTATTTCCTTAGGACATCTTAAAATGCCTCCTTCCCTTTTAAAGTGAATATTGAAACACAGAAAATATTTTAATACATTCTTATGTAAAATGAGAAGAAATACCCAGGTGAGCCACAAACAGAAACACAGATTCTACTATCCCAACTGCACTGTGGTTTTCTGGAATCTACCTTTAAGAGACTGGAAATTAGAACTGTCCAAAACATTTATGATGGAAACAAAATCACACAAAACCCACTTGCTTTTTTTTTTATTACAAATTCTAAACCAAGTTTATTAACAGGGTAATTAACAGAACTCTTTTGCAAATTGGGCTGGGCCCGGTGTAGGCTGAACCTGATTTGTATGAAAATCCTGTGAAGTTCACTGTTTCACGTGGTTTGGTGTGAAATTGGTAAACACCCAGTGGCTTTGAGTGAGTTTCACATTGAGTTTGGAGTGCACCTACACTAGAAACTCCAAAGTTGCAAACCCTATGTGGATCAATACCAGTTTCATATAGCTCAGCTGTCATCCTCTGCACTTTAACGGATGATCCATTCATACTATCCCTTCCTCTAATAACCCCTGACCGAATATACATATTATCTTTATCTAGGATTTCTGACTCCTAAAGAGGATCTAGTTTGATTAAAAGTAGGTGGAATTAGAAAAAAAAATGCAATATGCAAACATCTGAAATAAGTGTATTGGATAGGGTGACCAGATGTTCCGATTTTATAGGGACAGTCCCTATATTTGGGGCTTTTTCTTATATAGGCTCCTATTACCCTCCAACCCCTGTCCTGATTTTTCACACTTGCTATCTGGTCAGCCTAGGATTGGAGGAAATCTAAGTGAAAAGTTTTGTAGTGTTAAGTGAAATTCCTAGCATTTCTACTTGGTCTTGTAAAGAGTAAGAGAAGACAAAAGTTATGTATATAGGTTGGGCTTTTTTATGTAATTTTTAGAGTTGGTCAATACTTTAATTTTCTAATAGAACGGTTAGTTCTTCCCTGGAAATTGCTGATTCAATGAAATCAAGGCATTTTGTGGGAATGTGTCAATTTTGCCATGATTTTATTTTGAGGGGGAAAAAATCAAAATGATTTCTTAATTGAGTGTAAACTATTTTTGTGTGGAAATTATGTATTTGTTTTACTTATTTTATTTTTATTATAGTAGAAAATAAAGTTGAAATTGAAATGAAATATTTTGCTAAGAATGTTTTTAAAAATTTCATTTAGTGAGAAATTCCAAACTTTTACATTCCATTCCAATTCGAAATGGAAGCAAATTTCAAAATTGCAGACTTTCCCACATAATTTTGAAATTCCCTCTGATACCCTATGGTTGGCAGCAGTATAAGTACATAGTGCAAACTTCAGGTGGAATAGCTTTTGCTCTTTAGCCTGTTCAGACATAATAGGTTGAATTTGTCTAATTTTTTTTTCTGGCTGTAGGCAAGTAATACAAATTCCAAGTCTAGCTCTTGGATATGATGTGGATATGTGACCCATATAAATTGAAATAATATATTACAAGATATAAATATTGTGTTTTTATCCGTTAGATAAAATCTTGCTTGAGTTTTCATGTTTTTAGGAAATATTATACCCATTTTCCTCAGATTGCAGTGTGAAATTTCAAAAGATAAGAAGCTCCTTTCAAAATGAATAAACCAAGAAGTGTGTCTGAAAATTGACTTGATGTTATCTCCTGAAACTTCATGCTTGCGAGATATGCAAAATGGGTGCCTTGTTCTGTGGACACAGACTGTAAACATAGGTTAAGTGGATTCTGTTCTCAGCTGAGAAGAGGATCACTCACCATTTTACATAAAGGCATTTCTAGGAAATATGAAGTGTGTTAAAGCTAGAACAAGGTGCCCCAAATGAGTCCAGAATACTTGATTGGTCACTTTTAGACATAGCTCTAGCTGTTGTACTCTGGCAACATATTTCTGAGGCACAAATATTCAAACTTCCCTTCCAAGGTCTCCCTTGATAGCATGCAGAGATCTGTCAAAATCTTTGCATGGGGGTTTGAAAAGGCAAACATCTAGCCTTAATACTAGTGCGAATGGTGAACACTTTTGCATTAGAAGCATAGAGGTATAAAAGATATTGGGGACTGGGAAATTTGAGGATTGCAAATTTTCACATAACTAATACAGTAATTAAAGCGCTTCAGAATTTTGGTAAGCAGTTATTAAAATGCTATTGACTTGAACTGTAAGGCCTTGATTCACAAAGGTACTTAAGGACATGAATAACTGTAAGCTTCTGAGTTGTCCCATTGACTTCAGTTGATGTCATGTACTTCAATGCCTTGCTGATTCATGATCTGAAAGAGGAAGAAACTTTTGTAATATTTTGTTATATGAACAATCAAAGAAAAACTGGAGGAGAAATGCTTGCACTGGAGCTATAACACTTCCTTTCTTGTGAAGCTCAAGAAGAGAATGTGTTAAGTTTAGGGCTGTTGATTAATCGCAGTTAACTCACATGATTAACTCAAAAAGAATAATCACAATTAAAAAAATTAATCGCGATTAATCACAGTTTTAATCACGCTATTAAACAATAGAATACCAATTGAAATTTATTACATATTTTGGATGTTTTTCTGCCTTTTCATATATATTCTATGTTGTAATTGGAATCAAAGTGCATATTGTTTTTTATTACAAATATTTGCATTGTAAAAAAAAAAAAGTATTTTTCAGTTCACCTCATATAGGTACCATAGTGCAATCACTTTATTGTTTAAGTGCAATTTACAAATGTAGATTGTTTTTGGGTACATAACTGCACTCAAAAACAAAACAATGTAACACTTCAGAACCTACAAGTCCACTCGGTCCTACTTCTTGTTCAGCCAATTGCTAAGACAAACAAGTTTGTTTACATTTACAGGAGATAATGCTGCCCTCTTCTTATTTAGAATGTCACCAAAAAGTCAGAACAGACATTTGCGTGGCAGCTTTGTGGCTGGCATTGCAAAGTATTTACGTACCAGCTATGCTAAACGTTCATGTGCCCCTTCATGCTTCGGCCACCATTCCAGAAGACATGCTTCCATGCTGATGACACTAGTTAAAAAATAAAGCATTAATTAAATTTGGGACATGGGAGAATTGTATGTCCCCTGTTCTGTTTTACCTGCATTCTGCCATATATTTCATGTTATAGCAGTCTCGGATGATCACCCAGCATATGTTGTTTGATTTAAAAACACTTTCACTGCAGATTTGACAAAACGCTAAGAAAGTACCAATGTGAGATTTCTAAAGATAGCTATGGTACTCAATCCAAGGTTTAAGAATCTGAAGTGCCTTCCATAATCTGAGAGGGACAAGGTGTGGAGCATGCTCTCAGAAGTCTTAAAAGAGCAACACTTCGATGCGGAAACTACAGAACCTGAACCACCAAAAAAGGAAGTCAACCTTCTGCTGGTGGCATGTGAATCAGAGGATGAAAATGAACATGCATCTGTCTGCACTGCTTGGATTGTTATCGAGCAGACTCCGTCATCAGCATGGATGCATGTCCCCTTGAATGGTGTTTGAAGCATGAAGGGACATATGAATCTTTAGCGCATCTGGCACGTAAATATCTTGCGACGCCAGCTACAACAGTGCCATGTGAACACCTGCTTATTGGCTGAACAAGAAGTAGGACTGAGTGGACTTGCAAGTTCTACAATTTTACATTGTTTTATTTTTAATGCAATTTTTTTTTACATAATTCTACATTTCTAAGTTCAACTTTCATGATAAAGAGATTGCATTACAGTACTTAATATTTTTCAATTCACCGAATACATTTCTTTTTTTTACAGTGCAAATACTTGTAATAAAAAATAAATATCAAGTGAGCACTGTAAACTTTGTATTCTGTGTTGTAATTGAAATCTATATTTGAAAATGTAGAAAACACTCACAAATATTTAAATAAATGGTATTCTATTATTGCTTAACAGTGCGATTAATCGTGATTGATTTTTTTTTTAATCACTTGACAGCCTAGTTAAGTTAGTAGATTCCCAACTATTTCACTTTTAAAATCAGGGACTGTCCTCAGAAAAGTGAGATGTCACACTAAATTTTTCAGAAAACTTTACAACATCACATAATTATTTAGCTGTAAAGGAGCCTCTGCGACCCACTGCCCGCTGCAACCTTTTGATGATTGTTGTTAAATGCTTTTATAAAAGGCCAAAGTTTTAATAAATAAGTAATGTAGAAAAAGATCCATGAGGACATGGAAGCTTAGGGACAGAATATTAGTGACAACTGAGAGATTTGAGTACTAGTATGTTCAGTTTTCAGCCTAATAGTTTGTACTCTAGCAAGGGAAATTAGATGATGTATTCTGTCTCTTGGGAACTGAAGAACCAGGCTAACTGAGCACCACCTGGATAATCACTAGGTTTTAAAAATACAGATGTCTCTTTGTAACACACTGTGGGAATGCACATACAGGCAGCATAGTTGTCACTAAGGCTTAATCATGTAGCACTTGGAATAAAATATATGACCTTTGGCTGTATAAACAGAAGTGCCTCCCTGTGAGCTAAAATGTCTCTGTTTGCTTAGTTAATAGATTGAAAGTAGACACACACAGTATAAGCAGACTATATATATATATATATATATATATATATATAAGTAGATGCATTCACACCATACTTAATGTTTTTGTGAGTTACGCTCATGTAGTTGTGAGTTACGCTCATTGAAGTTCCATTAATAGTAAAAGTGGTTTTAATGGGGATGGATGGTTTGGAACTGGTAATGCCATATTGAACCTTTGACTTTTAGATCAGTGGTTCAAATGTACCTTAGGTCAGCAGTGAGCAAAAGGCATAACCGTCTGTCATATGGGTCTCTCAGTTGAGTTCCCAGTGGGCAGTTTTTTACGCAGTAATAGTCTGACGACAAGGATGACAACTCGTTCTCCGCAATGATGTAAAGGACTGACTGAACGTGAAAACTTAATTACCCTTAATTACAGTCATCTGGAAAGATTGAGAACCACTGGCAACCCTGGTTCAGCACTTCTGACCCCAGCACCTGGCTACAGCCCTATTCTGGCTTCCACCAGCCCAAATTCCTCCAAAACCATATGCCCTAGTCTGTCCAGCCCCCACCTGGACCACTCAGAGAAATAATGTTTGTTGCTCCTTAAAGAGACAAAAGCAGTTTAAAGTTTAACAACGTAAGTGGGGCAAATACACCCTTCAAAGAAACCACTGAGTTGATTTACAGTTTAAAATATATATATATATATATATATATATATATATATACAGAGAATTAAGTTAGAAAGGGTGACAAGCAAATAAAAGGAAACTGCACCTCTAAAAGTCTAAAATTTAATCTAGTAAAGTACAGGCTTTGTTCAAGATAGTTTACCTCACCAATCTTCCTTCTTCCAAGCCATGGTTGACTTTTCCTCAGTCAGGACTTTCCACAGTAGTACAAGAGGCTGCCTTCCCTTGTCTTCCTAGGGGAAAGATCCTTGCCCATGTTCAGTTCCCAGAGTCTTCAATGTCCCCTTGGTTGTAGGACCCATCTTTCTCAGCTCTCAAGAGCTCTGTTCCTTTGTGTCTATCTAGTGATAGGGTTTCCAACTTTCTAATCCCACACAACTGAACACCCTAGCCCTGCCCCTTCCCTGAGGCCCTGTCCCCCGCTCACTACATTCCCCATCCCTTGGTGGCTTGCTCTACCCCACCCTCACTCACTTTCACTGGGCTGGGGCAGGGTCTTGGGGTGCAGGCTCTGGAGTGCAACTGGGGATGAGGGGCTTGGGGTGCAGGAGGCGGTTCCAGGCTGGGGGGTGGGGCTGAGGGATTTGGAGTGTGGGAGGGGGCTGTGGGTTGAGGCAGGGTGTGAGTGGGGGGTTCTGGCTCTGAGGTGGGGCTGGAGATGAGGGGTTTGGGGTGTAGGAGGGGACTCCAGGTTTGGGGGGGGCTCAGGGCTGGGGCAGAGGTTTGAGGCACGGGCTTACCTCTGGTGGCTCCCGGTCAGCAGCGCAGCAATGTAAGGCAGGGTACCTGCCTGTCCTGACACCACGTTGCTGGCATCCTGGAAGTGGCCAGCAGGTCTGGTGCTAGTAGGCGGGGGTGCAGGAGGATCTGCATGCTGCTCTTGACCACAGGCACCGCCCCCCGCCAGCTCCCATTGGCGGCGGTTCCTGACCAATGGGAGTGTGGAGCTGGTGCTTAGGGCGGGGACAGTGCACAGAGCCCTGTGGCCCCCTGCCTAGGAGCCGGACCTGCTGGCCACTTCCGGGGTGCAGCGCGGTACCAGGACAGGTAGGTGCTAGCCTGCCTTAGCGCTGCAGCACCACCACCCAGACTTTTAACGGCCCGGTCGGCGGTGCTGACCGGAATCGCCAGGGTCCCTTTTCGACCGGGTATTCTGGTCGAAAACCGGACACCTGGTCACCCTATCTAGTGATGGATGCCAAAATGGCTTTCTGTCTCTGCATCTATCTCTGATTTCAGTGACCTTGTTTAAAGAGGCAGGATGGCCTAATGCTGTTCTTTCCTTCCTGTGGTCTTCCCACCCCCCTAGTGATTTGAATGTAAATAGAGCTTCCATTGTTTTGGTCACACCTTGCTTAATTTCACTGGAGACAGATAGATAGTTGTGATGTTTCCTCTTGTCCAGGAGAGGTATGTTTCTCCCTTTGTTTGGTCACAGACTATAAAGCATAATACTGAGTATCCATAATTCTGTATGTAGTGTTAATAAATACATTTCACAATTATATTAATCACCAGGGTGTCATAGGTTTTCATGGAACACCTCACTCATTATACTTTTATAATACAGTAATATTGTATACAATCAGTTGATTAAGTTCTTTATCACTAGGGCTCCGGGTCTGTCACAGAGGTCACAGAAGTCATGTATTCCGTGACTTTCCGCGACATCTGTGACTTCTGCAGTGGCCAGTGTGGCTGATCCCAGGGCTGCCCCAGCAGCAGGCTTGGGGACAGCCACACCGGCTGCTGCTGGAACTGGCCCCGGGGGACAACTTGAGCAGTGGCCACCTGGGCGGGGTGCACCCTCCACAGCAGCAGCCCCTTGGGGCGTGCAGCCCCTGCAGCAGCAGCACCTAGGTTTAGTCAGGGTATTTATAGTATATGTCAGGTACTGGTCACGTGCAATAATTTTGTTTATTGCCCATGACCTATCCATGACTTTTGCTAAAAATACCTGTGACTAAATCGTAGCCTTATTTATCACTTGAGGTTCAGACCCCTTGTGCAGACGAAGTTTCTCTGCTCTCCTGGAAGGTGTTTCCTCCCCTGCTTATTAGCTTAATAAGCTTAAAAGCTAATAAGTAAATAGACCTTCATTGTGTCTGCCTGATGAGCAGGCTGGGCACAGGAGCAAATACACGTTCTTTGTGTAGTACAGACACAGTTAAGCACATTTTAGTCATCATTCCAGCATATATCCATAACTCTTAATACACATCATATACACACACATCATGCAAAAATATTAATGATCAGTAAGTTATTAGTTTTCCAGTGACACATTACATGACACCTTTTAGAAACGGATGACCATAATGAGTTGGGGTACACAGAATTGGTCAGGCAACCTGAAACTCATTACTTGATACAAGTGATCCCCTTGCCCTCTGGCACTGACATGCTCTTAGGGCCATGGTCTCCCACCTCACAGATAGAGTCCTGTGGCACCTTATAGACTAACAGACGTA
>NW_020664448.1:9721738-9733261 GCF_002925995.2 Terrapene triunguis | reverse complement strand
GGGAGCCATGCAGCAGCTCCCCACCCCAGCTCACCTCTGCTCCGCCTCCTCCCCGAGCGTGCCTCCCCCACTCTAATTCTCCTCCCCTCCCAGGCTTGCAGTGCCAAACAGCTGATTGGTGCTGCAAGCCTGGGAGGCGGGAGAAGTGGAGCGGCGACCGCGCGCTCAGGGAGGGGGCATAGAAAAAAAAATTGGGGGCACCGCTTTTTGGCGCCCCCAAATCTTGGCGCCCTAGGCAACCGCCTAGTTTGCCTAAATGGTAGCACCGGCCCTGCTCAGTTGCAGTTGGTTGGATGAATAATATGATATTATTTCAGTTCCCTGATTGGATGAGTGAAGAAACACTTCCAGTACAAATACTTGTGTGTGCAAATGTAAAGTTTGGTTTCTCAGTATGCTCACATCTGACACTGGAATTAGTTCCCTGTGAACAATTGTGCTCGTAAAAACTCAAAAAGTGAACACAAAAGTAGGACGAGCGTGGCTGTAAGGAATTCATTTAAGAACTCAAATGAATATTCATGGGACACATTTTGCATGATTAGCCCCACTCCTGTGTTATGCCAGCACTAACTATTCTTTCTAGCATTTGTCTACATGGTTGTTTTTGACAAGGCAGAAGTGTTTTTCACTCTGAATAAGTCTTTCCATTGAATTGTACACTCAATAAAGTTGCTTGCATCTGTAGTTGTTTCACCTGGCAGTGAGTTGATCAGTAACTAGCATTAGATTAAATGCTATGGGTCTCTGACTAAAACAAGTAGTATTACTTAAGGCCTTCTTTTGGCCATAGCATGTCATGCTGCCCAGAGATGGAACTGCATGATAGGAAGCACTGAAATGTGTGTTTACCACTAGCTGATTACTGTATGGGAATTTAATATAGCTGAGAAATCTTATTCCTTACTCGATTTCCATTCTGCATAAAATTCCTGTTTGAAATTCGGATATTTCAAAAGGTGTTTTCATCCCAGATTGGGAGGAAAAGTTGAAATATCATTTTTTTTATCTTTCACAGAACAGAAACTTCTGAAAAATTCTGATTTGAGAAATGTTGAAATATTTAATTTTGACATTCCCAAATTGAAATGTTTTAGTTTTAGCTTCATTATACATTAATCTTAGCCCCCACCACACACACAGATGTTGTGGTGCCTCATGGGAGTTGTAGTTTGAGTCCCCGTCTGACTACAGCTCCTATGATATATTGTGTCCATGTGACTTGGATGATATACCCTATTGCTTCAGTCAAAGGTGAGATCGGGGTGCATCATGGGAAACGTTGGACAGTGGGGAATGGAGACACAATGCACTCCAACTACTACCATGGCAGCTCAGGGCCCATATTAATGCTGAACTGACCCAAAATAAAATATTTTCCAAATCCAAAAAAGGGCAAAATCTTTTTTTGAACTTGTGAAAATTTTGCAGCAAATGCTTTTTTCCATTACATAAAATTTCCAACCAGCTTTATTCCCTATAAGACTGTCAGGGTAATGCAAGTTCAATGAGTAGCGTATGAAAATTACAGTATTTGCACACAGACAGTAACTTGTCAAGTCAATGTCTCCCTATCTTTCTCCTTTTTTTGCATCAGAACTGGCTGGTGTCCAACTGCAAGGTTTTAACCAATACTCTGTGCTGTGTCAGGTCCTACCTTCTGTTCAGCTGACATTTCCCCCTGCAAACAGAACTTCAAAACAAACAACAACAACCCCTCCCGGCTGGAGTAAAGTGAGGTGGCGGTGCCATTTTATAGCAATACTCTCACATTGTAACAGGAATGATCAGTTATTAAAAAGAGCAAGTTCACATTAAATTCACAGCAACACACTCCACTCCTCCATTATAGGTAATTACATGGGATTTTAAATATCTGATGCTAGCTGGCAGCATACAATACCCTGAGAGCAGCAGGCACTGATTTGTAATTTAATTATCATAAGCCATCCACCTGTTCTTTTGTCAAACAAGGAGCAGCATTATGCATCTGTTTTCCTTCCAGAAATTTGAATTAACCCTTTGAGAAAAGGCCAGTTTCCAGGGAACTAGCTGTTTCCCAAGGAAATTGTAGGCCCACTGCAGGGCACAATGCTACAAAGGAATGAGCGTCTCTGGCTGTGGGGAGGTGAGTCAGAACTCTTGCTTGGTTCCCTGGTCTGCTCCACCACTTTCCCAGAAACCCTCCTTTATTACTGGCTTGCACTCATGACATGATGTTTACGCTGGGAACCAGCAGTAAAAAGCAGTCCTCGTAATGACTCCAGGTTCAGCGTGTTCCCAGCTCTTTACTGGTTCTCATGTGATAGCAGTGATGCAGGCTCAAAATAGGAGTGAAATAGCCACATGAAGAATGTTCTAGTTGCAACACTTTGTGAAGAATTTGGAAGGGGCAAGGCCTGTGGGGAGGGCAGAAGGAAAAGGAATGTACAGAAGTGTATGGTATACTTGCTTACTAATTTATTCAGGCTGAATATGCAGGATCTTCTGCATGCTAATGGTTAATATGCAGTTATAGGGTAAAATTTTCAAAAGCACCTAAGGGACTTAGGCTCTTAATTCACTTTAGAAAATGGGACTCAGGAGCTTAAATCACTTAGTTGCTTTTGAAAGTTTTACCCTACATTTATTTTCCTTAATTATTCTTGGTATTTTGTTTAGGTCTGACTGTGTGCAGGGAGTGAGTAGGTGAGCCTGCACTCTGGTCACTCACATGCTAATTAGTGGCCCAATAGAAACTGATTGGGGTAATTATCTGATCAGACTGGTGGGCTGGGTGGGGTAAGATCTCCATTGGCCCCCGTCAGCCCAGGGCTGAGAAAAGGCACAGGAAGGAAGTGCAGCGGAGAGAGGGAGGAACAGGGCTAGTTGGGTCTAGTCATACAGAGGCCTCAGAGTAGGGAGATCTCTGTTCCCCTTGGGAGATCTCTGTTCCCCAGAGGGCCTGAAGCTTGGCAAATATTGTAAATAGTTGGAGACATAGAGTACTGTGGTGATACTGGTGAAGGGGAATTGAAATATTTCACTGAGAACGCACCCCGTGGAGTCCCTACAGTTTCTGCAAGGAAGAAGATGGAAGTGGAGTCCAGGCCCCTGTTACAAGGTCGAATGTAACTTTATAACAGGACTACATTTTAAAAAGTTTGATGATATTCTTGAATAACATAGACTAAGAATGGATTAAAAATACAAATCGCTAAAGAAATAGCAACTTTAGCTAATTTCACTGAGGTTTTTTTCGTCTTTAATTTAGGATTTCAATGAAAATGGATAGCTTTCTTGTAGTGATCGAGATTACTTTTGATTTGTGGTGTGGGATTTTAATGTTAGATTGAGTGCTTTGTTATAAATATCTTATAAACTATCAACCATGTGTTTCTGTTAAGTAATGCAGTAACTAAAATTATGGGATAGAACAGGGGTTCTCAAACTGGGGGTCGGGACCCCTCAGGGGGTCGCGAAGTTATTACATGGAGGGGTTGCGAGCTGTCAACCTCCACCCCAAATCCTGCTTTGCCTCCAGCATTTATAATGGTGTTAAATATATTTAAAAAGTGTTTTTAATTTATAAGGGGGTCGCACTCAGAGGCTTGCTATGTGAAAGGGGTCACCAGTACAAAAGTTTGAGAGCCACTGGGATAGAACAACTTCTCTGCAGAAGCTGATAAAAATTGTGAAGATTTTCTATACTACTCAGGGACTGTATTGCTAAGCTGTGTGTGAGCTCCACATAAGTATCAATAATAATAAGTGCTGGTATTATCTATTACTTAGTGCTCCAAGATCTCTGGATGAAGAACACTTAGTAAAGGATGGTAAATATCCTCCCCACTTCTTGGTGCAGAAGTGACTTTGCCAAGATCGTGAAGTAAGTCAGTGACAGAGCCAGAAAAAGAACTCTGGTCTACTGACTCCGAGATCATGCTGCCTACACTGCCTAGGACCAATTTTTGGTTTTGTTTTTTTCAGCTACATTGCAGTAGCCCGCATCATTGCAGTATGCATGTTTCTGCTGCCTGGCACAACAGCTCATCCCCAACCTGTAGTTGACTTGTTTGAGTGCAGCACACTAATTGCCAGCTGTTCAAAGAAAGGAATCTTTCTTTCACTGAAAATTTTGACACTTCAAAAATCCCTCGCTGTTCTAAAGAGGGAACAAAAAGTTAGAATATTGAAAACTTTTGTGAAAAAATGTTTCCAATTGGAAATGTCTAAATGGCAAAGTGACACTTGACCAAAATGGAACAGTGCAGTGTTCCGAAACAAATTGAATTATTTTGATTCAACTAACTGAGCAATTGGAAAATGTAGACTGAATCGGCAGGTTTTTCCCCACAGAAAATTTTAATAAACACACTTTGAGTGGAAAATTGTTTGGTCAAAAGAACGGCTCTAGCTCCAGTGTTTTCTCAGAGCAATAAATTAGGACAAAACTTCAATCTCTACTCTGAGAGTTCCTGGGTTCCAATAAGCATGATGTGTCTGATCTGTCTATATTCTTATGACACCCATTACTATAGTGTCTGAGCACCTGTTTGATCATATTTCTCAAGGTGCTGGGGCTTCCCTGAAAAGAGAAAGTGTCATGGAGATAATGTGGACTTGTGCTTTGAGGGTTTCAGAAGTCAGAACCAGAACCTTGAACTGGATCAGGTAGTGCATAGATAGCTGATGCAGGCTCTGAATCAATGCCATCATAAGGAGGAGACTTAAGAGATGGTTTGTGAACCAGTCATGGCTTCTTCACGGATGTCTTGCATTGACACTGATAGAGATGCAGTTGTCCAGTCTGGGAGCTATTGTAGCAAGGGAGATGAGATGACTCTTGCGTTATGCAGCTATTTCTCAAAGTTTTGTTTAAACAAATTGATCTTATATTTATGGCATCAGTGTGGCTGGACACTTTCCTTAAAAGGGGTGCATTAGAATTAGTAGAGGATAATGGATTGCTTGGGCTTTATCTGTGTGCCAAGGCTTATGGCATTGGTTGGAATACAGTCTATTAGATTGGTGGCTTTTTGCCAAAATGTTCTGCCTGGTGCCAGTTACTGTGTTGTGTGTGTGTGTGTGTGCGCGCATAAAGTGTTGCAGACATAACCCACAGAGGGAACAGAGACCAATTCTTGCCCGTTGTGTATTTTGTAAATAATCGGTGTATGCCGAGCCCTTCCCTTATGCCAGAATGAGAGTTTGTGAACTGTAAACTTTTGGAACAATGTGTATACCAACAGCACACACCTGAACTCACCTTTTAGTGGATTGTGGGAGCGGTTCATCACATCTAATTTTTAATGTCTTCATGAATTAACATACTTTACTACTGTATATCACAATTTTAAAATAAAAGCGAGGCCTGAATTCCAAATGGGAAATGGAAAGAACGGATTTTCAACAAAATCTTCCTCCAGTGCCAAAACTCTTGTGAAATTATGACATGCTTAGTTTTCTGTTCTAACCTCTAACTTTGTGAGAAGGCCAGTAGGTCCAAGTACTCATATATTATTATTTTTTAATTTGATTTTGCGTCTTACAGAATTACTGATCTCTTAACTGAAAGCAAAATTTCACAATAGCACCATATCCATCTACTTTGTGCCAAAGATTTCAAGAAGCCCCGTAGCTCTCCCCTAAGCCCTGACTGAAAGAAAATAGTGCCAAATAGGCTGGCCAAACTTTACAATGTTTGTCTGACTTTGGAGAAGTCATGTAACCCTTCTGTCCCATGGCTTCCCCATCTGTAATATGGGGACTAGTTATACACCACCCCAATTTCCTGCCCGTAAAGATTGTTGTGAGCCTACCTCATGTTTCTAAAGCATTTTCAGATCTTCTGATGGAAAATGTTACAGAAGTGTAATGTAATATTATTCTGAGGGTTTTGTGATGTGGACCAATGTCAACTAGAGACTAGGATAAGATCAACAGGTTTCTCTTTCCCTTATGAGGGGTTTCAACCCAAATCTCTGAAAGTAAAAGTCTAGTGCATCAATGCAATCTACTACCAAATCTGCCTCTTTTTTGATGAATTGTTTGGAAACAGGTTGTTTCTCCTGGGTTACTGATTGGGTGGAGGTTGGGGAGCTAATATTGACTAGTGATCTATAATGATTTTAATACATGTGTGGTGTTTTCACAGCTGCTTATTATTCTTGTTTTTTATCCTAGAAGTATCGCTATCAAGATGAGGATGCCCTGCATGATCATACCTTACCTCGTTTAACCCATGAAGTGAGAGGACCAGAACTTGTTCATGTGTCAGAAAAGAACTTATCTCAGATAGAAAATGTCCATGGATACGTCCTGCAATCACACATCTCTCCTTTGAAGGTAAGATGAAGATTCATTATGGCTTTGGTCTTAAAATAGGTGGGATCACTTGTCCCATAGTCCTGGAGTAAGATCATTTTGTCCAATGGGCAAGGTGCTATTTGAAATGCTTCAGTGAAGTTTGATTGTTTTGTGGCAGGTCTTTAAAGCTTGGTGGATATTGTAGAGGAACAGGTTATTGCTTTGCAGGCACAGCTTTATATTAGAGTTGTGGGAGCTTGGGGGAAAATGGGTATTGACAAGCAAATCTTCCCTTTTATATGAAAGGGGATGAAATGTTCCAAAAAAGTTCTGGCATTGTTGTTTTGGCATGACAAACTTTCTCTGTCCTTGCTCCCAAGGTACAATAAGCTTGTAACTGTATAATCATTGATGAAGTACTGTCTTTCTTCTCATCCTAAGCCTGGTGGCAAGTTCCATGTAAACTTTTGCATGAAGGAAGATTTTGTTTGCCACAGTTCAAATCTTTATTGCTG
Source organism: Terrapene triunguis (assembly GCF_002925995.2). Classification (NCBI taxonomy): domain Eukaryota; kingdom Metazoa; phylum Chordata; order Testudines; family Emydidae; genus Terrapene; species Terrapene triunguis. Next base: position 9,726,458 of record NW_020664448.1, on the reverse strand, counting down.
CAGCACTTGTTGCTATCCACGTCTTTGTCATTGCATGCTTTGTGATACGTGTCAGTCATTTAAAAAATATGGAGATACTTTATCAGGTGCATTTGGGTTCACTAGCAATGCAAAAGCTGCTCATCTGTACGCGGGAGTTATCTTATTTTTCTTTGTCATCCCAAAAGAATCCCATATAATCTCACACACTGTATGCTAAGAGATGAAAGGATGTAGTTTCTGTTTTAAAAAGAGTGGTAAGAGCTTTAAAGTATTTGTAAAACTTCCCCAATACTTGTTAGGTTGATGAATATAGTCGCTTTCCTAGTGATTATTACTTTTTGTTAGGATTGGGAAGAGAAAAGAAAGATGGTAGGCTCCTTAGTTAGAAGTGTTGATGTTCTGGTGGATTTGTTACAGGTGATGACTCTAGCAGTTTACAGGTGACAAATGTGGTTGACCTCCATGATACTGTGTTCGGGTTATGGAATGGGAGGAGGGCCAAGCAGTGATTACAGTGTGGTGGCAAGTAAGAGGCTATTTTAAGATGTGTGTAGGTGGCGGTCAGGAAGGTAGAGCGCCTTTCCTCCATAGATTGGCTTTGTGAACCCATCTTCATGCCTCTGGACTGCTGAAGGTACCGCTTTGTTAGTTTTTTGTTGTGTATAGGAACTGGGTAGTATCCCTTTTAAATAGTTCAGGAGCCCTCTAATGGGTCTTCTATTACCAAAGCTAACAGTGCAGCAATATGTAGCTAGGCCTTTTATGTTAATGTGTCCATAGTAAATACAGGTTTATTTAGAGCCTGACTGCAGTGGCACCCGCAGCAGTATGCACATTGTGCGCTGTGCATACCACTGACAGTAGCAAGGAGGAGCAGCGTTGGCTGCCCCACTACACTTAGATTTGGTCCTGCCAGCCATCCGTTGCGACAGGAAGGCGGTGGGGCCAAATTTAAGTGAGTGGGATTGGGTGCCCCCCATGCACCAGGTCACAATGACACTCACTCACAGCACCGATTTTGGCTCCTTCACGCCCCCCCCCCATCAACACTGCCGTGGGACTAGCTCTGCACCAGAGTTCCCTCTTGGGGGCATGCCTGGCCTCACCCCTCTTCCAGCAGCCAGTCTCTCTCTGAGGGATGAGATGCGATACTGCACCTGAGCAAGCTGGGCTGGAAGGTGGGGGCTGAGCATGGCTTGGATTTGGCGGTCAATCCTCTGGGACCAGTGGCTCCGCAGGGATTGACTGCATATACCATTGAATAAATTTCTGGGGGTTCCGCTGCCTGACTGTCTCTGTGGTTTCCTCATATCTTTGAAGTTGTGTAGAGAACACAGACACAACAGTTTTTATTACCCTATGGGGGAGTTGTGAGGTGAGGAGTTCTGGCCCTTTACGGTATCAGGGATGGCTATTTTTGTTTAAGCAAGGGAGATGACCTCTTGTAGATAAGGCAAAGAGACAACCTTTATTTACCTTGAAGATGGAAACTTCTCTGTAAGGTCACCTGACCCAGGCTGCTAATGTGGTGATGGTGGTAGGCAAGCCCAGTGCTGTGAGGTGGGTGGAGGAGGAGAGTAGTTCCAGATCTGTGGAGCTGCCCTTTAAAGCCTCTCAGCCCAGTTCCTACGGTGGTAGCAGAAAGCGCTTGCTACATGGAGGGAGTGCAGGGAGGAGAGGGGCTATGCAACACTGCTCAGGGCCGCCCAGAGGATTCAGAGGGCCTGAGGCAAAGCGGGGGAGCGGACATAAAAAAAAGGCGCCACCCGCTGCGGCGCTTGTACTCACTGGGCGGCGCTCCAAGTCTGCGGCGGCGGCGGGTCCTTCACTCGCTCCACGTCTTCGGCAGCACTGAAGGGCCCGCCACCAAAGTGCCGCTGAAGTCCCGGAGCAGGTGAAGGGCCCGCCGCCGAAGACCCGGACCACCACCGGGTGAGTAAAAATTAAAAAGGCACCTCTAGCCGGGGAAGGGATTCTCGGCCAGGGCTCGCGGGGCCCCTCCAGGGCCTGGGGCAAATTGCCCCACTTGCCCCCCCCCCCCGGGTGGCCCTGACACTGCTTGTATGCCCATGTCGACTGCAAGTCTCCTTCTGATCCTGTTTAAGGGTCTCTGATTCTGTCCTCTCAGGTCTGCTCCTTACTATGGAGTCTCTCATTTAGACTCTTGCCCCAGATTCCCACTTAGTCATGTATGTCTGCATATGTCTTTTGCTGTTTTCTTTTGCTGGCTTCTAAACATTGGCTCCACTTTCCCTGGCTGTCATCCCTGTAAGTGTAGGGAGGGCCTGGAAGGGCAGAGTAAGTCATGGACCCATAGTACTCTGGTTCTCTGACAGGATTGTCTGACTGCTTCTTGCACTGAGTGTTGTTCCTCAGCACTGACTTGAAAGCCTATTCAAAGGCCTCTTCTCATGTTGGGATCTGAATGCAGGAGTAGCATCATCTGCACAAGGAAAGGCTAACCAGAGTAGTTCTTACTGTACTCTCTATTCTTGGGCTACAAGATTTCTGTATTCAGATTAATTCAGTTTCATGATTTCTTCCAGGATGTGCTCTTCTTTCTCTTCCGTTCACCTTCGCCTGGTTCTTAGAGATGCTGCATATACAGTGTATCACTTACTTCTGGTGAGACTGACTAAATGTGATGGAGCATTCCCTCTTTTGACCCGAGATTGAGATCCATGTGCTTTCAAGCAGTATGTGTGTGAAAGGTGTCATTTTGGCTGATGAACTAAGGACCTCCAAAGCTAAAAGCATGAACTGTCAATGCTCTGTAGCAGGGGACCGTAACAACTCATACCCTTTTCGGATTGGCATGGAGAGGGACCTGAAGTGTGTTACATGTGCTTCTAGAGAGGTGATAAATATTTCCTTATAAAGGTCTGGAGGTGTAGATGTGACTATAGTATAAATGTTCATTTTCTCTCTCATAAGTGGTGGAAACGTTGAAATATTTCCTTACCAAGTAGAATTCCAAGTACTGGGGTCTTAATACAGCCTGTCTATTGCTGTGTCAGGAGCAAGAAACTGCTGACAACTGCAGTTGCATAAATCTGACAGAAAATCCCACTGAGAGTTGTTTTCACTGGAAAATTTGATCTGTCCTGACCCAGTTTTGTGAATGCAGGTCAGAATACTTGGTGCAAAGGAAAAACGTGTAAAAGGTAACACAATCACAACTTCACGTCAACCAGGCGGGGTGAAGGGATTTACGTCTGACAAGCAATCCAAGTGGAATGCATGAAGCCCAGGAACTATGGTGGGTTGCTAGATAAAGAGTTAAATATTTGACCAAATGGCCTTTAAATCATTCTCTGAGTGGGATTTCACAGTGGGGTCTGTGGCCTCAGAATGAATGTTTTTATTTGAATGATTTGATTGCCTTTAGTCAAATAAATCATTCAAATAAAACATGTTTTTAAAGTGATAGAATGATTTGCACAGTTTATTTTCTTTTGAATGGAGAATCATGAATGATATATGTGACATATGTAATTAATCTCATTCAGCGGTGAATGCAAGAAACTGGATTTTGTTATCACAGAACCAGGCCTTATTTTAAACTTTATATCTCGATTTTTGATAAGCTGGAAGGAGTGAGTTTGAAGGAGGAAGAAGCCTCTTCTTTGCACACATGACTTTTGTTATTCTTTCAGGGAGGAAATCTGCCATGATTATATGAGCTGAAAATTGCCTCTTGCTGAAATATCCCTATGTGGTTTGTTTGAGCTTGACGTTTAGTATTGAGCCTCTGTGCGCTTGAGGCCAGATACTCAAAAGAGCTCAGCTCTAATTTTGGCACCAAAATAAGTGACCAGATGTGGGCCAGAAGTGTTCCAATAGTGGCTGCTGTGCACGTCTGAAAATCTGTCCCTTATTTAGGTGACTAAATGGAAGCAAAGTTCTCTTTGAAAATCTGGTCCCAATTGTAAGTGCTGAACACTTGAGAATTTTGGCCTTGAGCCCTTTTGAAAATCTGTCCCCCTAAGACACTGTTGTCAAGTGTGATGGATGATGTATTGGAACTTGGATAGGGTGTGAGACACTGATGCCCGCCACCCTTCAGCGGTTGGGTTTCATTCAAGTATCTAGGGTCTAGTTTGCATGAGCTGGGACACAATACGTGTTGGAAGAAAACAGAAAAGGGCATTCCAAACAGTATGTTGATAAGTCATAGCTTTTGCACAGCCCAGTAACGCTGTCTATTTAAAGGCGCTTCCTTTACGTTTAACAATGCTTATCATGTTTTTTGGGTATATAGTTTAATAATTATTTTAAGAACACTCCCAAAGCAATAAGAAATCCATGATGTGAACAGCTTTTATTTTCCACTCTTTACAAGGAAAATGAACCTTCAAGGAGCACAATTTACTTCCACTGTTTATCATTGTTCTCTCTCGTTTCATTGTGACTCTAGATTAACTTCAAATTTTTAACATGAACTTTGCTCTTATGTTTGCCTGTAGAGTGTATTGTTCACCTATGCAATGCTATTAATATAGTCAACTAAAAAGCCTGTGTTAAGAGTGCTAAGGATGCACAGTGAATCCCTCAATAGTAAGAAAAGGACACTATTTAAGGTTGCCTGAGCAGCTTTAATTCCGTTATAATGTAGAAGCTTAAAGGAGCTTCCGCAAAACCCTTGCGTTGGCCTGTTCACTGAGAATGAGGCACTTTTCTATATTGATATGACTGAAATGTTTTTTGTAACACATTGAGTTTAACAAATTGTGTTGAT
>NW_020664448.1:9640225-9721728 GCF_002925995.2 Terrapene triunguis | reverse complement strand
AAAAATAATCATCTTGTAGTTTTCTTCATTTGACACTAGATGGTGGAATTTGCTGGAAATCTTTGGTCTGGAACAGCAGGCCTTCACTAACCATTTATTGAGAAGGTTTTCAGCATATGGGTGGGACGTGCTTATTTAATAGAAATGTAAGGAATGGTATGTTAAGGATTTACTGTACATAGTTACCTTTTGGATCCATGCTTTGCTGAGAAATCTTTTGGCTATAACATATTTCACAACTGTATCTAGTATCCAGAGCTATACATTCTCTCACTCTCTAACTCCCATTTTTAAAAAATTCCACCTGGGAATAGATCTAATAAGTGTTCATTAAATGAGAGAGAGAATTCTTAAATCTGCTTTGAATACTTGGTATTGGCTGTTTCGTTTTCTTCTATCTCCCTTACTTTTAATATGTGAGTAGCTCTTTACAAATAAACTGAAAATCTTTGTTATATCTCATTGATTGTATGCATATTTTAGATGTCCGGTTTTCCCAGTCCCTCCCTTTACTTCCTGGTTTAAAGCAAGAGCTGAGAGTCGCCTTCTGGTGGCATTTGATACAGAAGAGAGCATCCGAGCCCTGTGCTAGGATCCTTTCTGTAGAAAAGTTCAAATCCCTCTCCTTCTGTCTCTTCCTTGACAGTCTCACTTGCTGGAAGGGGGGGGAACTACAACCCTAATGCACATTATTTATTTCTGGTGCAGGTGTGAGGTACTGTCTTCAGTCTTAAGGCAAACTGTTGGGTTGCCAACCCTTCAGGATTGTCCTGTAGTCTCCAGGAATTGAAGATTAATCTTTAATTAAAGATTGCCGCGTGATTAAACCTCCAGGGATATGTCCAACCAAAATTGGCCAGCCTACAGACATGGAGCATAGAGAACCAGAGGACAGTTGTAGCAATGAAGAAAGGGAAAAGGGGCCCTGATTGGAAGCCGTCCTAGGATTGTGTGGCTGGGGGACTGGGAGATCCAACTTTGCTAGTTATTTAGAGGGCCCAGAAAATAGGGATAGAGGAAATGAGCCTGTAGCTGTGAATGTGAGCAACAGGAGCAAGCTGTTGACAGGCCAGGTGCTTCTCAAGAAGTGTCACAGATAAAAGATTTGATGCTGCAACTACTAGTAAGAGTCAGTTCCCTCCTACATGGTCTGGTAGCAGCAGACTCTAATTCCACTGCCTACTTTCCCTTTGTGGTGGTAACAGGTAGAGCCCTGCGCGGGACTGGGATCCCATGGGTCCCGCAGGACCCGCTGCCGTATAGAGGGCAGGTGAGAGTGGATATTACGGGGTAGCACAGGAGCAGGTTTAAAAATAGTCCTGCACAGGGCTCTAGTAACAGGCTTCTCTTCCCTTGCTCCTTAGAGCCTGCTGCTACCACCAGGGAAGAGTTGATGTCACTTGGCAGTGGTCATCCTGGGCCTTTTTACAAGTACCTGAACTATTGCTTCACTCCTGTCATTCACCCTAGTAGCTGCAGGTGGTCATTTCCCAAAACCACTTTAACAGTAAAGGCAGAAAGTGGCCTAGAAATGCCCAGGAGTTGCTTAGTTTTTTGTTCAGATGTCAGTTTTGTTTGCTGTAGAGCATTTCATTGGAATATGAGCTCATTTTCACCCTCTAAAATCTGTTGTTTGGATAAATGGGTACAGATCTTGTACATTAATCACAGTACTTCAATTTAAGTGTCTTATGATTAAGTCACGTCTTGCAGAATGAGAAGTTCTGATAGCAAATGCAGGGAGAGAATAGTATAGAAAAAAAATTCATTTAGCTGGAAACATTCCTCTTATTCTGTATATTCCTTTCCAAAGAGCTAGGCAGGCTTGCATTTGAGTTTGCATTTGGGGATGTAATTTTTGTAACTCTAACAAATGTTCCCTCTTACAAGTAGCATGGAAGAAATGATCAAATTTATCAGGGGCACATGCTTTTCCTCTGATTTTCAATAGCAAATTACAATTACATAGCACTGCATATACTCTGGCACAAATTTTATGTATTTGTATGTTGCTAATCTTCTAGGACCTTTGCATGCTTAAAATTTGACCTTGTCTAAGCTGCCTCTTTGTAACATGTTCTGTTTGCTCTAAATGTCATAAATATGTTGATGACTTACTGTCCAGCTTAAATATTCTTTGCTGAGCTGCCACATGTTCATAGTACCTTCACTAGATGATGATATAGTTAAATCTTAATTGTTCAGCTTTGTTATCAGAAATTCATTTCTTTCCCCTGAATCTCAAATTCATACAGAAATTGAAATTCATTTTTCTTCTTCCAGTGATTGCTCATGTCCATTGCATTGTAAGTATGTGCGCTCACCACGTGCACCAGTGCTGGAAGTGTTTCCCTCAGTGGTATACATAGGAGACCATCTCTGGCGCCCTCTGGAGTGGCACTCGTATGTGCTGGTATAAGGGGCACTGCCAGCTCCCCCCTCCCTCAGTTACTACTTACCGCCAGTGACGGTGCTGGAATGTGTCCTTGCCTCGGCAAGCTTACTTCTCTCAACTGTGTCTAGTTGTGAACTCTTTCTATATAGTTGTTAAAAACTTTTATAGTTTTATAGTCCCCTTAGTGTTAGAGTTAGTAATAGTTGGTTAGTCCTGGACGGGACTTTGCCTAGGTCCAGCCATGCCCCGTTCCCCGGGCTTCAAGCCTCGTGACTGCTGCAAGAAACCTATGACAGTCAGTGATCACCATAAAAGCTGTCTGAAGTGGCTCATGTGGGTTTCCTCCAAGCACAAGTGTTGCATCTGTAAGAGCTTCAGGCCATGAATGAAAAAGAAGTGGGACATTCGTCTTCAAGCGCCCTTGCACTGGCATCGAAGCTGACTAGAACGGACTCTGCTCTGAGCAACGCAGCCTCGATGTGGAGCGCGCCGCTGGCACCGACCCCCTTCCCAGTATCGGCTAAAAAGAAAAGAAAGGCCGGGAGAGGGCGTTCTCCTGTGTGCCGTAAAGGGAAGGAGAGAGCCAGAGGAGAGCAAAGACTTGTGAGGGGCAGCTCTTTCTCTCTGGTCGGTGGCCAGGCTCCAGCAGCTACTGAGCTGTCGAGCCCCCTTCAAGACCCGCCCGCCACCCTGGAGAGCGGCGCAGAGGACCTTGGCGCCTGGCAGTGACGTCCATGCCAGAGGCCTTTCAGGCCACTAAGGACAATCTGTCCCCTCTGGTGCTGTCCACGCCAGCTACTGAGGTGCCCAGTTAGGGGGAAACCTGCCCTGGGACGCTTCCAGAGGTCTCGGTCAGTGTGGCACTGCTCCCCACTGCAGAGGGTGCTCCGCCAGCGCTCACCTGAACAGCGCCACCAGCCCCCAGATGCGGGTTGGCTGACCTGCCAGAGTGCCCGGCATTGTTCCCAGTCTCTAGGCAGTGTTCACCGGGATCCTGGCGTTGATCACTAGCTGTCTGGCACAGACCCTTGGAGGCGTGTCACCAGTCCCCAGAGCCCTGGTGCCCGGAGCATCCAAATCGGTCTCCAGGCTTGCAGTACCATTCCAGAGGGTTGGTATGCTGGTCCCTGGAGTCCCGTCACCAGTCTCTGGTTCACCAGTACGGATCCCCATGGGCACGTCGACGGTCTCCAAGACGTTGATCCTCTCGCTCCTGGTCCATGGAGCAGCACCATTTCATAGTGTGAGGCGTGGCTCGCCGGGATACCATCGCCAATCTATCTAACGCAGTCACCGGAATCATAGCAGTGAGAGACATTGTCCCAGTACGGCTCTCTCCGCAGACCTCCACTGGGGAGCTGACAGGAACGGGGTAGACAGGCGACATGAGTCCCATCCTGGTCCCCCTGACAAGCTTCCCCATCTCAGGCTATGAAAGCGAGGAGGAAGACCTGCCCGCGGGCCAAGACCACCTTCCGGGGGCATCAGCATTTCCTTCTGGGCCCCTAGGGGGTGCATGGCCCCAGGGCCAATGGCCAACCCCCTGGCATCTGTGGAACTCCTCAGCATTTCCCCAACCATCGCAGGGGCATCAATCAGTCTCAGGGGCATCAGAAAAATGGTCGGCCACAGTCTCCTGCCCACCCCCTGACTTGGAAGTGGAGTCAGAGGAAGCTCCCCAGGGACAGCCATCCCAGCTGAGGCTCCCCTGGCAGAGGCGGTGGAGTTACCAGGCCCACCTATACCCGCCTGCTCATCATCTGCACCCGCCGAGGCGCTAGCAAGGCTCTCTCACATGATCTCCCAGGATGATGCAAAAGCCAACCAGGGGCTTTTGAAGAGGGTGGCATCAAACGTGGGGCTGGAAGCCGAGGAGCTGGCAGAGCCCTCGGACTCCCTGTTTGATGTGCTCGGTGCAGCAGCCCCCTCGAAAGTGGCATTACCAATACACGAGGGAGTTGTAAAACTAATCAAAGCCCTTTGGCAAACTGCCTCCTCCTTGCCCCCCCCATCTCTAAGCAGGCAGAGCGGAAGTACTGCGTCCCCGCTAACGGGTTTGAATACCTGTACACACACCCCGCCCCAAGCTCACTGGTAGTGTCAGTAGCCAATGAGCGTGATAGAGAGGACCAACTGGGATCGACCCCTAAGAATAAGGAGGCGAAGAGGATCGATCTTTTTGGTAGAAAGATTTATTCTACGGCTAGCCTCCAGCTAAGAGTGGCCAACCATCAGGCTGTACTTGGCTTAACATCTGGCAGTCCAGGCCAAGTTCACAGAGTCGCTACCAGAGGAGCTCAGGAAGGAATTCCTGGCTATCCTGAAGGTGGACAGAGCGGTAGCCAGTGCAGCCCTCCAAGCGGTGGACTCCGCAGCCTGGTCTATGGCTTCTGCCATTTCAATGAGGCAGGCGTCCTGGCTGTAGTCGTCGGGCTTGTTGGCAGAGGTTCAGCAATCCATCTAGGACCTCCCCTTCGATGGCTTGGCACTGTTCGCAGAACAGACAGCAAGTTGCATGGCCTAAAAGACTCTATGCCACCTTGCGCTCGCTGGGCCTGTACATTGCGGCGCCCGCGAGGAAAGAGTTCATGCCGGTAAAAGATCCCACAGGTTTGGGGGCCCTTTCCATTCAGAGTCTTTCCGTAAGAAGTGCAGAGGCTACAAGTGCCAGCAAGGCCATTAGCCGGCCTCCTCAGCTCACTCGAGCTCTACCCACACCCAAACTGGGTAATAAGCAGGCATTTTGAGGGTACGCTTGAGGGCAACCTTCTAGCCTGTGTCCTGGATCCAGCATCCCTGTTTTTTCCAGCTGGCTGTCTCCCTTCCTCCCTGCCTAGGCCTCTATAACATCGGACCAGTGAGTCCTCAGCACAGTAGTGGGGGTTTACCCTCCAGTTTATTTCTATCCCCCTCCCTTCTATCCTACCTCCTCATCCCTCTTCAGGGACCCCTCTCATGAGCATCTACTTGCTCAAGAGATGCAGGTCCTTCTGCAGGTGGGAGCGATAGAGGAAGTTCCTCTGCACTTAAGGGGAAAGGGTTTTACTCCTGCTATTTTTTGATCCTATAGCGAAAGGGGTCTATGCCCCATCCTTGACCTGCGGAGCCTCAACAAGTATCTCAAGAAGTTGAAGTTCTGCATGGTCTCCCTGGCCTCCATCATTCCTTCCCTGGATCTGGGAGACTGGTACACTGCCCTCGACCTGAAGGATGCCTATTTTCACATATCGATATTTCAGGGACACAGACGGTTCCTACATTTCGTAGTTGGGACTGCCCACTACCAATTCACTGTGCTCCCCTTTGGCCTAGCCAATGGTACCAAGGGTATTCACGAAGTGCATGTCTGTGGTAGCAGTCTACCTCAGACATCATGGTATCCAGATCTACCTGTACCTCAACAACTGGCTCATCAAGAGCCGCTCCAGGTCCCAGGTTCAGCGCAGTGTCGAATTTGCAGGCTGCTTGACAAGCTCTAGGCCTATTGATAAAGATCAAAACATTGAAAAAAAATCAAAGTTAATCCCGGTTCAAAGGACAGAATTTGTCAGAGCAGTACTTGACTCTATCCAATCCAGAGCATTCCTGCTGGAGACCAGGTTCAGGGCAATGGCAGATTTGATTACCAGCATCATGGCCTATCCGCTCACCGCAGCCCGGGTCTGCCTCAGACTACTGGGGCACATGGCAGCTTGCACGTACGTTGTCCGTCACGTGAGACTCAGGCTGCGTCCCCTCCAGGATGTGGCTGGCGTTGGTCTACTGCCTGTCCAGATATCACCTGGACAAGATTGTCATGATCCCACCACAGGTACTTACCTCCCTTTAGTGGTAGTCCGATCCAACTCTGGTAAAGGAAGGTGTGCTGTTCGCAAGCCCACAACCCATAGTCTCCCTGATTTCAGATGCGTCTGACCTCGGTTGGGGAGCGTAACTCGGTGCACTGCAGAATCGGGGATTATGGTCTCGGGAGGATCTCATGTTACGTACAAATGCCCGAGAACTCAGAGCCATCTGCCTGGCTTGCGGAGTCTTCCTTCCGCAACTGTCTGGTTGCGTGGTGCAGGTGTTGATGGACAACACAGTCTCCATGTTCTATGTCAATAGGCTGGGGGGAGCTTCTTCATCGGCCCTGTGTCAAGAAGTCCTCCATCTATGGGACTTCCGCATTCAGCCAGCAGTCCACCTGGAATCCTCACACCTCCCCGGCATCAGGAACATGCTGGTGGATCGCCTCAGCAGGTCCTTCTTCCCTCACCATGAGTGATCCCTTCACTTGGAGGTCGTCAGGATGGTTTTCCAGAAGTGGGGAGCTCCCCGAGAGGACTTGTTCACCACCATACAGAACAGAAAGTGTCACCAGTTCTGCTCTCTGCAATGCCAGGGCCGGGTCCAGGGTTTTTTGCCGTCCCAAGCAGCTCCCCCCCCCCCCAAAAGCCGCGATGGCGATCTGCAGCACTTCGGCTGCAATTCGGCAGGAGGTCCTTCACTCTGAGCGGGATTGAGGGACCCTCCACCGAATTGCCGCCGAATAGCTGGTCGTGCTGCCCCCCTCCGGAGTGGCCGCCCCAAGCACCTGCTTGCAAAGCTGGTGCCTGGAGCCGGCCCTGGCCTCGGCAGAGGCTTGCTTTCCAATGCCTCTCTCCTGTCATGGTTGGCAGATCTGATGTACGCCTTCCCGCCGATTCCACTCATCAGCAGTGTTCTTTTGAAGATCAAGAGGGACAAGGCGCGGGTCATTATGATTGCCCTGGCATGTTAACGCCAGCATTGGTTCAGCATGCTCATGGACCTGGCCGTAGGAGCCCCGTGGCCACTTCCCAGCCGCCCGGACCTACTCTCCCAGGATCACGGTTGGCTTCTGCACCCGACTCTCGCCTCTCTCCACCTCACAGCTTGGATGCTGTATAGCTCAACCTAGAGGAATGAACCTGCTCTAGTCAGGTACAGCAGGTTCTCTTGGAGAGCAGAAAGCCCTCCACCACAGCGACTTACCTGGCAAAGTGGAAGCATTTCTCCTGCTGGGCATTGGAGCAGAATATCTCCCCGATCCACTCCTCCCTGCAGTCCATTCTGAATTACCTGCTTCACTTGAAGCACGAGGACCTCGCCTTTTCCTCTATCAAGGTGCACCTGGCAGCCATATCGGCCTTCCATCCCCGCATCCAGGGTAGATCTGTATTCTTCCGGGAGATGACGATCAGGTTCCTGAAAGGCCTTGGAAGACTCTTTTTGGTGACCCGGGGCCCGGTTCTCCAATGGGATCTTAACCTGGTCCTCTCCAGGCTCGCGGGTCGACCCTTTGGGCCTATGGTTTCTTGTTCCCTCTCCCATCTGTCGTGGGAGGTTGCATTCTTATGCATGGATGAATAAATTGGCTGCATATGGTCTAATCTGGTGTCCATTTCTGTGCCCACACTCAAATTTAGTCAAAAGTTTGTCAAGAGGTGATTATCTATCTCTGTGTGAGGTATTTTTAGTCCAAGGATGGATTAGCAAGGTAGCAGCGATCTCCATAATAAGGCCTTTGATCTTTGTCCTGATACCGTCATAGCTTTGCATTTTGCTTTTCCTTTTCTTTTTAATATACAGTCATTGACAAAGCACTGTGGTTGCACACATCTTGGAGTCTGTGTCTGTTAGTGTACCTTCATTGAATAGTCAGTATTTTGCTTCATTAAATAGGATACAAGACTTTTTACGAGTTTTAATGTACCTTCTTTCTTTTATCTTCTACTGTACTGTGGATATGTGTATACCATCGATCTATATCTTTGACCTATGTCTTTTAAATATAAAAATCCAAACAAATATTATTTAAAAACAACCCACAGATGGGTTCAAGCCTGTTTTGCTTTTGAGGACAGAAGTCGCTCAGAATGTTTTCAATTTTGTTTCAAGGCAAGATGAACAGCTAGCTAGTAAATCAAGTCAATAGTATGATAAATAAAATCTCTCTCACTCAATTAGCTTAATGTGGGTAGGAGTATTTCCAAGTTTTGCAAACCCAGTTTTATTAATTCTCTGAACAAAGCACTATAGAAAATGGTGCTAAATCTTGATGTCCTTGTCCTGCTGAAGAATAGCTGGTATTTTCCATTACCATTTCTGATGTAGTCCCCTATTTCATGCATTTGATTTTTGTCCTGGACTATTGAATAATGGCGTCTCACATGAATTATGTTGTGCAGACAGTGTCTTGTTATCTTTCCAGCTTCTGACAGAGTTAAAAAGAAGCCTAGTAAAATTGCTTCTGTCAGTGGATGATTTAATTGGCAAAACCTCAGCAATTTAAGGTAAACCACAGGAATTGTAGCTGGTTTTTCTGCAAAATAAATGATGGCTTATGATGGGCAATAGCAAAGCAAAGTCTGACAGTTTCAGAATACTACTAGCCCATCATATGTTGTAAGATTTGCCTGAAGAATTGATAAACAAATTTTTCATTTTCATCTCAGAGGAAAATACTTTTAGGCTATGGATACTGTTCATTTTATAAAGGGCCTTCCAAGTATTACAGATCTTTTCATATATTCATCTGAACATACACAGTTTCAGGAGATTTGTTCCCTGTTCGCTTTCTTCTGGGTACTGTATTTATTAGGATTAATTAGCTGTGCTACTTTATTGTTTTGTCAGCTATTTGATTTATCTTTTTAAAGATATTCAGAGTCTGTTTCCTGGGACTTTATAGCTGATACTGTCTCTCCTCCCCCTGCCCATGCTTAATTTCTATAGAATTTGTATAATGCTGATCACTGTAGAATTTCTATTTGCTTTTCTGTAATTCACTGAACAGTTCTTTATTTTGTATAAGTTTGTCATGTGACTGCCTATGGAATGCAGAATGTTTAGGGAATAGATATGTTACACGAGTTACTAGCTGCAATATGTAAAATAAATCAGTTGAACATCCTTTTATTTCCTTTTTAATGAGTGAGAACTGTTACAAACATTAGACTTGTGCGTTCTTTCAATTCCCTATTTGTATCTAGGAGTAGCTTGGCAGACAAAAAGGTACTTGTATGTCACATAGGCTGGCCTTCCAAATGGTCAGGCAACCTCCTGAAACAGGATCTGCTCAGGAAAATGAGCCAACCCAGATCCACTAGTGGATGGCTAATTTGGATAAGTAGCTCAGTGGAAGCTAGCTAAGGAACACCTGAGTCTTATATAGGGTTATGAGGGAGCAGGCAGGAGCCCAGAACAGAGAGAGGAAGCTTCTGAGGGTGGAGAGAGCTCCTCAGGGGAGCTGGGTAGGAAGCTATTCCTACTGGTGTCTTCCTGGAGAACAAAGGGTATTGGGGAGAGGAACAGCTCCTAGAACATGCATTCACACGCACGCACCCCTCCAGAGGGGAGCGACCACAAAGCTCTCTTGGCAGGGAGAGTCCGAGACCCTTAGTTATCAGTGGAGGCTGCAGAGCTCCAAGCAGTGAAGAAACCTGGGGACTTACAGCAGAAGGCTTGTTTACATACCACATCGGGCAGTTGATTAAATAAACTAGACCCATAAAGGGGCATTGCTCACTCTATGCAAGTCTCATTGAGCTATTTGAAAGCCTACGAGTGGAAAATGAGGTAGAGACATGACAGAACAGTTCCATACCAGACTGCCAGTGGGTATTGCTTTATAATATGCTGTGAGATCTGCTGATAAAAAAGCTAGATAACAGCAAGGTATTATTAGGCAAACTATAACGCAAGAGATTTGTCTCAGGAAAGTCAGCTACCTCTAATGTCATTTGTTTCCCCCAAACCAGAATATAGAAATGCTCTCCTGGATAATACTTAGTCCTGCCATGAGTGCAGGGGACTGGACTAGATGACCTCTCGAGGTCCCTTCCAGTCTTACGATGCTATGTTTCGACAGTCCTTTCAGAGCTCCGCTACTACAGAGACTTTACCAGGCTGTGTATTTTGTACTGAAAAGCTGTGCACCAATAGTTCATGGGCAAAACCAGGAATTCTAGAAATCCGTTTGCCATGGGGAAAAACACGGAATTTGCATTTTTACAGAGACTCTTTAGTTTTTACAGTTTGTGAAAAAATAAAAACATACACAGTAGAACTCCATTTATCCGAGCCTCCATTATTCAGCTCTCCATATTAACCAAGCCACCAGCTGCCCAGGGATGACCGCTCGAGCCCCACCACTGTTAGCTCCAGGTGGTTGGAGTTCAGTTAATATGGAGAGTTAGATAATGGAGGCTCAGAAGAACGGGGTTTGACTGTATATCAATAAAATATTATGTTCAACTGATACCTATATATATATTGTGGCTAGGGAAACTGAAGTTCAGAGTTTCGATTTAATTGCAGAAAAACCTGGGCTTTTATATTTTATTTGAGAATTTTGAGTCTTTTTGTCACGGAAAACTAGGATCGCTGGTCATAATGGATACAGATGCAATTTTTCATCAGTAGAAGCTACATGCGTTCATACCTTCATAAGTAACACATGTATACCAAAAATGTTCTGTGATTTCCCAATGAAAAATACAATTTGAGGAAAGGATAGAACAAACTATAACAAATTACCATTCCTATTATTCCTGTGGGACAAAACATAGCTGCTTCCCATATGTAAAGAACAGTTTAATTAAGCAATAGACTGCTCAATATTTACGTTAGTTCCTCTTTTGTTTCCATGCACTCCCTCATCAACGTTCTACTTCTCATGGTGCTTACTTTAATCATACAGTTGTAATAAATCCATCTGGAGCTTGGACTACAACTGTCATCCTTTAGTTCTTAAAAACACAGGCTATCTATGCTTGAGCGACAAGATATCCTTTTGCTGGCTAGTGTTCAAAACTGAATTTGAGAATCCATTTAAATAATTGCTGCAGGCATTATTGTTCTGTTATATTGTGGATGGATTGTGGATGCAGCTCAGTGGTGTTACTTGAAATGCTTCTCAAGATGTGAGTTTCACAAAGGTTTCAAAAGCTAGGCAGTTTCTCTGTGTAGTTGGGGTCTTAAAATGTATATATTTGACTTAATTGTTTAATCTACTGTCCATTTAATAACACTTCAAAAAGATAAGTTATTGCTGGAGCTGGTAGAATAGTAAATTATATATTTGGCTTCCACTGATGTTCATGTAGTATATTTATTGACTAATATTTGACCATCTATAGAGCTGGTTGAGGATCACAAAATATTTATCATAATTTTGACATACTGGTGAAATTAAACTCATAACATCTTTTCCAAGCATTGTACTATGTGATTAGCTCTACTCTTTCCTGACATTTTACTTTATTTTTTCTTCCTGTCTCCACTGTACTCCACTCTTTTTCTCTTAAATCACAATGCATCCTTTTCCAAGTTGTCTTCAATGTCCAATTTCTATCTCCCCACACTCCTCCTCACCCCTCTTCTCCATTGCCCTGCCCCATAGGCATTGGTGCATCCACACACAGATCTTGGGACGTTTACTAGCCAACCAATAATCACAGGGTTAAAACAGCTAGCCAAAGACAGACAGACACACACAGAGTTAGGAGTTCTAGTTATTCAGAACAATTGTACTCTACCCATCCCTGCATGTTCTGGCTGATACGAGATGATATTTCAGCAACTCTACCGTTCCCACAGCCTTCATGTTTTTGTTCATCTCTCCAGTTGCTCTTTTACCCCCTAAGCTGCAACAAAGTAAAATAGACCCGATTCTTTCCAGTCTCCCAGCTTTACCCTAGAAAACGGATCCATTTTCACTCTGCTGCTGCTTATGGAAACTGAGCAGCAGAAGAGGCAATGGCGTTGGCAGACTCAAGCAAACAGTACCTCATTGGTTATGTTGTTTGTGCTTGGAAGGTGTCTTTTACAACTGTAAGGGCTAGAAACTAATGGCATTCGCCAAGGAAAGTTTCCTGCCTGTTGTGAGTGAACTTTTCAAGGTCTGGCTGTCATGATAGTTTATAATAAACACATATACTGTACTTCTGCTTTGGATTTGAAAAGTCCTCAGTGATTGACTTTGTGATTTCAAACTTAAAATAATCCATTACAACTTGCTAATTGACTTAATAAAACGTTTATCAGTGATAGCACTAAGGTGGAAAGGCTGATGACAATAATTTTGTTTTCAACACACAAACAAATTTCCACTTTGAAGTCAGTCACAAATCATACCTTTGATCAATAGGTAATCTGATCTCAAGCAGAAAGCCAAAATACATAGTGAGGGTAAATGGGGTGTGGTGATAAGTGATATTAATTATTGGGAAGTGGGCAAAATCATACAAAATTAGTCAGTGGTGTAGTAGTAGTGGGATTTTCAGTGAGCAGGTTTTGAAGACCACATTCTCTTCTGATTTCAAGACTTAAACTGCTGCTGTTCTTTCTAGCAGTTTTTGTAAGCTGTTGATGCTCTCCTGGTATTTTGCTGGCAAACTTCTTTTGCAGATCTGAGCTGAATTAGAGGCTGTGGTTGAAAGCCTCTCCTCCTCAAAGTAAATTCGGATTTTAAATTGAACAGCTGATGGCATGTAGCTTTAGATCCTTCTCTGAAAAGCCTTACTAGTCTTACGGAATCCTTGACATGTCAGTGTTCCATTAATGCAAATGAAAAGGAGTGGAGTAAGTTGTTGACAAGGCTTGTTCTGCAGACATCAATCATGAGACCTTCTGAAAATCAGGTACAAGGTGTATCAAGTTGAGCACCCCAAAATAGGTGGCTACTTCTCAACATTTTGCCATTGTGATTAAAGCAGAGGGACTGGGAGTTGAGAGGACTGGATCTTAATCCTGCTTTGTCACCGTGGCCTCACCTATGCCATGAAACTGAGCCATTTCTGTCAGTGGATCCCACCTCACTGCTGTGGCGCCTCCTGCTGGTCGTTCTGGGAATTAGCTCAGTCTTTTCACAGGGCGCACTCCTCTGGTGGTTTCTCGCCTGCCATCGCTTCTGCTCCTGACCTGCGTCACCTCAAGGATCGCGGCGTCCTCTTCAGGACACAGCCCTCTGGCCATGCCCCATTCTGTTCTCCCCTCTCTTCTGGAGGAGCAGCAGTCCTCTGTCCAGTCACTCACTTCTGTGGCCGACTGCAGCCCAAGGTTCTAGCCACTTGCCTTGGTGGCAAACTACCCCTTCACTGGCCACTCCCCTCAGTGGCAAGTGTGGGGGGGGGGAGACCCAGGCCCGCCCACTAATCTGGGTCCTGACCCAGGGCCCCTCTAGGTGGCAGGCATGCGCTGTGTCTCCTTCAACCCCTACCGTCCATTTCCCTGGGCTACTTCCCCATAGCCCTAGCACCTTCTCTGCCCCTGTATCCGGGCTTCAGTCTTTCAGCCAGTCAGGCTGGAGCTCCCTCTCGCTCCCCTGACCCGGCCCAACACTGCTCTGTCCAGAGTGCTGGCAGTTCCCTCAGCCCTTCAGGGACCCAGTCCTTTCTCCCTGGACTCCCAACTGACTCCTCCGCCCTGCAGCTCTCTTTATATATGGGCTTGCTCTGCCCTGATTGGCTGCTCCTTGCAGCCCAATACTGATTGGCTGTCTGCTGTGCAGCCTCCCCAGAGCTGTTTTTAACCCTTTCTCCACCAGTGTGGGGCAGACACCCCATCACACGCAGCAACAGAGCAGAACATAGTTGAGCTGCAAGCAATGATGTTCAACACCTTTCTCAGCAGCTGTGGTTTAAATTGTGCTGAAACCATGTTGAACACAGCTTGTCCTTGTCTCCACCATGTTCTGCCAGATTCAGTCCTGACACTCACGGACATAGTTTCAGTTTTATGAACTCTTTGTGACCTAGGGTAAATCACATAACTTCACTCTGCTTCCATTGCCCAACATGTAGAATGGGGTAAAAATCCCCTCCTTCATAACATGTTTTGAGCTGCTCTAATGAAAGGTGTTGTCTAAGTACAAATCACTGTTGTTGATATTTGATCATTATGTGATTTGAGATAGTATTGGCAAATCTACATTTGTTACTACTATAAATTCTGAATGTTGAAATTCTTTTTGTTTCCCTTTAGCCCTCAATCTGCAGGTAGTTTCCAGACTGTCAGTCAAATGAATGCTGGGGAGGAGGAGGTGTTTAGGGGAAGTACACCTTTTATTTGAAGAGACCCACAAGAAAACAGAGTCTTTTTCATACTAGAGTTACAAAGGAGCAGAATAAATACACACTTACCTGCCAAACCCAGAATGTCTTAAATACCAATATATATATGACCAGGTTAAGCGATAGATATTTAATAGCCTGCCATAAGTTTTAAGACTAATTTAATGTAAATGCTTTGTCACAGATTAACAAAAGCAGGGCATTAAAGTTTGACACGCTATCCTTTGCTGCCATGTTTTCTTACCACAATGGTCTGAATCAATGATTGAGTTTCTGGGCCACATCTTGAGCTGCTGTAAACTGGTGTGACTCCATTGGATTTATGCTGATTTACATCGGCAGAGGAACTGACCTTGACTTAATTCTTTACTTGCTCCTTCCTCATCACTTGGTACATCTGCAATGTTGTTGTTTAGTTTTATTCACCTTTAGTATTAGCATACTGTCAGAAGAAATACGTTTAGAGTGTCTGTCTTAAACCTTGTGTCTCAGCCGGCACTGAGATCAAGACTCATCATTTTTAATGCAAAGTTATAACGGTATCAATATAGATTTTTCTGGCAACTAAGAAACCATTTTTACCCAAGTTATTAGATTAAGAAGAACTTGCTCATAATTTAATGCTGCAGCTTTAGCAGAGCCATTGCTGGAAGATTTTAAGTAGGTGAGATGTTAATTAAATTCTACTCAATTTTATCTTAGAATTCAGAACGAGGTTGCACACATCTAGTAGCTGTTCTTTGCACTCCCACAGAGGATTAGGAAGGGAGACACTCATAGAAATATCAACCTCCAAATGGTATATGCTGGAGTATATTGATACAAGTGTGGATTTATGAAATATTACTTACAAATTAGAGCTATAAGCCTGAAGAATCAAATTGCCCCCCTTGTGTGCCCCCTGTTTTGAATGACATCAAGAGTGGTTAAAGAGAATTTGACCCAAGCTTTAAATAGTAAAGCAACCTCCCCACCCCACCACCACTTGGTTATTCATTTTGAAGACTAGGAGAATGTAGGGTGAAATCCATTTCTTCTTCAAAAAACCTGAGCATAAAGAGCCTAATTGAGTTAGGGGGCCCGTTGCCTTTCAATGAGATATGGGCTCCTAACTTCCTTGAACTACTTGGAGAATACCAGACATTATATGGAAGGATGGGGGAGAGGGCATGAACTTCACCTTATCTGGGGCCAGGGCATTCTACTGCCGAACAGACGCCCATCCTTATTTTATTATATTGTGTTTATAGGTTCTCATACTGCCCTCGTGACCATAGTATCGGAACACCTTGCAGTAGTGCATTTATCAACGTGACTAGCTGTTATGTATTTTTTTTCTCCTCCTTTCCCTAGGAAGAGGAGAGGGTGCAGTGGAGTGCATTGAGTGCATTTTTTTAAAATATAGATGTTGCTGTGTGTTCATATTTGAGAAGGTAGTTCAAAGTACTGTGCCTTGCACTTGGATTGGAAGTTGGAGAGGTTTGTGATGGCCCTTAGTTCATGGGAGAAATTCATTCTACAGTCTCAGACCTGCCCTTGAGAAAGCCATGTCTCCTGCACAGATGAGCTTTACCCTTACTGTAGAGCATTCGTTGGCCAGAGAAGCATAGTAGTCAACTATGGCCTTCATCCCAGACCTTTAAGTGGTCTTTTAGATACGTAGGGCCCAGGCCATGGTGGAGTACCTTGAAGATAAGGATTTCCTTATATTCCTTCTTACTTTGTTACTACAACCAATGGACTAGACTAGTGGTATAGCTCCTCCAAGCCACTTGCCCGGGGTGCTGAGGCCACTGGATTCCCAAAAGTGCAGAATCCGTGGATATTCCTTGGCCCCCTCCCCTTGAAGCCTTTAATGATTGACTATGCAGGACTTGTTCAGACTTTATTTGGTACAACTTCTTCCCCCCCCCCCCATGATTATTTGTATTGCAGTTGAACCTTTAGTCTGTAATCTTGGATCAGGGTTCCATTGTGCTAAGTGCATTACAAATACAATGCAGGGCTTAAAGTGGTGCAGAGTTCCTTTTCTTACAGAGAAGGTCCATTGAATTTAGTAGGAATACAAATAATAGGGCTTGATAGACATTAACCTAAATCCCTATAAGACATCATCCCCTATTACATTCTTTCCATAGGTTATTTTGAACTTTCCAATATGATTCTAGAGCTGGGATAGGATTTTCTGTTCAGTTCTGTAGGATGATTTAAAAAAACCTATAGAAAGGTGTCACGGAGTATGGGGGACTCAGGGCCCTGCACCCCCGGCTTCCTGCGATTCACCATGACTCTCAGCCAGCCAGTAAAGCAGAAGGTTTATTTAGACGACAGGAATACAGTCCAAGACAGGTCTTGCAGGCACAGACAACAGGACCCCTCTCAGTTAGGTCCATCTTGGGGTCCCAGGGCACCCCAGCTCCCTTGGGAGGTCAGAGCCCTGTCTCCCTCCCAGCCACATCACCAGCCAGCCCTGAGACTCTGCCTTCAGCGACCCCTCCCACAGCCTTTGTTCAGTTTCCCGGGCAAAGGTGTCACCTGGCCTTTAACCCCTTCCTGGGTTCTCATGTTACATGCTCAGGTATTCTCCATCGGTCAGTCTCCCATCCCCCAATGCAGACTATCCTAGCCACACTCCCCTGTCAGCATTCAAAGACCACATTAAGAACAGTCCCAGTTCGTCACAAAAGGCAATCTTATACTATTAAATTGTACAGGATCTTTTCCATAAAGGCTATGCTGGTCCTCTGCATCTGCAACATGAAAATGTAATATAACATTTGGAAAAGAAATCAGAGATAAACTGAAGAAAGCTCCAAGAATCCAGCCCCTTCTGAATTAGAGGAATCATTAGGTTGTTTAGTGTAGAACATAAATCCATGACTAATGTACTATTGCTTAACTAATGTGATAATTAATTCATGGCATTGATTTAATTTTGTACTTGTGTTGTTCTGACTTGGTGAATGTAGCTATAGCTTCCAGCAGGTAGGCTTTTCAACATAATCTGCATGACGCTGTCTAGAAGCAATTTATTTTCTTATTGTTTTATTACTGAGTAGTGGCTGGGCTCAGTATTCTGGTGCAATCTGACTGAACAAGCTGCTAGCAGGTAGTTCAATGACAGAGGAAGGACAGTTGCAGGGTAGGTATAATGTAATTATGTATGCTATGCTATATCATCTCGCAGCATCTCTGGGTCTCTAGTGGCATTTGAATCAATGATTAAAAACATCTCATTTTAATGAAATGAGAAATATTTCATTAGATAGAGTAAGAAAAATCAATATGACTGAATTTGTGAGGTTAAAATCCAGAATTCAAAAGAATCCTCATAATCTAGTTGTTAGATCTTCATTCCTCTAGATCAGTGCTCTATCTGCTATCTCTTCCAGACTACTGTCTGACTTCCTCCAAGTGACTTTCTACTTACTTTGAAAGGGAATACTTTAAAACCAACCCCGTTCTTCCCCCCTCATTCCTAGGGTGCATTGGGATCATTAGAATGGTTGGCACGATGTGTTTATTGTAAAATGTAAACTTTATAAAAGTGACAAAAGATAATCAAATCTAATGGCAATGGATTTTTATTTAAAAGCTATGGGCATTATTACTGGTGCTGGTGTTTCTGGCATTTGAATTAGTGATGTTTGAATATAGATTCATTGTTACATTGATTCCAGGACAGAGGGGACCATTGTGACCTGCAACCCAACGGAGCTGGGGATGAGGGGTTTGTGGTGTGGGAGGGGTGCAGGGCTGGGGCAGAGGGTTGGGGTTTGTGGGGTGGGGCCAGGAATGAGGGGTTCAGGGTGCAGGGGGCTCCGGGCTGGGGCAGGGGGTAAGGGTGCAGGCCATAGACCTTCCCCAGAATGATTCCTAGAGCAGATCTTTTAGAAGAACAACATCCAATTTTGATTTAAAAATTGTCAGAGTTGTCATCTTGTTCTGCATCTGCCATCTATAGAGTTTGCTCTGTTGACTGTACTTTCTGAGGAACAAAATGTAGATGTTGACAGTTGAACTCTTCACTGTCATTTTGATCACATGATCTGGGTGATTAATTCTTTTTCTTTACGACAGCTGGAGCCAACCGTCCTTTTTTCTTTATCCAATTTGACATAAATAGTCAGCAGGCTCTGGGCCCAGCAGTTCTCTAGCTGAGAAATGCCTGTTGTATAGGTGTTCATAAGCTCTCTTAACCTTTTTATCCACTTTGGCTACTTTCTCCATGTCTGGGCACTTTGGAGATGGATTATTTTCCAAAGTTGGAACAGCAGTTCTGAGCTGCCTTCCTATAAGGAGATGTGCTGGACTATATCCAGTAGCTGCTTCTGCTGTTGATCTGTAACTCAGAAAAGCGAGGAATGGATCTTCCTGATGTAGGATTTTTTTGGCTCTCTGTACAGCTCTCTCAGACTCTCCATTCACTTGTGGGTAATATGGGCTGCTAGTAATATGATCAAAATCATATTTCACTTGGAATGACTTAACTTCTGTAGTAATTTGTGCTCCATTGTGCGTCACTAGTTGTTTTGGAATACCGAACTAAGCAAAAGTACACTTCAGTTTTTCAATAACGCTGCAATGTATTATGTCTTTCAAGTCCATTATTTCTATATACAGCACGTGGAAAAACAGTCTACTATGACCAGATAATGATGTCCTCTGAATTTGCATAAATCTGTAGCTAGTTTCTTGAAGGGTCTCTCTGGAGGAGTGTTTTGCACACTATATGGTTCAGCATTGTCTCCTGGGTTGATTTGTACTGGATCTCCTTTCAAAAGTCCATTATCATCAAATCCTCCAAGTTCTCCCACCTTTCTCATTAGGCCCATCGTAGCTGCCACACTGGCTGAGAAGGTTGTTGGTCTTTGATCATTTGATCACATGCATTCTGAATACATAGCTTCTGTCTTTGTAAATTGTTTCTGCGGTGAACTGGCCCATGCAGTTCTGAATACCTCCAGGGCTAGTCAGAGCTGTGTCAGGTGACTTCAGCTCTCGAGGGGTTGAAGGTGACTGTAAGTCCCTTCTGAGGTTTGGTCTACACCAGTGGCTCTCAACCTTTCCAGACTACTAAACAGGGGCAGCAGGTTTGTAGAAATTTTGGAGGAACCCATAACGCCCAGGGCCTGCCCCCCCCCCCCGCAAACTCCACTCCCACCTGCCTAAGACTCTGGGAGGGAGTTTGGGTGGGGGGAGGAGGTCTGGGATGCAGGCCCTGGGCTGAAGCAGGGGATTGGGGTGCAGGACGGGTGAGAGGTTGGGCTCTGGGAGGGAGTTTGTATGGGGGAGGGGGTCTGGGTGCAGGCTCTGGGATGGAGTTTGGGCGCTGGGTGCAGGCTCCGGGCTGGGACAGGGGTTGCAGGAGGGGATGAGGGGTGCATGCTCTGGGATGGAGTTTGGGTGTAGGCTCTGAGCTGGGGCAAGGAGTGGGGGTGCGGGAGGGGGTGAGGGGTGCAGGCTCTGGGAAGGAGGGCAGAGGGCTGGGGTGCAGGTTTTGGGAGGGAGTTTGGGGATGAGGGTGTGGGAAAGGGGTGGGGGTGCAGGCTCTGGGAGGGAGTTTGGGGGCGGGAGGGGGTGCGGAGGGAAGCAGTGCAGACTCTGGGAAGGCATTTGGGGGCCAGAAGGGGTGCGGAGGGAGGGGGCAGGCTCCGGGAGGGTGTTTGGGGGCCAAAGAGGGGGGTGCAGGCTTTGGGAGAGGATGGGGGTGTGTGGCGCTTACCTGGAGCTCCTAGGCAGGATGGGCCGGGGGGCCTCCATGTGCTGCTACCCCCAGGCACTGCCCCTGCAGCTTCCTATTGGCCACAGGTGCACTTGAGGCGGGACACAGACCCACCCTGCCCAGGGGCTGTAGGGAGGGGCCAGTGGTGAGTGGGGGCTGTTTTAAATGGCCCGAGGGACGTGGCGGGGGGCTCCCAGGGGCGGAAGGCAGGGCTGAGGGAGAGACCCAGCCTCATACAGTGCTGGAACTGGGCCCATAGAACTCGCCGCCCATGCTACTGTACCCCTTTCAGGAGTCTAATTTGTCTTGCATATTCCCAAGTTTCACCTGACTTAAAAACTATTTGCTCACAAAATCAGACATAAAAATACAAAAGTGTCACAGCACACTATTACTAAAAAAATGCTTACTTTCTCATTTTTACCATATAATTAGACAATTAATCAATTGGAATATAAATATTGTACTTACATTTCAGTGTATAGTATATAGAACAGTATAAAACAAGTCATTGTGTGTGAAATTTTAGTTTGAACTCACTTCGCTAGTACTTTTTATGTAGCCTGTAAAACTAGGCAAATATCTAGATGAGTTGTACCTTTTGGAAGATCTCTGTGTACCCCCAGGGGTACGCATACCCCTGGTTGAGAACTATTGGTCTACACTTCAAACTTATGTCAGTATAACTACATCGCTCAGGGGTGTGAAGCGATGTAGTTATACCAGCCTAATCCCTAGTGTAGACAGTGCTATGCTGACAGGAAGGTTGTCTCATAGACATAGCCGCTGCCTCTTCGGGAAGTGGAGTCCCTAAGCCGACAGGTGAGCTTGTTCACTAACCTCTCCCCTAAGCGCAGCTGTGGCTCTGTAAGTGTAGAGAAGCCCTAAGATAACTAGGAGGTCAGCTCCAGAGTCAAATTTAAAGTCAATAGTCTTGCCAAGAATATTTAGTTTCACTCTCCAGGCAGGTTCTGTGTTATCACAAGTGATAGATCCCAGAAACAATGGCTCATGAGCAGGGCTGAAAGTAGAAATAGGGACTTACCGGTACAGGGCTGGGTTGGGGCCGGCTCTGGCCCCCGGAAGGGGCGGGGCCTCGGGCGGAAGGGGCAGGCATGGGGGTCAGAGCCAGCCCCAGCCTGCCCTGTACCGGTAAATGCCCTCCTCCTCCCCCACCAGGGTAGCAGCAGCAGCCGGGGGCTCCGGCAGCAGTTTAAAGGGCCCAGGGCTCGGCTGCTGCTACTTCCCCGGGCCCTTTAAACCGCTGCCGGAGCCCCCGGCTGCCGCTGCTACCCCAGGGCTCCGGCAGCAGGGCTCCGGGGGCTATTTAAAGGGCCAGGGCCGTAGAGGCAGTGGGAGCTCCAGGCCCTTTAAATAGTCCCTGGAGCCCCGCCCCTACTCCAGGACTCTGGGAGCTATTTAAAGGGCCCAGGACTCCCCTGCCTCTACTGCCCTGGGCCCTTTAAATAGCCCCCGGAGCCCTGGGGTAGTGGCGGCAGGGCTCCAGCAGCTATTTAAAGGGCCCAGGGCAGTAGGGGCAGCAGGAGCCCTGGCCCTTTAAATAACCCCCAGAGCCCTGCCACTACTGCGGGGCTCTGGCAGCAATTTAAAGGGCCTGGGGCTCCAGCCGCTGCTGGGAGCCCCAGGCCCTTTAAATTGCCGCCTGGGGAAGCCGGGGTGTACCGGCTTACTTTCACCTCTGCTCTTGAGTCTTGATTGTCTGAAATATGAGTCAACTCCCTGACTGCGTAAGTGTGGCAAACAACTGCAAATGTCCATATTTTATGTATGTATGACACAGTGTGCCTCTAGCTGGACATGCATCATGCCTTGGGATATGACTTTTTCCACGCCTTGTGCATGTAGTCTGGAATTTTTGTCCCTTTTACCTGGGAGTTCTCTCTCTCCTTGCCTGAGGGGTTTTATGGTAATGGCACTCATGCTGCTTCTGTTGACAGGGTCTAAGCTAGTTTCTTTTTTTTTATTTTTTTTTATTTATTTTTTTCCAGATTTGATAAATTGCTCTTGGTTTTGTGGTCTCACCAGCTCAGACTGTTTTGTTATTTGAATTGCTGTGGTTAGGGCTAAGTCTTTATTTATTTATTTATTTATTTATTTTTATTTATTATTGGAACTGTTGTGAAAGGTTTTTTATCTCTTAACCCAATAACTAACCTCTCTTTGATATTTTCATGTTTTGCATTCCCAAAATCAGATTTTCAGCCAGTATATGCAGTGCTCTTATAAAACATTCAGCATTTTCCCTTGGTTGTTGAATTCTCTGGTGAAAATAAGCTCTTTCATAAACCACATTTCTGAGGTATAAAATATGCATCACATATAGCCAAAACCCTTTAATAGTCATCTTTGTGACTGTCTTCAGTAAAGTCAAAGGATTTAAAGATATGCTTTGCTTGCTTCCTCATTGCATAAATAAAAGAAGATACCTTTATCTCTAGTTTGCTTGTGGAGTTTGTTTGCAATTGGACATCTTGCAATATACTGCTTCCAGTCTGTCCATTGTGAAGGTTTGTCAGAGCTGAAGTTCTCTGCGGCGTTGAAGAGTGACATGTTGATGACATCCTGCAAACTTTGTTGTTGTTGTTTTTTTCCTTCTGTTTCTGTTCTTAGTTAACTTCTGACTCCATGTAATGATCCTGTACCCGATGTGGACTGGTCACAGAGCTTGCTTATACACACCACATGTGTTCAGGATAAGAACACATCTGGTGTGTATAAGGTGCTTGGGGCGGCACCTGGAGGGGGGCGGCGCTCACCTGGGGAGAGCGGGGCCGCGGCGGGCTTGCCGCCCTCCCCCGGCGCTCCGGCCGGCTGGGGAGAGCGGGGCTGCCCTCCCCCGGCGCTCCGGCCGGCTGGGGAGAGCGGGGCCGTGGCCGGAATCTCCGCCCTCCCCCGGCGCTCTGGCCGGTCGGGGAGAGCGGGGCTCCGGCCGGGCTCTCCGCCCTCCTCCCAGCGCTCCTCCCGGGCTCGGTACCCTGCCCTGCTGCGCTCCCCGCCGAGGGGGGGGCGGCGGGAGGCTTTTTTGCCTGGGGCGGCAAAAAAGCCAGAGCCGGCCCTGGCTGCCAGATCTGGCTAAGGTTAGCATAAATAAAGTACACCGCTACCTCGATATAACGCGACCCGATATAACACGAATTTGGATATAACGCGGTAAAGCAGTGCTCCGGGGGGAGGGGGGGGGCGCAGGGCTGCGCACTCCAGTGGATCAAAGTAAGTTCAATATAACGCGGTTTCACCTATAACGCGGTAAAATTTTTTGGCTCCTGAGGACAGCGTTATATCGAGGTAGAGGTGTATTTTACACACTATGCCACCTAAAGGCAGAAGAGTGTAATACAGTTCAGCATTCCATTACAGTTGTTGTTAATGAGTCATTTAATTCATCAAAGCTCTGTGGCACCTTTTTAAAAAAGAGAGAGAGAGAGAGAGAGAGCAAGACATTCCCTGTCCTGAAGAGCTTACTATCCAAGCCTCCAGTCTGGCAAATAGTTACACACACGCCTAACTTTACACATTTGACTAGCCCCATTAGAGTCAGTGGGACTGCTCCCATGCATGTGCAGCACATGCAGAAATTTTTGCGGTGTCAGAGTCTAAGATGTCTGGATGGGCTTTTTTTGTTGTATAATCACTGCGTATTTATAAAACCAGAACAGTGTAGATGCAACTAGTCCCAAACTGTCGGGTAACTTAAACTATCTAATTAGAATGAAATGGCTGAGCAGCTAACCAAATCTGCAGTCTAATACGACACCCACAGTACTGGATGGCAGCAAATATTTATCTGTCTTTACAAGAGGCGCTAGGCATGATCCTAGGAGTTACATACCAGATGTCTTTATTTCATTACTAGGTACATTTTAACTAGAGGTACTTGATGTAAGGACAAGCCAACACAGCTTAGGTAAAGGAAAACCACATTCCTTTTAACATATTAGAATCTTAGAAAGTATGAATAATAGTGGAGAACGGGGAACAAAGGTGGTGTAATTTATTTGGACTTTGTCAAAGGCTTTTAATAAGTCTCACTTTCATAAGTTATTAAAAAAAAGAAATAGTCACAGAGATAAAATACTGTCAAAGATTAGAACCTGGCTAAGAGACCAGAAATAAATGGCCAGTTTGCAACGTTGCAGAAGGTTAACAGGTTCCATACTAAGCTTGATCCAGTAAAAGACTATCCATGTGCTTAAAGTTAAGCACATACTTAAAGTTCTGTCCTATATTCAGGCCCAGGGGCAGCGATGTCCAGTATATTTATTAATTACTTGGAGAATAGGCAGGAGGCAAAATTTGCAATGACACAAAATGATTTAGGTTAGTGAAGAGAATGCTGTAAGGAACATCAGCGAGATCTAACAAAGTGAGGAGAATGGGTCGCATGGCAGCAGATGAAATTCAATGTTTATAAATGCAAAGTAAGATACATCAGAAGGAATAACTTGATCTACTCACACACATTGTGTGTGTGTGTGTGTGTGTGTGTGTAAAAAACAAAACAAAAAAACCAAACGAACCTCAGCACCTTTGTGGACAGCTCAGTGGAAACCTCTACACAGCATTGAAAGCCACAAAGAAAATGGTAGGATGGACAACAAGAGGGATTAAAAAAAATACTGAAAATATTCTAATGCCACTATATAACCCAATGGCATGCCCTCTCCTGGAATACTGTGTGCGGTCTTGGGCTATATCTTTGTTGAGGGATAACAAAAAGTTTAAAATAAAAATATAACCCAAAAGAGAAGGGGTTCAGAGTTGGGTACATAACATACAAGGAAAGATTTCATATGAATAGAGAGAATGTGAAAAATCAGTTCTGTTTAGAGAGATGAATAAAACAGGACATAAAAACCATACAAAAGTGTGTCCCTGCCTTAATGGTGCCGTAAGAAAGGCAGGGACTTATAATCCACATGGGATTCCAGGATGGTGGCCAGGAGGAATCTCTAGCTGTCACTAGGTCTCCTTCCCTTGCCTTTGGCAGAACAGGGACAGCAGGATGTGTGGAGACTCATGGAATCCGGAGGAGCAGGAACAGAACAACCTGATGGCAGATTCCAGAGGCAGTGTTACCAACCCCAACCATTCAAAAGGCATGAATCAGTCTCTCTAAAATAATCAGAAGTTAAAAATGTTTGTCTCTTCTTTTCCAAGCCTTTAGGGTACACTCAGCTCATGTTTTCAGTCTTTTGTTTGTAACCACGAGGGCTGGAAACTTACTCTTTTAGTTTAAAAAAAAAAAACCCAACAAAAAACACAACCCTCACATAATCGCATACCTCCAAGAGCTGGCCCTTTAAGAAAAACATTCAATATCACAAGAGCTGGCAACACTGAGGCTGGTGCTTTGTTTGCCAGGGAGTTTGAGTGCATTGTTTTCATTATTTTTAATTTGCTCCCATTTTGCCCACCTCTTTAGTGATCGTTATGGTACATATTTTATGTTACTATGTAAAATGGCACATATATTCAGAGGAAAAAATACTAGAATGTGCCATGTATGCATCTGTAATTTTCACTCTATGCATCCGAAGAAGTGAGGTTTTTACCCACGAAAGCTTATGCCCAAATAAATCTGTTAGTCTTTAAGGTGCCACCAGACTCCTTGTTTTTTTTGTAGATACAGACTAACACGGCTACCCCCTGATACTTGACACCATGTCTGATTGTGCAACTTGAACCTTAACTTCTTGCATTTTCTGACTCTTGATTTTAATTTTGAGATCTCAATACAGTGTTAACATAACTTATTTAACTGATGAAGTTAGTGAGAGAGGTTCGTACTCAAGGCATCCTTGCAGTGGTGGTGTTTGTCCCATGAGGACCCCCCTGCAAAGCTCAATGCCTGGGACTTCGAGGAAGACGGGGGTAGTGGGGGAGCTGGAAGAGGCTGAGGGAAGCAGGGGTTGACTAACCTCCCAGAGCCCATCCTGTCTCTGCCTCCCCTTGCCTGTGTCAGGGGTGTAATGTTATAAACCACTGCCCATCGGAATTTGCTGCTTTTCTGATACTGAACATGCTCCTACAAATTGAGGATGCTCAGTAACATCTGCTGAAGCTGCTGCCCTGACTCTGTCCTTACTTGGGATGACAACGTGCTCCCTGCTGTTCATGGGAATTAAAGGGAGCAAATCAGAGGGGAAAGATGGGCAAAGTCTGTGCAGGAGGTGAATTCAGTGGACAGGATGGTCAAACAGGTGGAGGCAGAGGAAAGATAGAGACTGAGAGGCAAAATCAGGGATAGGGTGTAGAAGGGTTGAGGCACTGCTGGACAGTGGCAGAAGGGGTATCCCTGGGATAGGAAGGGGAGAAGGGGGTAAAAGTTACCACAAATGGGGTGAGCCATCTGCACTGGCTGCAAAAAACAGTGTTGGGGGGGCAGAGGGCTTTTTTCCTTTTGTAGAATGGTGCATCTTAGCTCCTTCTTCCCAGGGCTGTGCTCTTAAAGGCCTGGACAAGGCCAGATTTCCCTCTTCGGGATATGGTGTATTGAGCTGCTAAAGGAGACTTGATTCAGAGAAATATTATTTTTACCACCACCCCCCTCCAAAAATTATAATTATCAACATTTAAAATAATCCCTTTTCTCTTTGTGTCGGTATTAAGCCACATCGTTGTTGACAAATTTGTCTTATCAGCTGCTCTGATTTCCTGAACTGGACTGCCTTGTTCTTGCAATTCACTGTAAATGGAGTTTCACTCCTTTAAATTATTTACTTTTTTAAATGTATGTTTACTCTTAACATTTCGTTTACCCTTGTTAACATTGTGCAGATGGATGTCGTACTCTATGATTGATATTTTAATAGCAATAATTATTTCAAATATTAATAGTTGCTAGTAGCTTTATCAGTCATATCTCGGTGTTTCTAATATACCACTTCCTGTTTTGTATTGTGATATTGGTTTTTAATTCTATTTTTCCTTTTTCTTTTATAGGCATGTTTATTCTTTAGGATCATATGATGTTAAGGCTGACTGATTTCTTGGGTTGATGTAAAAACTTGTCAGTTTTCCTTTAATCCACCAATGGGGATTGCCGTTGTAAACTTTATTTTGCCGTTGTCCAGCACCCTCGGTTTTTTTCCACATCACCACTTGTGTGTAAAACTTGGTTCCCAAATAGTCATGACAGGCCACAATTTTAAAGGTTGAAAGCATCTAGATGCTTTGAAAATCCCACTAGGTGCCTAAATACCTTTAAAAATGTGCCCCAAAGGGCACTATACAATCCTGTATGAGATCCTTCTCTTATATTTACTAAATATAGGTATACTACCACAAGTATTCAAAATCTTGAATAAATAAATATGTTTTGGGTTCTTTTAATTTACCTTTTTGTTTGACCCTTTTAGGGAACACTAGTTTTATACTCTTTTTTTTTTTTGGTACCTCTTCCAAAGAATCCATATACTGAAAACAGTGGTACATTCCTATAACATTCAATACTGTTTTGGACTTGAAGTAACATGTGATTTCCCCCACCCCACCACTTTGTGATTGAAAACTTATTAAAAATCCTTATTTCTATAAGTAATTCCCCATCCTCCAAACACTGAATTGCACAGTTGCATACATAAATGTTGATTTTTCTACTGAATTGTTTATACCTCTAATTGCATATTTTCATTTCACAACCTTATCTGTGCTACATACTTTGTGATGATACATTCCAGTGCCACTCTTCATTCTGACAAGGTTACTGTTCTGTATTGCGAAAATCAATGTTTTTAAGATGGATTATCCTTACTCCTTGCATTGGTTGCCTTTTGGCAAAACTAAAGTGCCTTGTCTCCACTGTGGTTTTTATAGGGGGATAGCTAATGCATGTTTTTTATCCCATGGTAAAAACACATTTTCTTAGCACTGAGGTCAGACTATAATGCTGACTCAGTTTGCAACATGTGGTGTTAACGCCATACAGTGGAATCTTAACTTCACATACAATGTGGCTATTTTATCAGGACAATACTGACCAGCAAATTGAGTTTTCAAATGGTGCCTTACAAGGCATATTTTATACAGGGATTATTACAATAGTGTGTAGAGTGTGGATACAGGGGTATCTTGTCTCCCCATCCTCAATTTCCCCAATTACCTTCCTTTATTAAGGGCTTGTCTAGATGGTGTGACCCTAAAGGTGTCATATATTACAGCGCCTTAAACTCTGGTGTGGATGCTTTCATTCTAAAGTGAAGTGGCTTGATTTAGACGACGGCAGTTGAGCAATCATATAAGATTGCTGGAGTCCTATCCGAACACACTATTAATCACCAGGTCTTTGACCTGTCTTGAAACGGTTTAAAATACTGTATAGTCCAGGTGTATCTCCCATTTGTTTTGTTTTTTGTTTTTTTATGTCCAAAGAGAGAGGGTGAAATAATGGAGCCCTAACCTTACTTTTTCCAGTAAAAAAGCCATGGCAATATTTCGCATGTATACATTTTGGCCTGACACAATTTCAATAAATGCTTTAGGTTAAAATTGTAGGTGCTCTTGCTCCTTCTTTCTGTCCTGCACTGTTCAGGTGAGCAAGAGAATGAAGGCTTGATAGTGTTATGGTAAATCCTACTGTGCACAAAGAGGGTGTTGGCTTAGCTGTCCTGTGTTCCGTTCTATAAGCAATGCACATAAAGCAGTGGTTCTCTTGTCCCATAAAATTAAACAATAGATCCATGTTTTGGGTGCTTTAACTGTAAAGATTCCTTTTTGATCTCAGCCTTTACCTGCTCACTAACCCCACACGATATAAATCTTATCTTTCACTAAGTATGTGCTCACAGAAAAAATTTAACTTACAAACACAGCATTGTTGTGTTGTGTTTACACCTTTCTTACAATGTGATGGTAATATTAATGAGTCCATTACTTACTCCTTGGGGAAATCTGTGCTACTGTGCATGTGCATAATTAATGAGCCATGCATATTTTAATTTTTTTGTGCAGAAAAAAGCTGCTGCCGAAATGTTGCTGCAGTTCCAGGTTTTTCCCACCAAAGGGTGCTGTGGCGCAAGACAGCAGCAGCTCCCAACAGAACATAACTTCTGCAGTTCCCCCTTTTGCCCACCAGAGGGTAAAGTAGCAA
The DNA here is from genome assembly GCF_002925995.2 of Terrapene triunguis. Classification (NCBI taxonomy): domain Eukaryota; kingdom Metazoa; phylum Chordata; order Testudines; family Emydidae; genus Terrapene; species Terrapene triunguis. The sequence goes on along the minus strand of NW_020664448.1, from coordinate 9,692,422 downwards.
TAGAACACAGCAGCCCTTCCAGCCAGCTAGGGAAGAGAGAGAGCCTGCCCTCTTCACAGCGCCTGTCAGGCCAGGTCAGGAGACAGGGGCTATGGGGAGACAGACAGTGTGGTGTGCTGGGGGATCAGCCGGGCTCATAAGGGCTAGTGGGGAAGGACAGACTGGGGGCAGGGGCTGAATGGGAGTGGAGGTGCAGGGCCACATGGTGATGAGGGAGGGGGTGCAGAGCTACATAGGGACAGAGACACATGGGGATGGGGGGAGGGGGTGCAGGGCCACATGGGGATGGGGGGAGTGGGTGTCTGAGTGGGGGTGAAGGGACACATGGACGGGGTGCAAGGACATATGGGGATGCAGGAACACATGGGGACGGGGCAGATGTGCCTGACTGAATGGGAGAGGCTAGGGGTCACCCAGGGTCTGCATTTGGGAATCCCTTCCTGCCTCCCCTCCCACCCCCCAAAAAACAAACAAAAAACCCCCCCAAAAAACCCTGTTCCATACTTTCCCCACTCATACCCAGCAACCCTCCAAGTTCACACTCAGGCTCCTTCCCAGTAATTTACATCAATTGTCCTCAGCTCCTCCGTTACCTCTGACTCCCCCAAGCCTTTGCACTGCTTCTGAGGGATGCAGAAAATATGGTTCTGTACTGTAGTTTAAATGAAGTATTACTCAGAGTTCTGTATTAATATGCCTATTAAGGAATTTATTCGTCAAAAACATTTCCTGAATGTTTTTTGTCATCTGTATTGTTACAGACATACTTGCTGACAGGTATTTTGAAATAAATGACCAAAAATAATTGAAACTGGTGTGATCTCCGAGGAGGAGAAGGACCTCGGAGTCCTGGTTGATCGCAGGATGACTATGAGTCGGCAATGTGACGTGGCTGTGAAAAAAGCTAATGCGATCTTGGGATGCATTAGGCGAGGTATTTCTAGTAGGGACAAGGAGGTGCTGCTTCCGTTATACAAGGCGCTGGTGAGACCTCATTTGGAGTACTGTGTGCAGTTCTGGTCTCCTATGTTTAAAAAGGATGAACTCAAACTGGAACGGGTACAGAGAAGGGCCACTAGGATGATCCGAGGAATGGAAAACCTTTCCTATGAAAGGAGACTCGAGGAGCTCGGTTTGTTTAGCCTAACCAAAAGAAGGCTGAGGGGGGATATGATTGCTCTCTTAAAATATATCAAAGGGATAAATACCAGGGAGGGAGAGGAATTATTTCAGCTCAGTACTAATGTGGACACGAGAACGAATGGATATAAACTGGCCGTGGGGAAGTTTAGGCTTGAAATTAGATGAAGGTTTCTAACCGTCAGGGGGTGAAATTTTGGAACAGCCTTCCGAGGGAAACGGTGGGGGCAAAAGACCTCTCTGGCTTCAAGATTAGGCTAGATAAGTTTATGGAGGGAATGGTTTGATGGGATAAGTGATTTTAGTCAATTAGGCAATAACGTGCCATCGCTGGTAAAATGAGGGTCTGGCTGGAGAATCTTGCCTGTATGCTCGGGGTTCTACTGATCGCCATATTTGGGGTCGGGAAGGAATTTTCCTCCAGGGTAGATTGGCAGAGGCCCTGGAGGTTTTTCGCCTTCCTCCGCAGCATGGGGCAGGGGTCGCAAGCTGGAGGATTCTCTGCGACTTGAAGTCTTTAAATCACGATCTGGAGACTTCAACAGCTGAGTTAAGGGAAAGTGGGGGGGTCAGCTTTTGTGGCCTGCATCATGCGGGAGGTCAGACTAGATGACCATAATGGTCCCTTCTGACCTTAAAGTCTATGAGTCTATGATTATATTGTGTTGTTTTGACAAATAAAATATGCAGAATTTTTCAGAATTTTAAAATATTGTGCGCAGAATTTTTATTTTTTTGTTGCAGAATTCCCCCAGGAGTAATTACTGCAATATCCACAAAGATGTGAGGACAGACTATGATAAGCTGCAACAAAAATATTTTCCGCTCACTTAATAGATTATGATGATGCATCTTGGCACATGTGCAGGGCTGATCATCAGATCCAGAACCATCCATAATTAGGGTGTGGCAGTTACTGGACATGCTCTGTATTTGTAGCTGAAACTGTATACAATGTTTTCATTGTAGGCAAGACACTTGGCAGGTCGGTCCATGTTTACTCACCTTATAGTTTAACTAATCGGAGCTTAAGAGGTGGAAATCTTATAATTATATTTGTTGAAGACTGCCCTGTGACATCGGTGGCTGATCAATGCAAGAGCATGCACATGTCAGCAAAACCATCCCTGAAAAATGTTTTGAAAAGGAGGATGCTGACATTCTTATGGAGATCTGAAGAAGTCAGGTATGCCTGTATATTACATATTATGGCCACGTTACAGAATTGTAGAATGATAGAAATTTAGGGCTGGAAGGGACCTCGAAATCATCAAAGTCCAGTCAGGACCAACTAAAGCTAGACCATCCCTGACAGGTGTTTGTCCAACCTGTTCTTGAAAACCTCCAGTGATAGGGATTCCACAACCTCCCTTGCCAGCCTATTCCAGAGTTTATCAACCCTTATAGTTAGGAATTTTTTCCTGTTATCTAACCTAATCCCATTACTTCGGTTGCTGCCTTCAGTGGACACGGAGAACAGTTGATCAGTCCTCTTTATAATAAACCTTAACATGTTTGAAGACTGTTATCTGGTCTCCCCTCAGTCATCTTTTCTCTAGATTAAACATGCCCAGTTTTTTAACTTTTACTCATAGGTCAGGTTTTCTAAGCCTTTTATCATTTTTTGTTTCTCTCCTCTGGACTCTTTACAGTTTGTCCACATCTTTCTTAAATTGTGGTGTCCAGAACTGGTCTCACCAGTGCTGGGTACTGCAGGACGATTACCTCCTGTGTCTTACAACTCACATTCCTGTTAATACACCCCAGAAAGATATTAGCCTTTTTCATAGCTGCATCAATGTGTGTAACCGTGACAATGGTGGAAGGGCAGAGTGAGTCTGTTTAAGAAAAATGGTGGATTTTCTGCCTAATAGTTTGTTTAAAATGTATTCAAAAGTATTTCAAATAGTGTTTACAATGCTTTACACTAGTTTCAGTGTTTTGTGTATATTAAATGTTTGTTTACTATAGTCCATTCAGTTTCTAATCTACAATGGAAAGAGACTAATAAAGAAAAAACAAATACCTTCATTCAGGTTGGTTCAGGGACAAGGACTGTTCTTTATATACAGTAGCCCTGCAGTTTAACTCTGTAGAATGCTTTCCCAAATTACAAAAATAATTGTATTCATGTCCAAATTTTAAAATAGACCTCTACCTCGATATAATGCGACCCAATATAACACGAATTCGGATATAACACGGTAAAGCAGTGCTCCTGGGGGGCAGGGCTGCGCACTCCGGTGAATCAAAGCAAGTTCGATATAACACAGTTTCACCTATAACGCGGTAAGATTTTTTGTCTCCTGAGGACAACGTTATATCAAGGTAGAGGTGTGGTAAATTGTGACAGAAATGGCCCCAACCATCACCATTTGCTACTGCCTGGATCAGAGGATGGGGAAAGGCAGAAGCAGCAAATTGTGATATGGAAGCAAAAAAAATCTAGATGTTAGCAACTGCTACTGCTGGCAAATTGTGATGGTAGCAGTTTTAACATTACACCCCCACTCTTGCTCCCAGCTGGTGCTCTGCTGTCTGGGCAGCCCCGCTACTCTGCTCTGGCTCTGTCTTTACGTCTTCACTGGGCTCCTGACAGGTCATCCCCCTGCACTTCCCTGCCTGATCCCAGTCTGCAACGTCACTGGACTGACCCGCCTCTGAGCCCCACCCCCACCCAGGCCTGGCACTGGCACTTGCTGGCTTGGAGGATGCCCTGCAAGGGTGGGAAAGGGGCCGTCTGGCAGGGGAGCACAGGGCTGGAGCTGCCAGTAAGGGACTTCCGTTTGGCCCACCAGATGTCAACTGTTCCTGCTCCTTGCTGGGGGCTCTGCCATAAAGATGGCCCTGCTAGCCCGTTCGATCTGGCCTGGGCTCCTAGCAGCTCTGGCCCTTGTATTCCCTGGCTGCCAGGTGGCCCCTTTCCCTCTCAGCTGCAGAGCGTCCTCCAAGCCACGCAGGGGTGGTCAGCATGCGAACACAGCAGCTGGGACTGGGTAGGGGAGCGCAGGTAGTAGGGTTGTCATTACAGCAGAGCCCCTGGCGGGAAGCAGGATGGAACAGTGGCCCGGCAGGCCAAACGGAGAGCTCTTTCAGGCCAGATCTGGGTTTCAGGGGATCCCCTCGCTGCCTTGGGGCCTCTTGTGATAGTTATGTCATGTGCTACCGAGACAATGTGGGAATCAGCAGAAACAAAATAAACTTTCCTGCTAATGAATGCAGACTGGTTCTCTGCTAACTTCGTGTAATAAAAGCTGGTGATAAGCATCTTGTAAGTCCAGTGTAGGATACATTTCAGTGTCCTCAATCAGCAGCAGGACTTGTTTACTACTATCACTTCATTAGGATCATACTAGTCGGTGCACATCCAGATATTCCTTCTCATTTCTTTAGTCACTGCTATAAGAGAAATCAAATTATATGCATTTTCCCTTTCAAATATTAGTACATGCAAAACCACTTCCAACTCCTCTGCTAAGAGTTGATTCTGCAAGATGATGAGTTCTGCTTGTTGGTTCAGTGACAAGGACTGTTCTTAATGCCTGCTATAATAGCTTGACTCACTATCTTTACATTTTGTATGAACTCCTTCCTTTGTTTTTGTAGTCCCTCCTATGAGTGATTTTAAGTGGTGGTACAAAGAGTGGATGAGGAAGAAGCTAATTAATCTCCCCAGATTTTAAATTTCTGGGTAGAAACAAAATCCATATCTAGAAACGCAAAAAATCCACCCATGCAAATTTGTCAGAAATGATAGTGGCAAGACAACAGACTATAAATTGTAGTATTTTAGTATCTGACAAGTTAAGGTAACTGAGTACTTTCAGGAAACTGATACAGCTGACCCAATAGTTGGAGCAATTTTTATCTTGATTTACTTAGATGTACAATGAAGATTAGCTTCCCACCTTGGACTTCAGGGATTTGGTTTCCAAGTTGAGCACTGTGTGTTCTAGAAGAGCAAGCTCTTCAGTGAAATGATGACTGACTGATGTATGACTGACTTTGACTAAATATTACCCTGCCAAGAATTGAATAGTATTGTATGTTGAGTTATTTGCCAAGTGTTCATGAGACCCATAACAACAACAAAGGACTACTTCCTTTTGCACTGAGGTTTAAATCTGTTTTTGTTGTTGTTGACATTATGCTAATGTGAAATCACCATAGATATTGCCGGGCTTTCCCAATATAACTCATCTGGCATGTGCCTCTTTCCAGTATGTAGCCTGGAGGACATGGCATGGATGGGAGTCAAGGAGGGTTTATTCCTGGCTCTGTCAATGAGTAGCTGTGTGACCTTGAGCAGGTCACGTAATTTCAGTTCCTCCATCTGTAAAAGGGCGATCATACTGCTTACCCAGCTTCAGAAAGCACTTTAATATTTACAGGTGTAAAATTTGGGCTTGAATAGGGACTGGGAATGGCTGGCTTATTACAAAAGCAGCTTTGCCTTTCCTGGAATGACATCTCCTCATCTATTATTGGGAGTGGACGACATCCACCCCGATTGAATTGGCCCTGTCAACTCTGGTTCTCCACTTGTGAGGTACTCCCTTCTCTTCATGTGTCATTATATAATGCCTGCATCTGTAACTTTCACTCTATGCATCTGAAAAAGTGAGGTTTTTTTACCCATGAAAGCTTATGCCCAAATACATCCGTTAGTCTTTAAGGTGCCACCGGACTCCTTGTTGTTTAGGTGTAAAGCATGACAGTCAAGATTTTCAAAAGTAGTGTGTTGTACTCTGTGATGGCTCAATCTTCAGGTACTCAGGGCATTTGAGAGGGGTCTGGTCTGACTTTCTCAAAGTGCTGATCACCCACCCTCTGGGGAAAAAAATAGCTCCCTTTAGGTGTCTCATGTTAAACACCCAAAAATCACTATTCACTTTTGAAAATTTTGGCTAAAATATATGTTGAGTATAATAATCATCATCATAATGCAGTTCTAGCCTCAATTGTGGCCTTCTCGTTCAACACTTTCTTTCCTAGATGTAGGTCTATGTGACTTTTTTTTTTCTGCAATCTGACCTTGTAATAATCTCCACCAGAGCCTGAATGAGAACTCTATAATTAATGCCTTCAAGTCTTATGTTCACTTTGCTAACCAGAAATTGTGGGCTACATTCAACAGTCTCTTAAAAATATAGTTACAGTGCCTTACAGCAAATCTGCTGAGTGAATTTTCCTATTTGATGTTAGATTTATTGGTAAAGACAATTGTGGACTTTTTAGTGGTTTGTAATCTCCCTTTGTTGTTAATTACAGAGACTGTCGACATTAGACTCTGGGTGAAAATTTCAAAAGCACTTAAGTCATTTAGGGGCTTTGTGAAAATTTTACCCCTATTCTAAGTGTCCCAGTCACTTTTGAAAAATGGGATTTAAGCTCCTAGGTTACTTGGATGTTCTTTAAACAAACTTTATCTGAGGTGCTGGACTCTTACTTAATTTATATCTCCAGTATTGTAGTGGGATCTCTCTCAGCAGGGAGCGAGACCTTGATTTGAGAATAATCTTCTAGGCAAAGCATAAGCCTTGTCCAGTGGGAAAGAATAGCCCTTTTGGATGGGGGAACAGGGGATTATGAAATTTAAAAAAATGAAAGCATCAAAACCAAACCTTTTATAACTGTGCATGTGTGTGTAAATGTTATTTGGCATGTCATGCTGTTGTTTTTTAGGCAGAACTCCTAATTAAAGTCAATGGGGAATTCTGCCTACTGTCAATGGCATTTTATCGTCCGTTATCTCGAATAGTTCACAAAATGGCATGAATATATGCCTTTTTAATTAAGCAGTAGATGTAAACAGAAAACCTTCTAAGAGCACTTTACAGATGGGTTGTTTTTTTTTGATTAAGAACAAAATGGTTATGGCACAATGAATTAACTGTGCATACAGTTTATTATTTGTTTAGCTACCTTTTATTTTGCATAGATAAGAGCTGGGAGAAATTGTTTGAAGTTAGACTATCATGCTGAAAAGACTTGAGGATTATAGTTAAGGTTCCTTTAAAGATTGTTTGACACAAGGAGTATAACTGATTTGAAAAAAGGATGAAGTACCTTTTTATATTTCAGCTGAATCTCTTTAAGCATCCCGCCTAGGTTGATGCATTATGTATATGACATCACTGCATTTAAACTATTCAGATTTTCCAGAATGTCATAACTTTCAGTTGGATGCACGATTTGACTTTCCTTTTTGAGATAGGTAGGGGAGAGAGATTCAAAACACTTTATCTCACTGGTCACTTGCCCAGGATGATTCAAAGGCCGGTGACTGTCCTTTTTATTTTGCAACAGAGTCTAAACATTTTGGGGGGCAGGGTTGTTGATTTTTATTTATTTAAAAATAAAACAACATGGAATCTCTCTCATTCCTACTTCTTTTAAATTATACATAATTTTCTCTTCATTGTAATGCCATCCATGTTTTCTTCAGCTAAAGCAGCTAGACGAGTGTCTTATGGGAGAAATTTAGAAAATACATTTTAACAGAGAGTAACTACTGGAAGGTATAAGGGAGAGCAAGAGATAACACCCAAAGGGAAAGTAAGTATACAAATAAAAAAAATAGACTGAAGAGAGACCAAGAATTGACTAGATAAAGAATTAAAAACCTTAGTGGATATGGGGAAAAAAATCCTTGTATAGATTAAGATATGAGAGCAAGCAAGGAAACCAGAAGGAAAAAATACTATGTTGCACACTAATCCAGTGCTGCCTACTTCTCCCCTACCTTTAATCTCCCATTTAAAACTTATATTGAGCTTCCCTTAGAGAGGATGCCAAGCATCATTTATTTATTGTAACCCTTGTTCATCTCTTCCATTTCTTTTCTCTTTGCTGGATGTCACCCTCTGTTCTTGTGGCTATCTCATGTAGGCCTCAGTGCTGCAAAAATTGCTGCCTGTGCTTAACTTTATGTACTGTAAGTGGTCACATTTCAATCAGTGAGACTACCCCCATGGTGGGTAATTTAAAGCATGTGTATAAATCTTTGCAACAGCAGGGCCTTAATTACAAGTGGTGCAAGAAAGGACCATGCCCTTCCTATTTCTGTAAGGTACCATATTTGTGGTGCTATATAAATATTAAATAATAGACTGGGATATTAGGGGTAGTTTAATTTATGGGTAAATAGTCTCTGCCATGATAAGAACATAAGAATGGCAATATTGGCCAGACCAATGCGAGATGCTTCAAAGGAAATGAACAAAACAGGATAATTATCAAGTCATGCATCCTCTATTGTCCAGTCCAAGCATCTGTCTGATTTAGGGACGTCCAAAGCATGGGGTTGCATCCCTGACCATCTTGGCTAATAGCCATTGATGGACCTATCCTCCATGAGCTTATCTAATGCTTTTTTGAATCCAGTTATACTTTTGGCATTCACATCTCCTAGCAAAAAGTTCCATAGATTGACTGTGTGTTTTGTGTGGAAGTACTTCCTTATATTAGTTTTAAAGCTGCTACCTATTAATTTCATCAGATGACTCCTGGTTCTTGCATTATGTGAAGGGGTAAATAACACTTCACTTTCTCCACACCAGTCATGATTTTATAGACCTCTAGCATATCCTTACCTTACTGGTCTTTTCTGAGCTGAACATTCTTAGATTTATTAATCTCTCCTCATATGGAAGATGTTCCATACCCTTAATATTTTTTGTTGCCCTTCTCTGTACCTTTTCCATTCCTCATAACTCTTTTGAGATGGGATGACCAGAACTACATGTAGTATATTCAAGGTGTGGGTGTAGCATGGATTTATATTTATGATACTTACTGTCTTATTTTCTATGCCTTACGGTTTCTAACATTGTTAGCTTTTTTGACTGCTGCTGCACTAACCACAATGACTCCAATATCTCTTTCTTGAGTGCTAACAGTTAATTGAGACCCCATCATTTTGTATCTATAGTTGGGATTATGTTTTCCAATGTGCATTACTTTGCATTTATCAACATTGAATTTCATCTGCCATTTTGTTGCCCACTCATCCAGTTTTGTGAGATCCTTTTGTAACTCTTCTCAGTCTGCTTAGGAATTAACTATCTTGAATAATTTTTTATCATCTGCAAACATTGCCACCTCACTGTTTACCCCTTTTTCCAGATCACTTATGAATAAAGCTAAGATTTAGTCATGGGTATTTTTGATAAAAGTCATGGACAGGTCATGGGCAATAAATAAAAATTCACAGCCTGTGACCTGTCCATGACTTTTACCAAAAATATCCCTGACTAAATCTCTACTTTGGGGGCCCTGCTCCAGTGCTGGGGGTTGACTGCCCCCTGGCTGCTGCTCCCGGGGACCGCTCTCTGGATGGCCTTCGGGCAGCTCGGCCCTGTGCTCTAGCCACCCTGGGACCACTGCTGCTTGCGTGGTCCCCAGGGCACCCTTAGGACTGCTTCTTGGGTGCTCCCCACAGCCAGCCACACCTACCACTGTTCTGGGGGTCCCCGGAGCCAGCTGCCTGGGGCCGTCCGAGCAGCGGCCAGTGCAACTGGCTCCAGGGCTGCCCCCAGGACCGCTGCTCAGGCAGTCTGTGGGACCAACCACATGGGGCCTGGGTTGCTCCAGCAGCAGCCAGTGTGATTGGCCGTGGGGCCCCCGAGCAGTGGTCCCCAGGGGCCAGTTGCTCAGGTGGCCCTGAAGTCAGCCACACCAGCCGCTGCAGAAGTCATAGGGGTCACAGAAAGTCATGTAATCCGTGACTTCCTCCACCTCCATGAAAGAATCGCAGCCTTACTTATGAATATGGTGAACGGAATCCCTGGGAGAACCTGCTATTTACCTCTCTCCATTCTGAAGACTGGACTGCTCATTCCTACTCTTTGTTTCCTGTCTTTTAACCAGTTAGTCATCCATGAGAGGACCTTAATGAATATGTGAATAAAAGAGAGCATTTGTATATTTCTTATTTTTGGAAGTGCAAGGGACCAGTAGAAGTGTAGTTTATCATCTGCACCATCTCCAAAGGAAAACTCTGCCCCTACTGTATTCATGCAGCTCCTCTGTTGAGTGGGCAGCTTGATTGGATGTTACTGGAACATGCACCTGACAGCAAATTTTGGTCCTTTGACCCACTTGTTATAAATTAAACTGGAAACTCAGCAGTCAGCCTTTCCAGTATAACTTGAGTAAGTCTCTGGCTCATTGTTCTCCTTTTCGTAAGTTGGGTTTTTCCAAGTAAAATTTTATGTTTACTTGGTTGAAGGACGCAAAGTGAAGAGAGGGCACTGTAAGAGTGGGGGGAGAAGGGGTGGAACTGTTAACAAATAAGCCAAGGAAGTGAACTTGCTTCACTAAGTAACAAAAATCTGGAGTAATCACACTGATTTGATTTGGAAACAAATTTGGTTTTGTCCACAAAGGCTGGGATTGTCAAAGGAGGCCCCTTGGGAGCTTGGTTCCTAATTCTTTCAGGCTTTTTTGAAAATCAGAGCCCCTGTGCTATATGGAGATGGCCTCTTAAGCAAATATGGTGTAAAATCCATGTGAAAGAATCCATTTGTGGTTGAAAGAAGACAAGTAGGGCCCAATTCTGTAAACCTGCATTCAGATACCTAATCCCAGTTGAGCAAGGAATAACTGTGTGAGTAAAAGGATAGGTCCAGTACTGATAAAACTGTGTGCATATATTTTTGGATTTCTTCCTTTGAGTAACTACAGAAAATTTATTCTCTGGACTACTATAGAAGTAAGATAAATTGAACCTCCTCTGTACAAGGCTAGTCATAATATTTAGAGTCCATAAAGTGCTTTGAAGACACAAGTTGCTAACTAGCTAATCCACACAATATCCTTGAGGTAGGCAAGTCTAATACCGTGCCCCCAGCCCCCATTACCTAGATGAAGCAGAGGTTTGGAACAGGCACAAAAAGGTTAAGTTACTTGCTCAACATCACAGAGGTAAACAATGTAAAAGCCAAGGTTATGTTAGATCCTGGCTCCCAGGCCCACGCTCCTCCTCCTACATCAAACAGCCTCCCTGGTCATTAAACTTGATATACCACTAAAAGTGCGCTAGGCACTTAGCAGTCAAATATAAATCTGAAGTCCATTGTCACCTCCTCCCCCGCGTGCTCCCCCCCCCGAAAACCCTCCCAAACAAACCAACCCATAACCAACCAAAAAAATCCCCAAACCCAAATTACAGAGTGGCAGTGGCAACCTTGAATCGGATAAATCTCCCCCACAAGTGTCAGAGGGCCAGGCACATTAGAAAAGGCAGCTAGATTAGGGGCTTCTCAGACCTTGAACCTTTCGGGGAGAGACAGTCCTGAATAGAGTATTCTGAGCTATGAATGCTGTCATATGATTGGTTAATTAGGAATTTAAAGATTTTTAACTTTTTCTCTCAAGCATTATAATTGCCTTGGGGAACAAATAGCCACTGATGTCAAGGATGCAGATTAAGATTGATTAACAATTCTATGAATTTTGCCCAACAGCTATAATCATTGGTTGCCTTAGCAACATGGTAGATGAAATCACAGGCTAAGATCCAGAGGGTCCATTACAAATTCTTGTTAAAGTTCAAATTATTTATTATGGAGTGAAATGATTGGTTATATAATATATACTCAGAAACCCTTCTCAAAAATTTCTTATCCCAGCATCATTATTCTTAAATCTGACGTTTTTTCTGTCTGATTATTCTGTACAGATAAAATAATGAATGCAGCTATAATATTCGGCAAACATTTTACTTCTGCAATTTACTTCTGAAGTTAATGCACTTGATACAAGTAGTCCTTATGTCTTCATTATGTAGCAAGGTGAAAATCAGACTCAATATTACATTGCTGAGAAAAGTTTCTGACTTTTTAACAGGAAAGAATTGTGACGGGATCCCTGGGGTACAACCTGGAACTGTGGGATCGCTGTGCCCCCTTAACTCTCCAGCCTGGGCTCTCACAATGCTTTGCCAGTGACAAGCAACAAACCTCTCCAGATGCTGTTATCACTCACCCAAAAACATGCAGGGACAAAACCAGCTAAGTTGCATGAATGCTCTGTAAGCCACTCATGAATTATAGAGAGAGAGAGAGAGAGCCCAGCAAATCTCCCCAGCCTGGCACCCCAGAAATGTACCGTCTCACACTGCTCAAGACTTTCTCTTGAACGTTGCAAGCTCATTGAGGTTTGAATCGAACAGCTTTTCTAGCCCCACTGGATGTTACAGGCAGTTTACAGTTCTTAATACACAGACTGAATCTCCTTCTCAGCCTGGCACCAATCTCCCCAGTTCAAAGTCTTTGACTTCCAAATGATCTTACAGGTATTGAGATGGGGGAGGAGAGAGGCCAAGTGGTGATGTCACTGTCCTTCTTTTATACTTTCCTCCTAGAAAGATCCTTGTTGTGTCACATGAGTTAGGCCACCTCTATCTTGTATGTGCCCTCTGAGGAGTCTCTGGGATGGCCACTGGGAGAGTGGATTCCCCTTAACTGGACATCAGCACCTGTCTTGTCTGTTGCTCCTTTGTTGCTGCTGAAAGGCTAGCTGTGAGCATCTCCCACTTATCAAATATTCCAGAAACAAACATATAACAGTACTTAATCACTTCACATACAATGCTAGTACATACAATTCAATAGGATATTAATGTTCAAGAGATCAAGACTTTTTAAATGATACCTCACAAGGCACACATTGTACAAAACATCTTCTAATCATATCACAGTGGCGAATATGGGGGTTCCAGGGTGCTATTCTGAGGTACACAGTATCACAAGGATATACAGCACCTTGCTATCTGGAACTAGGCCCAAGTGAGACACATTTCTTGAGGAAAGTTCAGGGGACCGGTAACGGGCTATGCAGCTATTTGAGAGCTCTGACTCTGCAGTGTGATCCTTGCTATTGGATCACTGCACCCTTGTGGAGCCCTTTGGCTCCAGTCCACCTACATGAATCCGATTGCGGATTAGAGTTGAGGTCCCCATTTCCTCTATTGCAGTTCCCTTTTACATCTTCTCCAGTTGTTCCTGGCCAAATCCCAGGGCCTTTCCTCCCTTGTCCCACATACTTCACAACTCCTTAAATATCAACTCCTATTTCCTTTGGGTGGCTGCACCTTTTCCACATGGCTATGGATGCCAGTCTTGTTGTACCATTCCTCAGCTTCTTGTGCAAACATCTCTGCCTTTTTACAAAAAGACCTCCAAGCATTCTGAATGTGCTTTGTTGCTGTGGGTGCTGCCCTCAGCGAAATTTCACCTTTTCTCTCCTCAGCAAAAAGAAGAGTCAGATCAGCTTTTTTTTTTTTTTCTTCATCCTGCCAGTCGGGACTGGGACCCCTCTTCCTCATTCCTTTCCTGCAAGGCAGAATGTACTTGAGCCTTGCCAAGAAAGGAACTAGACAGCTTGAATCCTAAACATGTGCTTTGTGCCCGAAGGAAATACAGAACCTATTTTAAACCAATTTTTGGCATTCTCTCCCTCCAACCTGTCTTTAATGGGTTAGCACCTCCTTATTCCTCAGTGTGTGGCAGTGACCTTCTCACAGGCAAGGATGAAAAAGTGAGAATGCCTGGAAGGGAGATGCTGTTTTTGAAAGGCAGAAGGGGACAATTAAACACACAGAAATGAGAGTAATAGAGAGATCCCTTGAATGTGTCAAACACTAAAGGAGAAAAAAGGGATTAAAGAAGGTAGGGAGAGGAAGAAGAGACTCAGATTTTAGACTGGTAAATGTAATTCATTTAAGTTCTTTTTATATATATTTTATTATATTTACCATACCTGGAGGAAAGATATGAGGTGGCTATCCTGATCACATATGGTAATTGAGCTGGCTACTGTGGCTCTCAAAGGTTAAAAAATCTCCTTCTCTTTAAAAACAAACAAACAAAAAACCCCACCCAGAAAATAATCTAAAATTCACTGCATTGTGCACGTGACCCTCTGTCGGGTGAAAGACTTGAAGCACCATCAGATTCTGAAAACTGTCCCTTGAAACATTATAAATAATGTTAGCAGCTATACCAAAATCTCCAGCATAAAGCAGCTGGGCTCCTGTGAGGTAAACTTTGGCTGGCACCAGCGTATTTCCCTCTGCCCCCCTCCTTTATTAATAAGTGTGAGAGGGGATTGAAGTATCCTCTTACTGTTCTCCCCAAATTCCTAAATCTATCCCTGCATTTAGGGCTACGATCTTGAAAAACAGGGTAACCCTATTTCTTAAACCGATGGGAAATGTAATGCATAATGGGGAAAAGAAAAATGATTGAGACTAGGAGTTTGTTCTGAAAATCTGTGGTGTACTCCAGAGATTATTTTCAAATATTTGTCTGATTCTGACTGACTTGCAACTAGGGAACATTCATCTAGCACTTCCTGGATTGATCACACGCTTAGGCCTTGACCTTGCAAAAACGTATGCACTGTGAGTAGTCCTATACGTTTTTGTGGGTCAGAGTCTGTTAATGAGCTTCAGGGGTAAGAAGAACTTTGGTCAGAACAAGTTGCTGAATTTAGACTGGAGTAAATAAAAACATCCCTACATCTGGAAACCTAGTTCTGCAAAAAAATTGGGGGAAAGAGGCACCCAATGCAAGGGGAAGAAATTGTCCAGTTTCCATCCTTGAAGATGTATACTGTCACAGGGCTAGCTGCACCTCTTCACCCTTTCAGTTCTCTCTGGGTATGGCTACACTGCAATTAAAAACCTGCAGCTGGCCCGTACCAGCGGGCTCGGGCAAAGGGATTATTTAATTGCAGTATAGATATTTGGGCTCAGGGCTTGGGCTTGAGCCCAAATATCTATACTGCAATTAAACAGCCCCTTAGCCTGAGCCTTCAAGCCCTAGTCAGCTTGCATGGGCCAGCCACAGGTGTCTAATGGCAGTGTAGACATACCCTATGAGTACGGCCACCTCTCTTGGGCCTCTTGCCTTTACCTGTCTCAGGTGGAATATTGCAATTCTTCCACTCTCAGACTTGGACTTGAGTTCACTCCCTGGTGTTTACCAATTGCTTATCACCATGTGAAGTCTAATTCTATTTTAGACACCTGCATTTCCTCCCTTTGGGAACCACCAAGATTGACCAATGGCCTTCTTGGGAGGAGGGAAGGGGGAAGTATTTTTATTTAATAGTTGGAAAAAAGCATGAGGAGTGTGTGGAGATTTTAAAACAGCAGTCTATATAGATAGTTTTGCCTCTTAGGCTTCATTACAAACTGAGCTAGATAGGCTCTCCACTTCAGTTACTGGACATGCACAGAACCAATGTGTGTTCTCCTAGGAAGCCTAGATTCTCCTGAGTGTTGGTGTGACTCAATCTGACCCACCCTGCTCAAGTTGGCTTTGGTACTCCCTAAGGCGAACTAAAGTCATTAAGGTTACTCGCTTTGGTGTGGCCTCTCAATAGCCTTTAAGTGTAAGCAGCTTGGCGATTACTAGAAAGGATCTCCTCCCTCTTCCTAGGTGGGCAGGCTCAGCTACCTAGTCAGACCTCATAGGGTGAAATACCCACTCCTATATATGGTACAGAAACACCACACTAGTAACACTTCCAGATAGAATCAGGGGCGGCTCTAGCTTTTTTGCCGCCCCAAGCACGGCAGTCAGGCTGCCTTCGGCGGCATGCCTGCGGGAGGTCCCCGGTCCCGCGGATTGGGCGGCATGCCTGCGGGAGGTCCGCCGGCCCCGCAGCTTCGGCGTACCCGCCGCCTAATCCACGGGACCAACGGACCTCCCACAGGCAAGCCACTAAAGGCTGCCTGACTGTCGCCCTCGCAGGGACCGGCAGGGCGCCCCCCCCGGAGCTTGCTGCCCCAGGCACGCGCTTGGAGCGCTGGTACCTGGAGCCGCCGCTGGATAGAATAGTAAAAATTAAAAAACACCTCCACATTTATCACATCCTGAAGCTGAGTTAAGGTTTTGTCACCTGTATCACTTCAGTACAGATGGATACAGCGAAGTCAATACTGCTGTCTTTGCAATGTATTATTGCTATAGAATTCATGCTGCTAGGATATGAGACCTTGGAATTGCTTGAGATGGAGCATACTAAATTAATAATCAAAACGTAAAAATAATCTTTTGTTATCCATGCATTGGGGGGGAAAAAAATCAACATTTGTCCTGAATGACTACTTAGCTGAAGGACTTAATCCAAGTTCCTGTGCATGTTTTCGATTGTCTCAGAACTGATGCTCTCAAAACAAAACAAAACCAAACCCTCGTGGGATATGACTAAGCCAGCTCTTTCAGTGTCTTGTCGCTTTTAAGTGCCAGATTTACCTCAGAACTTTGATACAGCATGAGAGAGAGCTCTTCTTTTTGTTTTGCTTCATATTTATGCATTCTGTTTCTTGTGGTTCTTATTTCTGACTTAGATTTTTGTTGTTGTTGTTGAGAACAACTACTTTATAGTAACTCTGATTTGTAGCCTCCAAAAAATGTGTTTTTTGGTGCTGTATGTGGGATAACTGTTCGGTTAGTGTGGGTCGCAGTATGGTGCAATTACCAAACATATTGGGAGGAAGAGTCTTACTTTAGAACTGTGTTAAATGGTGCAGAATTGCAGGAGCAGAACTCACTGATTCCATCTGATGTCTGTGTCCTTTTCCTTAGTTTAGATTAATACAGAGAAAAAGGATCGAGAGAGCATCTGCTATGAGGAGGAAATGAGTCTCTTCTCTTGGTTTCCTTCTCTGAGAAGAAAAAAAGTGTTTGAAAAAAAGAGAAATTTGAAAAAGAAATTTTTAAAATATATTCCTAGAAATAAAAATAGGTGTGCATGTTTCTTTGACTTTTCTCAAAAATAGCTTAGAGAGAAGGTACACTTCTACCCGATATAGCGCTGTCCTCGGGAGCCAAAAAAATCTTACCGCGGTATAGGTGAAACCGCGTTATATCGAACTTGCTTTGATCCGCCGGAGTGCGCAGCCCTGCCCCTCCGAAGCACTGCTTTACTGCGTTATATCAGAATTCATGTTATATCGGGTCGCATTATATCCGGGTAGAGGTGTACTGTATTTAATCCTACCTTTTCTATTATAATGTAATAATGCTTCACTCTTATATAGTGCCTTTTCATCCAGATATCTCAAAACACTCTTATATAGTGCCTTTTCATCCAGATATCTCAAAACACCTCAAAACACAGGTTTTCCTACGGCACTTAATAGAATCCTAGCTGTCCCGGCGCCAGCTGCCAGGTATTGTTGGGATGGCCTTGTTCAGCTTACCGCAGCCATTCTAAGAGTTGTAAATGAGAGAAAAGGTGGTGGATTTAAAAAAAAAAATCACAAAAAATGTATTTTTCTGATGTAAATTTGAATGTGGCTCTCCAAATAAAATAGTGGGTCCGAAGATTGCTCCTATACCCACACCTCCAGAAACGAAGAATAGACTTGTTCCTAATACAAATGAGTAGGAATCCTAAAATTGGTTATCTACGGATACTCATGAAGATACACATAGAAATTGTGTTGAGGACTGATGAACTGCCTTACTCTGCAGAGAGTCAGTTGTGTGCTAGTCGCCCAGATTCCCCTACCAGCCAGGTTGGCATAAACCCCAAGAAGGGAACAGGGCTTATTTGAGAGCCCAAACAAAGGGCTGAATTTAAAGGACCCAGAGCTGGAGCTGACGACTCTAGCGAGCACAAAGGAACTGTTAATTCATTAGACCCTTTACTACCCCCAAAGGCGTTCATTTGGACTTTGTGATTTGGCCAGAGGGCCAAGCCATGGATGCCCTGCCGTGCCCCCCCCCTCCCCCGGCCAGGATGCCAGGGCAGAGGACTGCAGTTCTCTGAGCAGCCCCCATTACAGCACCATACTGTTAACCTATCAACATAGCACCTCATCCAAAACCCATTGAATTACATAAAGATACAGAACCCTTTGTAGACTGTGGAAGTATTAGGCCTTTAATAAAGAGGTGAATATGTGGGGAAACCTTGAGAGGAATTAGATTTGAAGAGCGGCAAGAAGGGGAAAAATGCTTTCCAAGTGTGCTGTGGACTTTAATGGATCGTCTTCAAAGTACCCATCATTCGTACAGCAATTGTCGGCATGCAGTGTGCTCTGAAGATGAATCTGCAGTACATTGTTTGTTTGACATAGTTATTTGGTTTTGTGATTCAAGTGAGCCAACCAGCTCTTGCTTTCTGCAGCAAGGGAGGTAAGTGGGAAATAATTTTGGTTTTGCCCAGACTGACCTAAAAAAATAGATCACTAGCACTTCTCCACTTCCCCCACCCTGTTGAGCCTTAATTTTTCAGCCAAACTTTTTTTTATGAGAACATGCTATCTGGGAAGCGGGAACAGTTTTCGTGTTTGGAAGTATGCTTTCAATTCTGCCCTTGAAACTTGGATCAAACTATGACACTAATACATTTTTCCCTGTCAAATCTTTCACTGATTTTTGGAGTTAGTACACAGCTTCAAACTGAGCCTGCTTCTAGTATTAATGCATAGTAGGCTTTTCCCCCTTTCAGATCTAGCTTACGCTTTATTTCAGTTCAGAGATGTAAATGCATATGTGGCAGCAGTTGACTTAATTGGTTCAGTGCCCTTATAGACACTTTTCTTCCAGGAATATGACAAAGTATGCCATACTTATTTGCATTTCCTTAATGTAATCAAGTTCTATGATATTGGGGACTGTCACTTTCTGGATTGAGTTTCCCAGACAAAGTTTGGGCAAGATACTGAAACTCTTCTTATTCCCAGCCAGTTGGAACTGGACACAGAATAAAAAGATATCTTGCAAGTATTTAAACCTGAGTAATCACTGAATGCTGCATGGGACCAGGAGTAAAAAGTTGGATTTTGCACGTCAATCTGAATTTAAAAAAAGAAAGAGGTGGAGGGGGACCCTTTTCAGGTCTCATATGAAATGTGAACTATGACTGCCAAAGCTACTGGTCCGGATGAGAGCCTTAATTATGTTTTACAGGGTATTAAGATAGGGTGGCCAGGATGGCATGTTTCCAGCCTCTGTTATCAATGTAAGGGGAACTCTCAGTTCTAGATGGAATTCTCTTTAATGGCACTAGGATACTGAATTCTAAGGTATACAGAAAAAAATGTTAATAACATGTAGGGATTGAAAAATCAGAGAAGGGCCAGAGATGGTTTTATATTGGCCTCAAATGAACAACATATGCCAAAAACACAGGTCAAGGCAAACAAAGAGTCTATCTTGGTAACACAGGAAAAATTTGGTCCCCTGGAATTAGGGTGACCAGATGTCCCAATTTTTGGGTCTTTTTCTTATATAGGCTCCTATTATCCCCCATCCCCGTCCCGATTTTTCACATTTGCTGTCTAGTCACCCTACCTGGAACACAGCAGGCATAGACTTGTCTATGTTGGCTGGAAGAAAAACTATGTACTTGTCCTAATCTGTAATTCTCATTTCCCTGAGAGAGCCTTACTAGAAGATACAACAACTAAAGTTATGCCTGACATATTGATGCCTGACAATGAGCCCAGTTTAGTGGGCGTGCAAGAGAAGTTTGCAGAGAAGTATAATTTTAGACAGGTAACCGCTAGACCTCATTATCCCCAATGCAATGTGTTGGTGGAAAACAATGTCAAAATAATAAAGTGCCTATTGAAAAAGGTTTCAGAGTCAGACTCTGAGCAAGGTTTAGGAATGTTAAATTACAGAATGGCACCAATGAAGCATGGGATGTCACTTGCTGATATCTTACTCAACATAAAATTGAGAACAAGAATGCCTTCACTGTTAGAAATGTTGGAGTCACTGGGGACTAGCAGATGTATGAAGAGATGCATAAGGCAAAACAAAAATGTCAATATGATTCGGGGTCATGAGAGCTGTCACTGCTTCATGAAAAATGTCGCTATGCGACTCCAATGGGAAACAATGTCTGCAAACAGCAGTGGCGGGTGAAGACGTTGTGGTTGCGGTCATATGAGGTTGTCACCTGAGACAGGCATGCACTATGAAAAAATAGGTGATACGTTCTCCAAATCCCATAAAGAAGGGAGAAAAAGTTCTTTGTGTCTGCCATTTTTCCCAAGAAGGTTTCAGATAAGCAGCTGCCATGAGTATTGGTAAGTTGTTCCTATGGTTAGTTACTCTGACTGTTAAAAATTTACAACTTATTTCCAGTATGAGTTTGTCTAGTTTCAACATCTAGCCATCAGATGGTGTTATACCTTTCTCTGCTGGATTGAAGAGACTTATCAAATATTTGTTCCCCATCTAGGTACTGATAAACTGTAATCAAGTCATCCCTTAACCTTCTCTTGGTTAAGCTAAACAGATTGAGCTCCTTGATTTCTGTCACTATAAGGCATATTTTTTAATCATTTAATCGTTCTTGTGGCTTTTCTCTGAGCCCTCTCCAATTCATCAATATCTTTCTTGAATTTTGGACACTAAAACTTGACACGGTACTCCAGCAGTGGTCACACCAGAGCCATATAGGTAAAATAATGTATATAGTCCTACTCAAGATTCCCCTATTTCTTCATCCAAGGATTGCGTTAGCTCTTTTGCCCACAGCATTGCACTGGGAGCCCATGTTCAGCTGATACATCACGACCCCCTGTACGGGGTGATATCAGCAAACAAGTAAAGTGCCTGAAACCACTATGGCTTATTGTTAAAAGCAGCCAAGTCAGCAGGCCGTAAATTGGCCATGCAGCAGCCTCAGCTAGACCAAGGCAGGAGGGGAGGGGGCTTGGGGTGCCACAGAAAGGGCAGCTTGACCCCTCGTCCTTCCTGATAAGAATTGTGTTGAAGTTGCTGATACATGCATTTTAGAAGAGTAGGATGTGCCCTCAGGAATGTTTGTTGGGGCCTCAAGGCTGCAAACTCTGGGGGGAAACCACACCTGGTTAATCAATAATCAGAAGGAAACCTCTTACTTGACCATTGAAACTGCTTGCTTAACAAGTTTTCTTTAAGGGACATGTCATTGTGTTACTAATATATAAATAAAGGGGAAAAATTTGAGGTAGTTGGACTCTTCAGGACTGGACTCTACCTCTGGATACATCTTGTGGTCCCCACCAGCAGACAGAAGATTTGGCCACCAGAAGGCTATTGCTGTGCCACTCGAGAGCCACACTCAGCTTCGGTAATTATCTAGGGTTAGGGGTGTTTTACTAACCTGTTGCGGACATGTGTAAGTGCTTGAGACGAAGTAAAGTTTAGCTTTAAGTGAAAACACTCTTGTGTTGTCCTTTTTTGTGCCAGCCATTTATCGGTCGGACGGCCGTGTCTACCCTGATTCATTTCCTGACACCACCTCACACAGAGTAAAAGTTAACAAGAGCTTTGGGTTGAAAGAACCCCGGGTAATACCCCAAATCATTTTCAGAGTGACTGCTTTCCAGGATAGAGTCCCGCATCCTGTAAGTATGGCCTGCCCACTTTGTTCCTATATGTATCTCTTTAAATTTAGCAATATTAAAATGCAGGTTGTTCCCCTTGTGCCCAGTTTACCAGGTGATCCAGATTGCTCTGTATTAGTGACCGGTCCTCTTCATTATTTGCCACTCTCCCAATTTTGGGTCTTCTGTACACTTTATCAGTGGTGGGTTTGTTTTCTTCCAGGTCGTTGATAAAAATGTTAAATAGCATAGGGCCAAGAACACCTGCGGAACACTACTGGAAACACACCCATTCTATGATGATTCCCTGATAATGGTTACATTTGGAGACTTATCAGTATTCTAACTTATAATGGATTTAATGTGTGCCATATTAATTTTTATACCTTTCTAGATTTTTTTAAATCAAAATGTCATGAGAAGCCTAAGTATATTACATCATCACTATTATTTTTATTAACCAAACTTGCAGTTTCTCAAAAAAATTTTTAGTTTGACATAATCTATTTTCCATACACCTCTATTGAATGGCATTAATTACATTATCCTCCTTTAATTCTTTATTAATCGAATCCTGTATTAGCCACTCCATTGTCTTGCCCAGGATTAATGTTAGACTGATGGGCCTATAACTACTTGAGTTCATCCTGTTTACTCTTTTTAAATATTGGCACAACAGTAGTTTTCTTCCAGTCTCCTGGAACTTGCCTAGTGTTCCAACATTTATTGAGAATCAACATTCATGGAAAACTCTTGGATATAAGTTATCTGCTGATTTTCAAAATGTCTAACTTTAATAGCTGCTGTTTAACATCCTCCAGAGATACTAGTGGAATGGAAAGTGCGTTGTACACTATGACTATATTATCTGTGTTTCCCCCCAAATACAGAACAGAAACACTACTGCCTTTTCTGCATTATTATTGACAGTTTTACCATTTCCATCTAGTAATGGACCAACACCATAGCTGTAGTGCTGATGTTACAAGGAAGCCTTGCAGGTGCAGATGACAGGACAGGGTACCTCAAAGACTAATAGACCATTGTTAGCAAGTTTAGTCATTAAATGGGATTATTGGTTTTTTAATTGTTCAGTTTTGGCTTGGAAGGGAAAATGTGGGATCGAGGACTGTGGATTTAAGAGCTGACCTTTCTAGACAGAGTCTGGACAGGGCACTGTGAAGCTCTTGTTAGGCATGGCCAGTTGGAGCCAGACACAGTATAAAGAGATCTCTTGCTAGTATTGAGTGATCACTGAATAGCACAAGTTCCGCTAGCGTCCTGACCTTCCCGTGTATTGCTTACGGTAGGGCAGGCTAACATAGCAGAAAAATGTAGTTTTAAAGGAATGATGCTGCAGTGACTCTGCTTGAAGATTACTTATTTGAGTGCTATGACTGAAGCACTCTAGTGTGAAATCTTAACATTGGAAATGTTAAGTGTATCCTTGGCGTTAGTATTTTCTAAGATGTTTTTGCTTTCAATATACAAGAGAAAGCACTACAGGCATTATTCAGCTTAGTGGGGAAAAATCTTATGAAATTTTAAAATGATACATTTGGAGACATTAGAGGAGCCTGGCAGCACATTCATCTTTACAAGGGTTATCTGTCCCTGACGGGAAATGGATGATAACGTTCCATCTTTTTAAATCACTCAGAATTGTATGAAGCAGACGAAAGATGGTGAATGTATAAGTCCCCGAGTTTTTGTGGAACTTAAATTCCTGAACATCATGACCAGAGATGAACTTTAAATGGGTCAAAACTGAGTATTGTAGAGCAGTATCTCGGTGTATGTGATTAATCTTGTAGCCAGCAACTGAAGCTAACAAATTAAGTACAGTACCTAAAACAAATACAAAGGACCTAGGACGTAACTTGCTTCACCAGCAAGGATGGGACATGTTTTCTAGGCAAGGCCGGGAACAGGAAGAGCTTTCTCTCCCAGAGGCTTATTGTGAAACGCAACAGAATGCTACATAATGTTGTTGGCATAGATATTGCATAAAATAACTTAAAGGTAAATATAGGTAAATAGTTACAGCGTTTAAAAAAATATTATACCAAAATGTACCTGTTGTCCAGTGGACTAGAACGGTGGCTCTCCACCTATTTACCGCACATGTGGCCCACAATGTGTTATGTGGGTCGCATCCAATATTACCTGTATGGCCCTGAGGATGTGACATGGGCCACAGCTCTGTGCTGATTAGGCTGCAAGCAACTCACGGGATGCAGGTTGAGAACCACTGGACTAGATGAATCCCTGCTTTTTCTCTACCTGGCAGAGTGTCTGTGGCAATTGAATAGGAAAACAAGCATTTCTGTCTCTATTTTGGGAAAGTACAAAGCTAGCTGAATGAGTTTCAGGTGACAAAGAGAGACTTTTGCTTCAGTATTGTAGCGGGGTGGTTACCCCGCTCCTGCCCTGAAGGGCTTAAAGCAGCCTGGGAGAGGGCTGTGGCAGAGAAAAGCTGGGCTGATGGGGAAAGCAGCCACAGCTGTAGCCAGAGAAATCAGGGCCCAGCTGGCCCTTATAAGAGGGCAGTGGGCCAGAAGCAGAGGGAGACTCTCTCTAGCTTTGAGAGGGAGGGACCTGGCTGCAGGGAGCTGAGAAAAGGTACCTGGAGTGGAGCAGGGCAGGGGGAAGGCCAAGGGAGCTGGGGAGCTCCGGCCTGGAAACCCCCCAGGCGCGGCCTAGTAGAAGGCCAATTAGGTACTGGGGTTGCAGGGGGCAGCCCACAGGTAGGCAGAGGCAGCAGGTCCAAACCCCCTATGATGAGTGGCTTTTACACTGCAGTCTGCCCCAGTGAGCGGGGGCTAGATGGTGACTGGCAGTAGCCCACGACTGAGGCAAGGATAGAGGGTTGGGGGTTCCCCTGGGTGGGGAGACCCTGAGACGGTGGGGGTATTGCCAGGGGGCAGCACCCCAAAGACAAGGAGCAACGGGGGTCCTGGGAGGGACCCGGGCCCAGCGGCAGCGAGACACCAGCCTGCAGAGGGCGCTCCGGAGGCTGGAAACGCTAATTCCCTGAGACGACCAGCAGGAGGCGCCGCACCAGTGAGTCCAGCCCCGCCACAAGTATCAATTATTAAATCAAATGTTCTTCTGAACTCTTGTAGTCATGGAAAAGTCCTGTAGGCATTAATAGAGATGAAAGCAATATGATTATATAGGATTTAAGAGTAATGATATTTCTATAAATTCTGTAAATGGGATATGCGTCCCTATTTATTTCTATAGGATTGTGAAAAACACAGGTCAGCATTTTTCTTTTGCATTGTATAGGACTTTTTCCATAAGGGATCAGTGTGAATGGTGGATGTTTGGTTGAACCAATGCATTACAAAAATTTGTTTTAAAATACAGGGTATATTGGATGAGATTGAATACTTTAAAATAAAAATCAGTTTGGTCTAGGATTTAATAATGTAAGGTATATTGTTGGATCGAACAAGTTTGCAAATTCTTCTGAAAAGATCTTGCACCTGTAACTATAGGCCTCCACTTGGTTTGTGTACTGCTGTCTTACAGGGCCCCACCCCCTGGCCAGGCCAGAGCCAGGCTGTGGTAAGAGCTGCCTGGGGAGCCCGTGCGGCAGATAAGAGAGGCTCAGGCCAGCTTTGCGTAGGGGTTGGGGGGGCTCAGGCTGGCTCTGCGCGGGGGTGGAGGGGGCTCAGGCCAGACCTGCGGCGGGGAGGGGAGGAAGAATATGGTCACGCTACCACAGCCCAGCTTCTGGCCTGGCCAGGGGGTGTGACTGCAGGGGAAGAGGAGCAGCAGGGCAGTGGGGCCAGGGGATGGGGGGGAGAGAGGAGGAGCAGGTGGCAGGACCACAGTGCTGGTGACCAACTCTCCACTTCTATACAGGTTCTGGCACTCCTACAGGGGCCCCCAAATTGGCCGGGGTCCCTGGGCATAGATCCCACGAGCCCGTGCTTTAATCCACCACTGCTCCTGGAACGTTCAGCTTCTGTGCTGATGGGAGAGCATCTCCCATTGGCATAAGTACTCCACCGCCCCGAGAGGCAATAGCTATGTCAACGGGAGAAGCCCTCCCATCAACATAGCGCTGTCTACACGGGGAATTAGGTTAGGATTTCCCACAACCGAGTGACATAGTTACACCAACTATGTTTGTAGTGTAGACCAATCTAAGATTAAGATACAACAGGCTTGGGAACTAACAACTGCAGGCTGGTGGCAAGAGAGGTGGCTCACAGTAACACGAGCCTGTTTTTGCATAGTTCCGCTGTGTGCATGATATATAGGTATAGAGGATACTGTGGTTTGTTTAATTTCTAAGTACTCACCACTTTCTAGGTAGCTGTATAACTTTTCTGCTGTAAAACTTTATGTTCGTGTTTTGAGCTGCTGCGGTAGTTACATTTTAAGTAAGTGTGCTACAGAATCCGCATCTGTGGCCTTCAGAAATGTGCAGCTTGGAAAGCTTCAGATTTTTGAGCACATTATGAAGTGACTTAAATGATTTTCTAAGTCGGCACCTGGTATATCGGACACTTTATCCAGTAATATTGTGCAAAAGGTTGTGACCATCCATCTTGTGCAGTAACTTCAATAATAATGTGAGTCACAACTGCATGTCTGACACACCCCAACCTTTGGCGCTTTTTTTACAGCTCACATTTCCCTTGTTACCTTGCCAGCATCTGTAAAACTGGCTTGGAGGCAGGCTACTGCTCTAGGCCAGCTCAGCTGCTTTATGCTTCTATTTCCTTCATACTTTTATGTATAAGTATTCATTTCTGAAGAATGCCAGATAAAATTTATTGCAAACTTGTCATAAGTTCCACATGTGAGGCTGTTTGTATAAATATATAAGCATAAATCAATATGCTGTCTAATCAATATGCTGGTGGAATACTTGCAATGCTTCATTGAAAGGGACAATGAGATGCCATTAAACCTAGATGGTATAGAGTTACTGTGCAACAATTGAAATATCTTGGTTCACTGTTGAGCCATGATGGGAATGTGAACGCGGCTGTTAGGAGTGACATGAAGAGCGCTTGGTATAAACGGAGGGAGTTGACAGGAATTCTCTGCTCTAAGAATATGATAAGCAAATTAAAAAGCGAAGTGTGTAAGATCATGATTAGGCCAGCCACGACTTATGGGTTGGAATGCTGGCCAATGAGGAAGAGAGAAGAACTACTACTTCACACTGTTGACATGAAGAATGCTCAGGTGGAAGCTGGGTGAGGCAAGACCTGATAGGCTATACAATGAAACAATGCAAGCAATAATGCAGGTAGCTCCCATCATGGAAAAGCTGAGGGAGTATTGACTGAGATGGCTTGGCCATGTGAGACAATGAGATGTGCAATATGTTGGCCAGAGAGAACAAGAGCTAGTAGCCATGGGACAAAGACCACAAGGAAGATCTAGAAAAACATGGTTCAAGATGCAGGAGGAGGACATGAAGGTGGTGTCTGCTTGGAAGATGCGCACTTGACAAGAATGCTTGGAGACTAAGAACAAGAGCTGCTCACCCCAATTGTGAGGACAATAAGAATATGCTATCTAAGCATATTCCCACTTTGTGGCATACTGGCCACTTAAGCACCAAATTTTCTTCATGAATCGGAAATATATTCAACAGCCTGTCTGCCTTTATAATAAAATCCGGTATTTCTCAGTGTGTGGCCTCATAAAATGTTTCTGTGAGACTATGCCCCTTGCTCAAGAGATTTGGACCAGCTGTTAAGCAGGCCAGATGAGCAGTTCTGCTCAGCTGCAGTCTAATTAAAGTTATGCACTTACTGAATTTTTTGCATTTTAAACCCTGAATGGATAATGTTCCACTCTACTCCAGTACAGCATGAAATATTGATACAGAATATGTTTCAACTATTTGGAATCATTCTTCCATCTCTGTGGAAGAATTAAAATGCTGTTAAATAATACTGATATACTTCACAAAACAAAGTGGACATTTGTTTAATCACATTTAAAATATGAAATGTAAAATTTCATGCAAAAATAATTATTGTAGTGTGGATTATTAAAGTAGTGTCCTATCCTGGCAGCTGAGCAAAGAATACATTGCTAGTTCTTGCATAACCTCTGTTCTTCATCTGTATAGGATTAGATTTCAGTTAAGTGTTTTAAATGCTAGAGTAACTATTTATTTATAAACCAGTTTGGAGCGTTTCTATTTGTCAATTTGTATTCTGACCTGTGGGGCATTTCAAAAACGTTTTCACATGTTATCACAAACCTGATAAGTGAAAGTGATATCTTTTTTGGAAATGTTCTCAAATATTTTTAGGATTTGTTTTTAAAACAGATTATAGTTGTCTGAATCAAGTTGGTGGGACCTGTTGTTCAAAAGCTGTGAATTAATTAACTTATAAGATCTAGCTAATTAACCCTATGTGTGTGCTACTTTGTTGAATTATTTGTATTGCTTTTATTTTGATGGGTGCTGATGACAGGTAAAATTTTCCTGAAGTGCCTAAGATACTTAGGCATCTTTTAAAAAAAAAAAAAAAAATTCCCAGCATGCTTAGTGCTTTACAGAATATGAAGTGGACAAGCTCCCTGCCTCCACAGACCTTAGTCTTTTATTATTTTTAATAACACCCAAACTTATGCTGTGCACTTCCAAAACACTGAGAGGGAGACAGCTCCTGCTTTAAAAGAGCATACAATCTCACTTGACTGTGAGATAAATTCTGAAGTTCTTCATCAGGAAAAACTGCACTTGATGAAGGGAATTTAGCCATAAGGATTTTTTTAAGTGAAATATCCTAAAAACATTAAGGCTGAATTCATCTCTCATGTAGCTATGTTCACTTCAGTGGAATTGCCCCAGGGATGAGTTTGGCATATAGTATCAATCAGCTACAAATCTTATGGTAATAAGATACACATTAAGAACATCTGGAACTTTAAACTTGGTTATAGTTCATTATGGTGGTAGTTTAGAATCATATTTTATTTATATCATCATTTAAAATTAGACACAAGGAAGACGTGGGTAAAGACCGTTTAATATTTATTATATATATATTCCATAATGTGTTGAGGGTGTATTTGGTTGCTCTTACAAGAGCTTATCAATGTACATAAGCCAAGTGGACCATAGTTTTTAAATATTACCATAAATCAGATGCAATCTCCCTTACGTTTAGTCTACTATGTGTGGAGAAATATTATGGAGAAATTACCTTCTTTTAGGAAACTCAGAGTTTAGTGTAAATGGGTTATAACTCTTTTCATTATCTTGGACTTGAAGATGGAATGAGCCTTCATATAATTTTGGACCTCCTGCTATTAAAACCTTTTGTCTTCAGTGAATGAGATCAGGCACTCCTAAATGTATTAAAAGTGAAGGCGATGGAGACCAAAACAGATTGCGTGCCTTCTCTGAGAAACAGCTGGAGACACCACTCCTACTGGTATGCTGTTTAATGTTCAGTGCCCTCTCACAAAGGGTAAAGAGAAACATGAGACTTAGCATATGCTGTTTCTTCATGATAGCCATACCTTGATGTGCACTATGCCCACAGTGGGTGGGCCGGAGGCAATTAATTCATCTGCCCTTTTCCACATTAGGGACAGAAATATATGGGGACAGCATGTTTCATTTTTGAGCCGTTTCCTAGAAGCACGCTAACAGTAATATTTTATGTAAAGAATGTCACATTGTATCTTATGCTTTAATAGTGATTTTCTCTTCATACCGGAAGAGCTAATCACAGGGGTTTTTTAGTCCTCATCAAGTTGAAACTGAGGCTTAAAGATTGTACCATCTGCATATCTTACCTTGCAAATAACTAGTACCTGTGAATAATGTGGCTGCAATCTACACTATATTGTTGATGTATTTCTGTAAAACTACTGTCAGAGGCAGCGTGGTTAGCAGGTGTGGGACACAGCGCCTGAGTTGTGATCCCAACTTGTTAAAGATTCTGCTATGGCTGTGGGTTGGGCTAGTCCCTGGAGCTGTAGTTTTCAAAAGGCCTCATAGAAACAAATGAGCCCTATGGGGTGCCTGTGATGTTTTGTGGATTACCCAGACCGGTATGGGGTTCTGTCAGCCCTTGTCCTGTAACACCAGGGTGCCTTGGTGCCTATGGTTCAACTCCCTGACACCACTTGCCAGCGCACAAGCATAAGGGCTTGCCCTTGCTCTCATCAGCCTAGTTACTTCTTCCAGGGTGACACCAAAAGCCCTTCCAATCCTGAGTCTCCCCAAATCCTTCCTCCCTGTGTTTTTAGTTATCAGATATTTGGACCATTCCCCTCTGGTTCGGCATTGCTGAAAGCATGAAACCAGCCCCCCGTCCCCAGTTATCAGTTCACTTTGCTGCACACAGTCCTCAGTTTCGACAACAGAGACCTGCTTGGGGTAAAAATAAACAAAACGTGTATTCAGTACAAAAACCACAGATTCAAAGATGAAATAGTAAGGGAAGCAAACATCTACAGGTTACCCAGAAAAGAAAACAAAGATTCACCCTTAGGCTTTACATTTCATATTAGATAAACTCCCTTTTCTAATACAAGTTACCTATTGTCTTTGAACAATTTCCCCACGTGCCCCCTAGCTACTGGGCTTCCTACCTGCAGGCTGTCCCTCAGTTTGTCCAAGGTTTTCATTTCAAACCTCGTCCATTTTAAAAGGGTTTGTTTGTTTTTCTTCAGTCACGACAAGGTGGGGAAAAGGCCCTCGTTTCTTAGTTTTCAAAGACTGGAATTTTCTTTTCAGTTTCAAGCTGTTCCCATTTGCTTTGATGGTTCCTCATTGATTTTTTCCTGGGTGGGACAATGGCTCCGGTGCTTGAAGGTAGTATTGTCTGATTGGGGTGGTAGCCTCCTCCCTGCTTGATCACTTCACTGCCATGTTGTGAGATGCTGTTTATATATACACACATGTAACCCTTCTGCCAGGTGGAGCCAGCAGCAACAAGGGCCGGGTTCAGTATCTAGAGGTTCCTTTTCAACCATACAACACAAAACCAGCTGGAGCCCCCACCCAGTGACCTGGGACAATTACAAACCACCCCCTCAGCACCTCTAAGAGGCAATACTTCCCCTCTTGCAAGCACAGAGTCCGAGTGTAGCAAAAACTTTTAATAAAAGGAGGGAAGTAACTCAGCATTAACTAGGGAAAACACTAGGGTTCATAAACATAAACCATGAGCAAAGACCCACCCCTAAGTAAGTTGGGCAGTGTCCTTTTCCCTTCAGGTTCTTAAGTACAGCAACCCAAAAGTCCCTTTAACGTGCCCATCCCTTCTCTACACTCCACACACAGTTGCTGTCCTTGGCCAGAGCAGCCCCAGAGTTCAGAGGGTCATCCGCAGAGTTCACCTCCCTCCCTGAGTAGAAGGTTGGGGGTGCGCAAGGAGGAATCTTACACTCCCCGCTGCTCGGGCACTTGCTTGTTGCCCCAACGGCCAATTGCCGCGCCTCTCTTCTGGGCTCTGCTCTGGCCCTCTCCACCAGCCTCCCTGCTGGCCACTCACCACACCTCTCAAACAGCCACCTGGCTGGCCACTCACCAAGATTTCTTCAGGGCCCCCCACTTAATTCAGCTCTCAGCAATTTCAGCTGTTAGTGGGGGAGCCTCACTGCTGGTGCACACTGGGCAGTCTCTTGCAATAGAGACACTGTCCCAAAGTAGGTCTAATACTTAGACCTCGGTATCGGTGATTTTCAGCTCTGCAGCATGTAACAAGACTCTCAATTGAGTCTAAATTAGCTTTTATTATACTGTGGAGAGAGGAAGGATCAAATGGTTTCTGGGACCCTTAAAGAGCCCCAGATACAAGTACCTATCCCCACCCTCTCTTAACTCATTGGGCTTTGGAGCCCATGTCCCCTGTCTAGCAAGTGCCGATCAGTTGAGGGTGAGTCCCTCCATCAGGGTATGCCAGGTACAGTTCTGCTGCCCTTGGTTCACACAACAAGGATAACAACGCTTTATTACTCCTGCCCCAATAACAAAGAGACTGGGGATCCAACACCAGCCACAAGTGATCATTTAGGCAAGCAATCCCATCATGCTGAGCACCTAGGCAGTGTGGGTGAGTCCATGCAAACTAGATCAGCTCCTGAAGTCCTTTTCCACAGCTCACCACTAGATGTCAGGAGAGAGTTCATTCAGACTCTGCTTGCATACATATACATGCATTCATAACCATAACTTTTATACAGCTTATAATGAGTATTCAGTTCTGTGCTTTACAAGCTTTCATAAAAGATCTTACTCAATACTCTGCATACTAGGTTACTCTACTGTAAGAATCAGTTGGTTGAACTGCTTATTTTTTTGGCTTTAAACCTTCTGTTCCCCCTTTGGGTGTCTGGACCTCCATTGTCTCAGTGCCCAAAAGGGGATTTTTAAAAGTGAGGTATGAGCATTCACAAGTTGTCAGTGTTTCAAGAGGCAGGTTTAGGGTATTGGTTGAGTTCCTAGACAGTATTTGCAGAAGCAACCAGGAGCATGCAAAAGCTGCTCCAGACTCTTGAAACAGTGAATTCAAAAGCACAAATAAGCTGGAGGTACGAGTGGTTGAAGCAATATCCAGTCAGAAGGTCTCCTGCAGCCTTAGTGGTGAAAACAATGCAGCCTGTTCAGTTCTGTGGGAAGAGTTGGGGAAATATAGGATATTGTTAGGTGGCCAGAATGTTATAGGTGATGGCCGTTCAGGGTCACACTACTATGTTTGTACAGAGGAGGAATCAGCTGCTCTTGCCCCTTTCTGTTACCATGCTGTCTCCTGTCTCCCGATGGCAGGGAGAACTCCCTCTTAGAAGGGAATAAACTCATTGATAAGGGTGTTTCCAATCCCCAGTGAAATTCTTACCTTTTCCTAGTCTACCATCTCCCAAGGGAGACAATCTCTTCTAGGGCTGCTTACTGTGCATGGTGGTTAAGTAATCTGCTTTGTCCTTTAAGGTGGAGCAAATCATTCCCTTTGGTGTATCTATTTCACAGGATGGTGTGGAGAGGCTAGTGCTCCAAAGAGCACAGGAGAAATCTGTCCATGCTATCTGGGAGGCCCTTGCTTAGCCATGAAAGAATGGGTGAGGGGCACCTTATGCACCCACTTGACCATGTATGCTGTCAAGGTTCCTTCCCCACTCTGAACTCTAGGGTACAGATGTGGGGACCTGCATGAGAACCTCTAAGCTTAACTACCAACTTAGATCTGGTTTTGCTGCCACCACCCAAATTATTTATGAGTTATTTGGGAAACTCTGTCTACCTCCCCCCCCCCCAGAATATTTCCCTCCCAAGTACTATAACACTTCCCTGGGTAGCCTTGAGAGACTTCTCCACCAATTTCCTGGTGAACACCGATCCAAACCCTTGGATCTTAAAACAAGGAAAAATCAATCCGGTTCTTAAAAAGAAGGCTTTTAATTAAAGAAAGAAAGGTAAAAATCATCTCTGTAAAATCAAGATGGAAAATAACTTTACAGGGTAATCAGATTCAAAGAGCCCAGAGGAACCCCCTCTAGCCTTAGGTTCAAAGTTACAGCAAACAGAGGTAAACCCTCTAGCAAAAGGAACATTTACAAGTTGAGAAAACAAAGATAAAACTAATACGCCTTGCCTGGCTGTTACTTACAAGTTTGAAATATGAGAGACTTGTTCAGAAAGATTTGGAGAGCATGGATTGATGTCTGGTCCCTCTTAGTCCCAAGAGCGAACAACCCCCAAAACAAAGAGCACAAACAAAAGCCTTCCCCCCACCAAGATTTGAAAGTATCTTGTCCCCTTATTGGTCCTTTGGGTCAGGTGTCAGCCAGGTTACCTGAGCTTTTTAACCCTTTACAGGTAAAAGGATTTTGGTGTCTCTGGCCTGGAGGGATTTTATAGTATTGTACACAGGAGGGGTGTTACCTTTCCCTTTATAGTTATGACATATGCCCATGCAATTGATACACACAATCTGTCCCTTTTAAGATTTAACCCCTAACTAATACAGCAAATCCATTCATAGGTCTAACTCTGAATCCAGCAGAATGAACCAGGGATCCTTTGTTCCATGTTACTTGCCACTAAAACAAAAGATGAGAGCTGGTGGCTTTTCTCACAGCTGACGTGTAGGTGGCATCTGCAAAGGTGATATATGTCCTTGATCTGAGTTTCGTCTTTCAATGGTGTTTGAAGGTGAAGAGCACCCACACCTAGTTTTGAAGGCCACCATGTTTGCTAATTTGCATATTATGAAACTAACACTTTATTTCTGATCATGACTGTGATCAAACCCACTGTGCTCAAAATCATGAGTCAGACCTCGACAAATCAGGAATGGACTTCAAACTTGTGTGACTTTCAAAAAACAAAACAGGAATAAGTTACCGGTATGTTTTCTTTTTATTTGCCTTCTGGTTTCTGAGGCTTTAAGTGACACAAGTAATGTTTTCAAGCTTTTCCCATCAGCTTTGAGGGCTAGAAACTTTTTTTTTAAAATATGAAAGCTGCAATTTTTGTGCCAGCTCTTTATTTCGGCAGCTGAGGTTTTCTGAATAACATGAAGTTCCATGAGACTAGTGATAAAATCGCAGAGTTTGCAACACTGGAAGAGCCTTTATGCTGGCACTGAGGGAGTGTCAGATTAGCAGTTCATTGGCTCAGATGCTGAGAAATTTTTGCTCTTATCTCTGCCCAGTCCGATTTGGTGAAATAAGAGAATTTGTCTATTAACCAACTGACAATTTTGTCTGTCACATTAGGTGGTAGAGCAACTGGCCCTTGCCTTCCCTTAAACTTGCAGTTCTTATTGGTCCTTATGGCATTGAGAATCATTTTTTTTAAATGGTTCTGAAGGCAAACCTTGCAGGTGATTATTCTTGTATGCTTTATAGGTATTCCCATGTCACCACGGAACCATTTAGGAGTGTGGTTTTGTCACATTACTTTCTGCCTGATTCTCTGAAACTGAAGCAAGGGGACAGCACCTTTAGTTCAACCCACTGCAGAAAGCAGAGTTCCTTTCCACCTACTTCCCAAGACCCATACAGATTAAGGGGCTAACATGTTACCATGCTTTGTGGAGCTGTTTATCCTGGCACACTGCTGAGTGGAGGGCAAAAGATAGATCAAGGCAAGCCAAGTGTTTTTAATTCAAAATGTGTCCAGCCAGGGTCAAACTGTCCCTTGTCTGTTTTGCAGTCTGCTTTAGCAACAGCTACGCATGGAAAGTGAAAAGCTACTATAATATTGCCGTGGTGGTGGTGGTGAAACAGGGACCAATTACCTGCTTTTATGATACTCTTCCCTCCTTTCTTAGGGGCTTTTCCATCGGTTTGGAGGGTAGTGAGGTCATTCCACTGTTTCCATTTTAGCACACAAATGCCACGTGAGAGGAATGTTGAAGTGTCTGGAGTGACAATAGTTGATTTGGCAAAGGGATGAAGGTGGATTGCTCAGCTGTGAAATTTAGAAATAAAAAGTAAACTATTGCCTGGAAATACCATCATAGAGTAGAGTTTTTTTAAAATTCCATAGGCTTGGAGCCCAGCTGAAGGCTGATGGCCCGTACAATTTAGACTGCCAGTGAGCATTAGAGCTGGTCAAATGTTCTGATTTTATGATGAAGAAAGCTTGATAAATAACTTGAGGTTCTTTGACCAGCGATGGTTCTGTTAAATTGACTTTCTTCTCATGGATGACAGAGCAGAGTTGTATGCAGTGCAGTTGTAGCTTTGTTAGGAAAGGTTTGAATGAGGAGAGGAAGGTGGCTTGGTAAAGAGGTACAAACTGATTTTTATGGCAATTACGCTGGTCCCATTCCACCGTGTAATGGTGCGAGACTCACCACTGTGGCGCCTCCTGTTGACCGTTCTGCAATTAGCTCAAGTCCTTCCGCAGGGCACTCTTCTCCGGTAGTGTCTCGCTCGCCGTTACTCCTGCTTTGCTGTCTCCACCACTCTGTGACCCGCATTGGTCCCCGGACCATGGCGTCCTCTTCTGGGGCAAAGCCCTCCGGCTATGCCCCACTCCGCTGTCTCCCCCCCTTTTGGGGGAACCGTCAGTCGATAGTCCAGCCACTTGCCCCAATGGCTTGCTGCAGTCACCAGTCTAGTCCCTGGTTCCAGGGGCAAACTGCAGTCTATGTTGGCCACTTCCCTCAGGGCAAATGTGGGCAGCCCTAGCCCCTCCAGGGCCTCAGCCTGGCAGCGATCAGCCAGAAGCTCCTCCTGCTCTGCTACCCTGCCTAGCTCTGCTCTAGCCATGGTGCTCCTGGACAGCCAGTC
Source organism: Terrapene triunguis (assembly GCF_002925995.2). Classification (NCBI taxonomy): domain Eukaryota; kingdom Metazoa; phylum Chordata; order Testudines; family Emydidae; genus Terrapene; species Terrapene triunguis. The sequence continues at coordinate 9,656,685 of NW_020664448.1, read as the reverse complement.
CTTCTCCCTAGCAGGCCAGGGAGAAACTCTCTCTGCTTTGTTGGGGAGCTCTTTATATATGGCCCCTGCTGGCCCTGATTGGCCGCTGCAACAAGCCACCTCCCAATTGGCTTGTTTAGTGAGCTCTCCTCTAATTGGAGGGTTCTGCGCAGGCTCCCTCTGGTCTGCTTTAACCCTTCTCCCCTGTGTGGGGCAGCCGCCCCACCACACACTGATTTGATCAGAGTCTCTACAATTACCTTCACTTTCTGACAGTAGCACCACGGACAAAGGCTCGGGCTAGCTGCCTGTATACAGTCCCGCCTGACCCCACCGGTATATATTCAGGTGGCTAGCCCAAGCGGTCATCTGTGCTGTCATGGCCACATCTCTATTTTTAGGCACTACCCTGAGCAGAGCTAACACATGTAAGGAACCCATGCTGGCTATTACACCTCCCAGCTGCTGTGTAGACATACCATCTAATACCCAGTTCCCCATCTGTGTAAAAGGGAACTAGCACTGCCTTAACTCACAGGGTTGTTGTGAGGATAAATATGTCAAAGATTGTGAGGCATTCTGATATTTAGTGCTGGGGGCCATATACGTCCTAACATAGATATGTAGATGGTAAGAGTATGAGCCTCCTCTCACTGAAATTAATTGCATTCTGTTCGTTTATACATGGCATTCATCACCATTGTGTCTGAGTACTTTCCAAGAAGTGCCCTAGCAACATATGCGACTAGCATCTGTCATGTGTGGTTTATTCTTTCTCTTTCCCTCCTCAAGGATAAAGTGTGTGGGGTTTTATTATATTTATTATTTTTTATTATTTCACCACACAAATACAAGTCTGATGGTAACAGTATACTCCTTACTTTCATTTGTCGCAAGAATGTGAGCAGCTTAATGGTAAATTAAGGTTCTTCGGTGCCACTTTAATTTTGTACTGTTTACTTTAACTGCTGAGAGAAACTTTAACAAGTTTCTCTGTTAGAAATTTTTGAAGTTATTTGGGTACTTTTGACAAATTTATGCTGAACCATAGGCAAAGGTAAGAGCAAAACTGGCATTGCTAAAGTTTTTTTTTTTTGTTTTTTTTTAAGGTTGCTAAAGTTTGCAATGTTAATTGTGTGGCTCACTAGAGTTTCCCAAGCACCAGCAGAAATTAGAGTGGAAAATCAATTTCTAAAATCAAAATTAAGTACCATAGTTAAGTCTGTCTCCACTCCAAGGCTTAACAAAATAAAAGAGGAAAGGAGCGAGAACTGGCTAAGTTTAAAACTTTCCTTGTTCTCTTATACTATTACGCTGCATAGTACCAGAACACCAAATTGCAAACAGTAGCTGCCCATAATTTAAGGGTTACATTAGTGCCAGGGATGACCCTTTGTTGTAGTTGTGTTTCAGAAGGGAGAATTTCTAGAGCAAAGTGACTCGGCACAAGAGAAGGGCTATAGGAGTTAGAGCCAGGAAAAAGGGGGGAAAAAGGAAGGCAGTGGCCCATTTTCTTCCTCAGCATCCACCATTTCAAATGTATTCCTTTTCAGTTTCTTGCTCCAACCTTCCTTTCATCTGTTTTTCCTTCTCCTCCTGTCATGGAGTCACAGGCTCAAATGCTCTGGAACAGCCCTGTATGAAGCAAGCCAGGACTCTGGGGTAGCGTAACTTCCCTCAGAGAACGCTATCCAGGGCAAAAAGCCTCCTCAGCTATGGCCTTCCTGGGTCTGACCTTGGAGCATTCAGCACCCCTGTTCCTACCATGTACTTCCCTCAGCGGGTCCACCTGCATGGGGTCTTGGGGAAGCCAGAGGGGCCCTGCACCCCAACTCTGCAGTCAGCAGTGACTCTCAGTCAGCGTGTAAAACAGAAGGGTTTATTAATTGACAGGAACACAGTGTAGAACAGAATTTGTTACCACAGAAATCAGGAATTTCCAGCAAAGCCCATCTTGAGGGGATCCAGGGTGTGGAGCCCCTGGGCTCCCTCCCCCGGGTCCCAAACAGGAGACTGAACTGGACCCTGCTGCCTGTCCTCCAACATGCCCATTGCCCCTCCTCCAGGTCTTTGTCTTGCTTCCTGGGCAACGTGTCACCTGGTCACATCCCCTTCCTGGTTCTCAGGTTATGAAGGGCACTGTCCATTGCTTACATGCATGCAGCTGGGCAGCCTCCCCTGCCCCCGAGGGCCTCAGCAAAAGTGACACACCGTTATTCCCACCACCTAGGCTTTGGTGCAATACGCAGGGAAACTGAGGTACGCACAGTATTCATGCAAAACAGTAAGATTCACATCCAACATAAGAAGGGGAAAAACCCCACTTTGTCACAACTCCTCTTTCATTTTTGTTAGAACAAGTAACTGTAAATCCGAACTCCTGGGCTCTATTCCTGACTCTGCCACTGACTTGCTACATCACCTGTGATGAATCTTGTAACCTGTAAACAGTTTCATTTCCCCCATCTATAAAATACCAATCTGACAGCGATAGTTTAATTTGTTTATGAAACTATTGAGCTCCTCTAGTGAAAGACTTTACAGATGTGCAAAGTATCATTATTAATCATTGTTCTATCTTCCCGATCATGAGGAATTTAGAATCTTTGTAGATAAGACAGTGTGGGTTTTAGCAGTTGCTGAGGCAGACATAGTCACTTTGGGCATGTCTAGGAAAAAATGCTGTTTATAATAGAAAGGAGGAGGGGTCATCCTGTAAGAACCCTGTATATAGCAATGAACCAGACTGAAAATGCTCTCCAGAGCTGCTGTCTACATTGGCCTTTGTGTGAGGTGGGCATCTATAAGCTGGGCTCTCAAAGTAAGTGGCACAAGTTGAGGTTCCTAGCACTTCTAGATGCACTGATTAATACAGCTTTTCATAACCCTTCACAACATGATGATGTTGTATCGGAAGATCAGCTGGAACAATTGCATTCTCAAAGAGGGCAAACTGATGGTTGAATATGATCAGTCCAATCCATTTCTGAAATCTCCTGGTTTGTTCTCTTCCTCCCTTTCTCCCCACACCCTGCTCTGCCTGATGTGAATTTATAAACCCAGGGCTGGGGTTACTATATTAGCCCTAATTGTATCTCCTTTAACTTGTGAATGGGAATTAAATCTTCATTGAGAGTAGCAGATGCTCAGCATCTGTTCAGGCCCTAAATGGCTAACCTTTTCCTAATATGGCTGTTTTAATACTGTTATAGAAATTGCTTTATTATATGGCTAAACTATTTTTAATTATCGACTTCATCTGTGATGTATATACACTTTGTCTGTTGTGTGTGTCTATTCAAACACGCACACTGGCAGACGTGCAAGAGGCTATTTTCTACACTGCGTGCGCACACACTTACTAGAGAGATGACATGTATCTTCACCACAGAGGGGATGACACCACCACTTGTGCATCCCTTAACAAGTGAAGATGAATGCCCTATCTCAAGCTAAGCTGCACTGCTTTATATATGCTGTTTAAGTACAACGGCACTATTAAAAATGAAAAAAGAGGCTGTCAGTCAAAATGACATACGAAGTATATCAACAAATAGCAAGGTGTTTGAAATAATTGTCTATTTCAATAGTTTGAGCATCACTTGCCATTTATTTCAATACTACAGGTGATGTCATGAGAATAATAGGATTTTATCAGAGGCAGCAATCAACCACTTCATTTTGTTTGTGCTTCCACAGATTTGTCTACAGACTAACTCTGCTCACATAATCCTGAGAATCCTATCTAATATATGGTATACATGTGAACATTTGATTGAAAGCACCCACTCATTCCCAGCAAGAAGCCCCTTGTAAAATTTGCTCTTAACTGATTATCTCGTATTGGCAATTGTAGTCTTACACAATCACATGCATCTGTCTGTCCTTGAACACAGCACTTCACTGATCAACCTATAGTACTTATTCCTCCTGTGAGCAGACCACAGCTGCGAGCTCCAATTTTCTAAAGCAGGACAGCTTGTAACATCTCTGTAAAACAAGGCTTTGTTGTAGTTACAGTAAAAAAAAAAAAAAAAAAAAAAATCAGTAGGTACAAATCCCATTAAGCCCACTTTTGACTATTTCTGAACGCTTAGTTTATGAAGGAACTGTAATAAAATGGTTTATAATCTGACCATTTCTTTAGTGTACCTTTTTGGGATATATGTGGTTTTGAGTTTTAGAAATACATTTATAATTCTTACATTTCTTTTACCCTCCCTTGTCTATAACTTTTTGGGTCAGTGGAGGAATAAGATCAGTAATGCCCCTAATGATGCCAGCGGTAAGGCATGAAAATAAGATTTGTCTTTGAACTGGGATTTCCTCTGTTGACTGGCTCTAAGCAGCTGAGCATACAGAAGAATAATACTGTAAATTCTATATAAATAGTGGCTTTCTTTCTGCCTCTATCTCAAAAAAAGATGAAGAAATACATTCACATGGAATAGTACTGAAGCAATTTCAAAGCATACTTTTTCGGTGTCTAAAACTTGTGGGGAGGGGTAATGTTCCAGTATGTGTGTATATATGCAAGTAGGATTATAATTTGCATGAAAATTTCTAGTGTTGGTTAAAAAGCAGCAGAGTGACATTTATTTTTTCTTCCTTCTATTTTTCTGATCCGTGGCTACTCTTTTTTAAATATGAGGTCTTCAGTTTTCTGCTGAATCTTGGCCTCTGTCTCCCTAGGCTCTGCCCACTGCTCGCATGAGGGTGGGAGGGAGAAGAGTGAGAGGGGAGGTGGGAGAGTGGGCGGAGAGGAGCAAGCAGCAAGCAAGGCCTTGGGGGAAGAAGCTGAGTGGGGGCAGGGCCTCGGTGTGGAACGCGGAGACATAGGGTCACAGTCTGGGCGATGAGGCCCCTTCTGAGTGTGGGCACCGTGCCATTGTAAACCCAGTACTGGAATCTAATCGGTCTTTGCACCTCGGAGATTCAACTGTCCTTTCTTTAGAGTCCCATGGGTGGTGGGGAGAGGAGAATGGTACCATGGGACTGGCAATTCCCTTTCAACAGCCTCACTCCAGATATGTCCGTTTTTGCCCCATCTTTCTGATGACCTAGCTTGTAATGTTAGGACTGACAGGATTAACTAGGTATTAATGAAGTTAGTTAGAATTGGTTGGCAGTAAAAAAAAAAAAAAAAAAAAATTTCCCAAAAATTTTACCAAACACTAACATTTTAGTTAGAATTTTTCAGGGATTAATTAAAAAAAAAAAAAAACAAACCTCCCAAGAAACCTGAATATTTTTTTTTTTGGCCAAAAACAGGTTTTTCGTGAAAAATTCTATTTAATCAAAAAATTTCCATTGAAATAATAATATACATTACCCTTCTATTTATCTATAGATCTCAAAGCACTTTACAGAGGAGTCTGTATCACTATTTCCATTTTACAGGTGAGAAAACTGAGGCACAGAGAGTTGAAGGGACTTACCCAAGGTCACCCAGCAGGCTAGTGCTCTGTTTTGCATGGAAATGTTTTGACCAGCCATATGCTCAAATCTTGGACACCAGCATGCGGCTGGTGTGGCTGTGCTGTGCTTAGGAGTCTTAAACTGGGGAGGAATCCTTTGCTTCTCAAACTCTTAGGCCCTTAGTAGATCCATCTCCATGGGAGCTGTTGTGCATTAATTCCAAGGAATGCAGTAGCTACTGGAACCATTTAGCAGTGGGCTTACTGGCCAGTCTCTGCTAATCGTGAATTGCCCCAACCCTATGGCGGGGCGGCAGTAATTCCTGGGTGTGGGCTCTACAAATTCTACCCCTGCATGGTGGAAGATCACTGGTTCTGTTACTTCTTAGCACTTCTATAGCCTTGGGACCGGGAGGGCTAGGGCCAGGGCCAGGATTTGCCCTATGATGCTAATCAATATCAAATGTGAAACCCTGCTGGAAACCCTATAAGTTTATGACTTGAAAACTGCCCTTGGCTGGGAGGAACATCTGGTTGTTACTCTTAAATCTGCAGCCAAAAAGGATATATTTCTGCCTAATGCTTAGCAGAGAATTTTACAGCAAAGCAAATGGAAGGGTTAAAGCCGAGGTACGTGGCAACAGGAAAGCAGCAGATTGCTGTTTTGTTGTAAAAATAAGCATTCGTAAGCATTTCACCGCTCCATGTAAAATAACTCGTGATTAAAGGAAGAGGCGCAAACAAAGCTTAAATAAGGCAGAACCTAAAGAGCAAATTTAAGAATGTCAGGTTCTTGTTTCATAATGAATGAGTTCACATAGCAAAGATCCTCAAGTGAGTCTTCTATCTCTTAAAGCTACATTTGGTATCAGGAAATGAATTGAATAGATGTGATGTTTTTTAACTTGTCAACTGAAAAACCGGAGAAAAATATATGCAACTTAAAACAGTGTTATCAGTGAATCGGTTCACTCATTTCTCTTTTATATTTTAATTGCATTTGGCCATGTAAAACACCTGTTCCTTCATCTAATAGTGAATATACATTCCTATTCTATCAGCACTTCTGCCCCTTTTGATTTACCTGTGGTACTGTGTATCTTGCATTGAAACTGTTGTCCCTGTCATTGCATACTAGCAAATGAAAAAGAATCAAAGAGTTAAATTTCAGAACACAAGAAGCAGGAGGTGAGCTGTCTGCTACACTAGTTTACTGCAGCTTCCTTTCATACTGACACACATGTAGTTTGTGGTGACAGTGCTAAAGAACTGCAGACAGGCACTTAGCAGACTGGATGTGAGCTGGATGCAAAGATGCCTCACCCTGGACCTCCTGCTGACAGTATGTAAATACACCTGCAGACTGGTCATACAGGGTTTTTCAGAAACCACTATGAGAGGATCTGAGAAAGCAACAGCGTAGTAGTGAGACCTTTACCATCATTAGACTTGTATTTGAGCTCTGGTGGAAGTTTATTGTGCTGCATATCCAGACTGAAATCTGAACAATCACTACAATGTTTGCCTCTATTTGGTATGCCAAGAAGCTGGGACGCAGGTTTGTGCATAATGCCAGGAAAGCAAAAATAGAGAAGGTATGTTCTTGGTGGGAATATTAGCCTTGCCTCTCATGTAAAATGCCTGCTACATACTGTAGTATATCTGATTAGGTTTTTTAATAAACTGAAAATGACCTATCACTGTTTATGTGATTTCATGCAAACATTCTTGATTCATGTTTCTGTGCTTGTCAGTTTGTTTAAATGCTGAAGAGATAATCATTTCCAAAGTCTTTATGGCCCTTGCATTTGAAAAATAAACAGCAGTACATCTGGTATCTTGCGTGTTCAGGGAACACTCCAGTAAACTTGTTGCTGTGCTGCATTATTTTTATGACTACAACATTAGGTTCTCAAACAACCATTGTGTTTTGCTGCTTGTATATATTTATCTAATATGGCACCAATCAGAATGTAATATGTTAAGTGTTAAAAGGGTTGGGGATTTTATTTCGTGGTACTTGTTGAAATGCTGTATTGTAGCTTGGCTCCCTCCTATTTAAATAGGAAGTAGCTATATTAAAAATAAATGGCTACAATCTTATCCATTAGTCATTGGTTTCTAGCATTATTTCTTTACTCTGTTTTTACATCAGTCATAAAATCATTTTTTATAAAATGTGTGACTATTTAACCAGCTGTTTTCTGTAAGTCCTCATACCGAAGATGCCTCTGTCATCTTTCCCTGAAAAACAAAACTTTAAAATGTGTTAGAATTTACAGTTAGGAGCACTGGGAATAAGTCTTCCATTTTGATTTATAGAAGCAATTTATAAGATCTGTAGTCCATCTTTGTGTTGAATTAACAGAATGATAGACACCATTTTTAAAATGGGACGATTTCACCAAAATTGGAACTCTGAGCAGTAGGTTGGGGAAAAGAGATTGAACTATACAGCTGTAAAGTTGCCTTCATTACCCTCATGTCATGTCTCCCTTGGTTTCTTTTGTCTTTGATGTAGCAAAAGGATTCATAAAAAGGTTTCTTTTATTATTTCTTTGGCATTTCTTTGTGATATAATCACTGACCCAGCACACAATTGCTCCTTCATCTGAATTCATTGGTAGCTGAAAACGCTCTTGACCTGGAACAAGTGATAACCAGAAGTAAACTGTTTTTATGATTCTGGGAGGAGACTGCCCTCTCTTTCCAAGATTCCAAGTGGCGAAAATGCACAGCACCAAAGCTATGACAGATTGTACCTTAAACATCCTGGAAAATTATCCCAAAATCATATTCATGTGATCATTTTTTACCCATTCTTATGTTGTCACAAATTCCATTGTCTTAATGTGGGATTTATCATTTTTTTGTTACTCTCACTAAAGCAACCATCTGTGGTATCATATAAACTCTTGTGCTAGGTGTGTTTTGTTTGTGGGAGGGAGAGGGAGAAAAAAACCCAACACTTAAGCCTTGACTACCTCCTCCCATGGGAGCCTCCACCCTCCCCTACCCCAAAATGGTAGCTGAGGGATTAAGTATCCATCAGACAGAAACACATTCAGAAGTTTTAAAGCTGGTCTAGAATGCATTATATAAAACAAGTGTGTGTATACATGGTTGTTTGTTTTTTTTAATCTTATTTAATCTCTATGGGAAAATACAATTGAATTTAATAGAAAATGGTATTCCTGCTATAGAATTCTATAGCATAGTTTAAAATAATATTAAAATATAGTAAACATATCACTGCCTATTAAATTCTTAAGTTATTTATAGAATAGCTTTTGTAGAAACCTGTTGGGTTAATCCCTATTCAGTTCTATTGGACTTCTATCAGGCATTTGTGACCCCTACTGTGTTCAATGGTATTCATGTTTAAGAGCTGCAGTTGAGAGTTTGCGGGGAAATGCTTACATGAGCTCTGTTCCAGTACGCTAATAGACCGTTCTCTATTGGAATTTCCTAAGAACCAAAATATAGAACCATGTTTGTGCTCAGATTTCATTCATCTTTTTTTTTGGTCTTGATTATTGCCATGGATAGGATTCATCCTTCAGGCTTCATTCCATACGCAGTGCTTCCAGTGACTTAGAACTCCTTTCATAAATCACCATGATGTACCAGTGGCAGGAGCAAATCCATGGCCTAGTATGGCACGTAGGTTTTCCTCTTGAGTGCTAGCGATGGTCGGAAACTGATAAACACTGACATCTGCAGTCCAGTAATTTGGTAGCAGGAAAATGATTTGAAAACATGGTTGACAATAAGTAAATGAAAAAAAGTGTCTGACTTGTTTTTGTAAGGTTTATGTTATTGGCGCTGCTCAGTTGAATAATCAATATAACTATTAGCTTGTTTTGCCTTGTTCAAATATTTTTACCTGAAAACAGAGTTGCTATTTTGCTGCGTGCACGCATGATTTAAATAAGCTATGCTTTTCATAATGAGCCGTTCAATATAATAATCTGCAAACAAAGATTTTAACAGCAAATATATGCAGAAAAAAGAGAATTGTTTGTAGTTTAAGTCCAGGCACTAAAAACTGGGAGAATTGGGCTCTGTAACTGTCTCTGCCATAAATTTCAGATGTCAGGCTTAACCTCTCTGAACCTCAGTTTCTCTGTAAGTAAAACATGGGATAATCCTTGTCTACCTCCACTAGCTGCCCTTAAAAATGTTCCAATTTTCTCTTAGATAAAGAGAGGCATTTTGAAAAATTGTCATACTTAATTGTATTTTTTTAGTCTGTAAACTCCTTTGGACATGGACTGAGATTTTTTGTATGTACAGCACCTCGCACAGTGGGGACCCAATTCTGATTGGGACTTCTTGACACTACGTTACTACTAGTAGTGCTGCTATGAAGTTGTATATAGTTAAGAGGGAAGTCTGCCAATATTGAGAAAAGGTTACTTAAGACAATTGGTCTTGCCTGTGAGACTTGTGTAATTAAAGATGGTAAAGTACTTTGTGGTTGTACTGTGTAGACCCTGCTGGTTCGCTTTCAAATAACTGTGTTTGAAACAGTACTATATAGGGAACTTTTCATGTGCACCAGCAGGTTCTACAGAGACCAATTAATTAATGTGCAATATGTTAGTGCACTTTGGAAATCACACCCCCCTAGAGCACCACACCCCCATAGAGCATGTTACCCTACCATATAGACAAGTCCTTTGATTGATAATTTGAATTTTTCTCATTAAACTGCAATTAAGCAAAAATCAAGAGATGTTACTTCATGTGGTTAAGCTGTAAAAATAAGTATTGCAGATGATTGGAAGTGGTGCAGGAAGGTAATGGAGCAATTAATCAATTTGATTTAAGAAGGAAAACTAAAGATCAGCACAAAGTGGAATGAAAGATACTCTGATTGTCATACTATATTTTGTTTTAAAAGAAAATTACTTTGTGTGGGGCCGCTTTATTATAGCAATAATTACAGTGAAATTTCTTCAATGAATAGTAAATTTGCCAAAATTCCAACTTTTGGGGCACCAGAACTGTTTGAGTTGACTTCAGTGTACAGTTTTGGCTGAAAAAATTAAACAAAAAAATCCACAAAGACTTAAACATTGAAACATTTGATTTCAACATTTTCAAAACAAAAAATGGCAACATTTCATTTCAAAAGAAAACATTGATTCAGAATAACAATTTAGAAATGAAATATTGATTCAAATTGACATTGCTAATTGAAAATGTCATTTCAAATGGACACAGTCTAAATTTTTGTGGGATTTTTATTTTGGTGAGGAAAAACAAAACAAAACAAAAAAGCAATTTGTTAGAAACTAACTAAATATTTTTCTAGTTTTTCAGTTCACCCACCAAATCAAAAAATCTATTATTCTCTTAACTGTATGCATAAAGTGATGAAATTTCACAAAAAGGGAGTAAAGAAAAAAGTATTTTTGTTTAAAATGACTTGTACTTGTTGTTTTTCTAATGTTGAAGTGCTCTTATTTATTGCCTTTGCAATTCTAAGAACCTCTCTCCTGTAGTTCACAATATGAGCCACCTCATGAGAATGCTTCATAATATCACAAAGACAGAGCAGAGTTTTCCTTTATAAATGTATATAAAATGCGGATAGTGTCAGATTTAGAATTTCTCAAGATAACAGTTACATAATGAGTGGTGTTCAGATTTTGAACATTATGAATTCCCATTGAAGTAAAAGGTTTTAAGTAGGGTTGTCAAATGAATTAAAAATACTTACAATTAATCGTGAGATTAAAAAAATAGTTGTGGTTAATCACACTTTTAATCACACTGTTAAACAATAATTGAATACCAATTTAAAGTCAGCATGGAAGCAGCTCCTTTGGAAAGGTGGTTGAAGCATGAAGGGGCATACAAATGTTTAGTATATCTGGCACATAAATACCTTGCAATGCCAGCTACAGCAGTGAAAATGCGAAGGCCTGTTCTCACTTTCATGTGATGTTGTAAATAAGAAGCGGGCAGCATTATCTCCCGTAAACGTAAACAAACTTGTTTGTCTTAGCGATTGGCTGAACAAGAAGTAGGACTGAGTGGACTTGTAAACTCTAAAATTTTACATTGTTTTTGAGTGCAGTTATGTAAAAAAATATTTGTAAGTTGCACTTTCATGAAAAAGAGGTTGCACTACAGTACTTGTATGAGGTGAATTGAAAAATACCATTTCTTTATCTTTTTATAGTACAAATATTTGTAATAAAAATTATATAAAGTGAGCACTGTACCTGGCCTGAGAATCAGCACTTCCAAATTGGAGGTCAGGCTCCTCTCCTGGAAGAAAGTGGACTGCTCTCTCCAGGTGATGGGGGGAGCAGCTGTCCTTAGTGGAAGAGTTCAAGTATCTAGGGATCTTCTTCGCAAATGATGGTAAGTGGGAGCGTGAGATCGACCGGTGGATTGGTGCGGTGGCGGCAGTGATATGGGTGGTGGTGAAAGGGAGCTGAGTTCTTGGATGAAGCTCTCGGTTTATAGGTCATTCTACGTCCCCATCCTCACCTCTGGTCATGAACTTTGGGTAATGACCAAAAGGACGAGATTGCAGGTACGAGCGGTGGAAATGAGGTTTCTCCACAGGATGACTGGGTTTACCCTTGAGACAGGGTGAGGGACTCAGCAATGCGGGAGAGTCTCGGAGTAGAGCTGCTACTCCTCTGGATTGAGAGGAGCCAGCTGAGGTGGTTTGGGCACCTGATAAGGATGCCCCCTGGGAAGCTTCCGTTGGAACTCTATCAGGCACATCTCACGGGAAGGAGGCCCCAAGGTCATCCCAGGACATGCTGGAGGGATTAGATCTCCTGGTTGCCCTGGGAATGCTGGGAAATCCCCCAGGAGGAGCTGGAACCTGTTGTGGAGGAAAGGGAGGTCTGGTCCTCCCTAGTCCATGCTTCTGCCACGACCCTCACCAGGAAAAGCGGCATAAAGGACAAAAAAGAAAAAACATCCAACAATATTTATAATAAATTTAAATTGGTATTTTATTATTGTTTAACAGTGCAATTAAAACTGAGATTAATCACAACTAATTATTTTTAATCTAGTTAATTTGTTTTGCTTTAATCGCTTGCGTTAACTATGATTAATTGACAGCTCTAGTTTTAGGTAAGGCACTTAGAACCTGATCCAAAGCATATCGTGGGCAATGAGTGCCTTCTAGTTGACTTCCATGGGCTTTGGATCAGAACTTTGGTAGTGAAGTATGATAATGTATTTGGTACTGGCTGTACTTTTGCTATTTTGGAGGTTAAGGATTGGCTAGAAAAACAAAACATGTAGGTATTTACAAAAAGAAAGAAAAAATATTTCCTTAAAAAAGGCTGACAAAGCTGGAATGTGTAATTAATGCAATTCTCTAGAAATGCACTATCCGTCTTTGGAAATGTTTATAGAATACAATCAGCAGTGTGACTAAATAGTGATTCATAGATTCCAAGGCCAGAAGGGACCATTGTGATCATGTAGTCTGACTTTTTGTATCACACAGGCCATAGAAGTTCCCCAAAATAATTCCTTTTGAACTAGAGACCATCTTAGTATGCATTCTTGATTAAAAAATTGTCAATGGTGCACAACATTTGGTAATTGTCCCAGTGGTTAATTATTCATGTTTTAAAATGAATGTCTTAGTTCCATTCTGAATTTGTCTAGCGTCAGCTTCCAGCCATTGGATTGTGTTATATTTTTCTCTGCTACATTGAAGAGCCCACTATTAAATATTTGTTCCCTGTGTAGGTACTTGTACTGTAATCAAGTCACCCCTTAGCTTTCTCTTTGTTAAGCTAAATTTATTGAGCTCTTTGAGCCTATCCCTATAAGGCATCTGTTCTAATCCTTTAATCATTCTCGTGGCTCTGCTATGAACCTTCTCCAATTTATCAACATCCTTCTTGAATTGTGGGCACCAGACCTGGACACAGTATTCCAGCAGAGGTCACATCAATGCTCTATTTCTGCATCCAAACATTGTATTAGCCCTTTTGGCCAGAGTGTCACCCCCACCCCCAATCTTCTTTCAGAGTCGCTGCTTCCAAGAATGGCCTACATTCTTTGTTCCTGGATGTACACGTTTACATTTAGCTGTATTAAAATGCATATTGTTTGCTTGTGCCTAGCTTACCAAGCAATCTGTATTGCACTATATCAGTGAAACTATCTTCATTATTTGCCACTCCGTCCATTTTTGTGTCCTCTGCAAACTTTGTGAATAATGATTTTGTTTTCTTCCAGGTCATTAATAAAATATTAAATAGTGTAGGGCCAAGAATGGATCCCTGTATGACTCCACTAGAAACATAGCTCAATTCTCCATTTACAATTACATTTTGAGATCTATCAGATATCCAGCTTTATCTCCATTTAATGTGTGCCATGTTAATTTTAGATCTTACTAGTTTTTTTAATCAAAATGTCATGTGGTACCAAGTCAAATGCCTTATGGTAGTCTAAGTATACTACATCAGTGCTATTACCTTTATCAACTGATTCTTCATGGCAGAGTGTATATCCTTAATATCTCTCCTGTGTCTTTATTTGTAATGCAACTTGCCTTAACAGTAGGCCAATTCAGGGCAATTAATCTTCCTTTAAACCCTTGTATTTACAAGCAGCTCTCCAGCTAGCTAACTTGAGAGAAATGAGAGAGATTCATTCATACCAGTATTTACTCACAACAACAAAAGAACAGAAACTATGCACACAAGAAATATGGAAAGCAATTCAAATTAATAAAACATCAACTTAGGACACAGGTTCTCTTATCTGTAATTAGTATTATATCTCTTCAATATTTAGTTACTTTGCTTGTACATTTTGCTAACCTGGACCTTCCAGTAGTTACTCAGTCCTCAGTAAAGCTGCTTATAGTTTTGTAACTAAACTTTTCTTGTTTAAAAAAAAATTCTAATTTGTCAAAAACAAAATTTGGTATAGGAAAGGGTCAGTTTTGATTAAATTTTTGTCAAGAAAAGTTTCTTGGGTCCAGGATGGAATTTCTATTCAAAACCAGAGAGAGAGAGAGAGGGAGAGGCCCCCCCTCTCCAAAAATAGCCAGTAGTCAGCGCTTGCACATGCCTCATTCAAAGCAGGAATTTGAATCTGGGTCTCCTACATCCCAAGTGGGTGCCCTAACTGTTGGCTATTCTAAAGTTGCTCACTCTTTCGCTCTAGTTTTTGTGAAAAACTTTGGAAGGTCTTGTGTTTGCCCCAGTGCCAAATGGGGGGAGGGAGGGAGGAATCTTTGTAGGGTGGGGAAAATGTTTTTTGCCCAGCTGATTTCACTCCAAAGGAGCAATAGAACCCACAGACCACCAGTGCCTTTTAAAAAACTTTGCTCTAAAGGCAGGGCCAGATTAATGCAGGGGCTTTAGGGGCTACAGCCCAGGGCCTTGGGCTAACCTGCAGGCCAGATGTGACCCGCTGCTTCTTTTCATCCGGCCCGTGGCAAGTCTCCGCACTGTGGGCCAGACACTGGTCCCCGAGCCTCGGTGCCCCAACCCACTCAGGGCGGGAGCCACGCACTGACTCGCCAGTTTGCACCTGCAGCCCCTAGGCGAGAGGCGTTCAGGAAATCTCTGCGCACTGCCCCACTTCCCGGCCAATGGGAGCTGCGGGGGCAATGCTGTGGGCATGGGCAGCGTGCACCATGCAGAGCGGCCTGACCCTTCTGCCTAGGGTCCGGACATGCTGGCCACCTCGAAGAGCAGAGCAGCGCAGAGCCAGGGCAGGCAGGGATCCCGCCTTAGCCCTGCAGCGCTGCTGACCCAGGAGCCGCCCAAGGTAAGTGCCTCCTGGCCGGAGCCTGCACTCTGCACCTCCTCCTGCAGCCCAATCCCCTACCCCAGCCCGGAGCCCCCTCCTGCACCCAGACCCCACATCCCCACCTGCACCCCTAACCCCTCATCCTGGCCCTGAGCCCCCTCCTCCACCCAAACTCCCACCCAGAGCCCGCACCCCAAACCTCTGCTGTACCCCAATCTCCTGTCCCATCCCTGACCCCACCCCAGAGCTCACCCCCCCAGCTGGAGCTTCACCCCTTCCCACACCCCAGTCCCCAGCCCTGAGCCAACTCCCCTACTCCAAACACCCAGGGGCCCCACAAAATCTAATAGCCCTGCGCCCACAGGACAGTTAATCCTGCCCTGGCTAAAGGTGAAACAAGTCTTTTACTTGACTACAGTCAACCCCTATATAACATTTTATCCTTGTAACAAATCCACCTCCCTGTTTTAAAACCTCTTCACTAAAGGATATCTCATATAATTTCCACCAGCCCTGAGCAAGGGAAAGAATGCAGTTGTACTCTTGTAGAGAAAACCAGGGAACAAATTGTAACTCACTCATGACTAAAGAACAGGAGTACTTGTGGCACCTTAGAGACTAACAAATTTATTTCAGCATAAGCTTTCGTGGGCTACAGCTCACTTCTTCAGATGCATAGAGTGGAACACACAGACAGAAGATATTTATACATACAGAGAACATGAAAAGGTGGAAGTACGCATACCAATTGTAAGAGGCCAATCAATTGAGATGAGCTATCAGTAGCAGCAGAAGAAAAAACTTTGAAGTGGTAATCGAGATGACCCATAGAAGGTGTGAGGAGAACTTAACATGGGGGGAAAAAAATTCAATTAGTGTAATGACCCAACCATTCCCAGTCTCTGTTTAGGCCTAAGTTAATTGTGTCTAATTTGCATATTAATTCGAGTTCAGCAGTCTCTCTTTGGAGTCTGTTTTTGAAGTTTTTTTGTTGCAAAACTGACACCTTCAAGTCTGTCACTGAGTGATTAGAGAGGTTGAAGTGTTCTCCCACTGGTTTTTGAATGTTATGATTCCTGATGTCAGATTTGTGTCCATTTATTCTTTTGCGTAGAGACTGTCCAGTTTGGCCAATGTACATGGCAGAGGGGCATTGCTGGCACATGATGGCATATATCACGTTGGTAGATGTGCAGGTGAACGAGCCCCTGATGGTGTGGCTGATGTGGTTAGGTCCTATGATGGTGTCACTTGTCCAGTTCTGGGCACCGCATTTCAAGAAAGATGTGGAGAAATTGG
>NW_020664448.1:9556265-9639825 GCF_002925995.2 Terrapene triunguis | reverse complement strand
CTCTCGAGGTCCCTTCCAGTCCTAGAATCTATGAATCTATGAATCTAGATATGTGGACAGAGCTGGCATTGGGCTTTGTTGCAAGGATAGGTTCCTGGGTTCGTGTTTTTGTTGTATGGTGTGTGGTTGCTGGTGAGTATTTGCTTAAGGTTGGGAGGCTGTCTGTAAGCGAGGACTGGTCTGTCTCCCAAGACCTGTGAGAGTGAGGGATCATCTTTCA
The DNA here is from genome assembly GCF_002925995.2 of Terrapene triunguis. Classification (NCBI taxonomy): domain Eukaryota; kingdom Metazoa; phylum Chordata; order Testudines; family Emydidae; genus Terrapene; species Terrapene triunguis. Next base: position 9,639,605 of record NW_020664448.1, on the reverse strand, counting down.
GGATAAGTTGTAGATCTTTGATATTGCGCTGGAGAGGTTTCAGTTGGGGGCTGAAGGTGGCGGCTAGTGGCATTCTGTTATTTTCTTTGTTGGGCCTGTCCTGTAGTAGGTGGCTTCTGGGTACTCTTCTGGCTCTGTCAATCTGTTTTTTCACTTCAGCAGGTGGGTATTGTAGTTTTAAGAATGCTTGATAGAGATCTTGTAGGTATTTATCTCTGTCTGAGGGATTGGAGCAAATGCGGTTGTATCTCATGACTGAACACCTGGAGTAAGGGGAAGGGAAAATTGCCATACTGATTCATGTCACCTTTAGTACCTCTTACAAAAGCAGATACCAGCTTTATCACATTCCACTGGAACAGGCTTTTAAATGTTCTTTGCATGTTGTATTTTATGGATTTGGGGAGATGCTCCCATCTCCCTACAAAAGGATTTGTGCACCTAATTCTCCATTTGACAAGAGTGTTAATACCCCTGTTTGCTCATCAGCGTGCCTGTTGCTTTAGCACAATAGCATTAGTGGGGGATTAAGTTTGATTCCAGGTTGTGGGTGGGTGTGGTGGTGGTTTGGCCTTAATTATAAGGGTTTTTTTTCTTGTATTGAGATTTAATTCAGATCCACATGGCAACTAAACTTGTGGTTTTTGTTTTTGTTTTTTGTTTTTGTACTTGTTTATAAGGCAGTGTATATAATTACTAATACATACTGGTAGGAGACACCTGATAGGTAGAGGTGAGTTACAATCATAATAAAATGAATCCAAATAATCCTCCAAAAAATACAAGAGTAAATCACGAATAGCTTATTATGCATCCATGGCGTGAAGTTAATCCCCTGTAATCATTTATTCTCTTGTAAATTTAGCTTTTTCTTAGGAGGAGTTTTTGAGTGTGTATGTGCATCCCTGAATGGGTCCCTCCATGTGTTGCAAGGCGCTCCCCTTCATAGCCACTGTCCTCCCAACTAAGGAGAAGTAGAGGGGATTCTTGTTAAAGTCAATCTGTATTTCTCCTTCATTGGCTGAAGAAGTTTCTGTTAAGCAACTATTGGCACTCCCTTGCTATGGACTGGAGCTCCATCTCTGCCCTACTCGGATTGGTCTAGAGGACTGGCATTGGCAATTGATCCTAGCTGGATGCTTCGTATGGTAATACATTGCATTTCCACTGTGCCACCAAGACAGCTCTGCAAAAACAATGCTTTTACATTTATAATCAAGGTGGTCACTACTTGATATCTTATAAAATAGCTTAGTGTTATGTACCTTTCAGAAATAATAGTTGTAATTTTTCAACTGAACTTTCACCTCAGTCACATAAAAACAAAACAAAAAGAAACGGAATGGCATTTGGAAAACCACTTCCACACCAATGCCTACATTAATTGCTACTTTGGGTGCTCATGCTGTGACTTGAATAGAGTCAGTCTGGATCTATTTCTAATGAATAACCAGCTTTATTACCACCAACTACAGGAGACTGTTTTTCTAAAAGGAAGAAAAATAATTTTCTCTTTGTATTCTATAAATAATTTGTTTATGGTTATCCCTTCTAAAATATAGTGTAATGAACTGTATTTGGAATTTAATAGGATTTTTGCCTGCTTAGTTGATAGCTATATCAAGTTCAGTTAAATCCCGGGGTGTAGCATTGTGAATATAATGTTTAATTCAAATGTTTCCCATTATTTATGGAAATTTGTTTTTTATTTTGCATATTTCTGCAATTTGCAAGTGTATTATGAAAATGGCTTGCGTAATACACAAGTGTGAATATCTTTGGCCTCAGTTGTTCATCTGTGTCTTCCATAAGCAATGTAAAATATAGCATAATAAAATACTTGTTTGACTTGGGTTTTGAATTACACTTGGCATCTCTAATATGTATGTAGATATAGATCAGGTTAATATATTGACAAGAAACACTGTCTAATGGAGTCAAAGCCTTCTGAGAAGCTGATATGAGAATTCTAACTGTAGTTTCTAAATAAATTATATTGGGCCTGATTCTCATTTATACAAAAGCCCTTTGACACCACCGTGACAGTGGTGGTATACATGTAATTTGCTTCTAATCTGAGGTACCTTTGCAGTGCCAGAGAGGTGTAAAAAAGGACTTGGTGAAAATGAGAATTGGGCTTATTGTGATCTCAATGACTCTCTGTAGGTAACTTTTATAATAATGCAGACACAAAGAGAAACTGCAGAGCTACAATTCATTTGCAAATTTAACACCCTTAATTTGGGCTTGATTAGGGACTGGGAGTGGCTGGCTCACTACAAAAGTAATTTTCCCTCTCTTGGTATTGACACCTCCTCATCAATTCTTAGGAGTGGACCACATCCACTCTGATTGATTTGGCCCTATCAGCAGTGGTTCTCCACTTGTAAGGCAACTCCCTTCTCTTCATGTGTCAATATATTTATGCCTGCATCTATAATTTTTACTCCATGCATCTGAAGAAGTGGGTTTTTTACCTACAAAAGCTGATGCCCAAATAAATCTGTTAGTCTTTAAGGTGCCACCGAACTCCTCATTAGTTTAGCTAATATGGTAACAAACCACTTTTCCTAGTGAAGACCAGTCCTAAGTGTTCATGTGAAACATTAGCTTGACACCTCTGCAGACATCAAGTTGTCTTCTTGACCACAGGTCACATATAACTGAAGAAACAGCTGAGCTAGCTTCCCCTCAGTTCTTTGTGTCTCAGCCTTGTTCTGGAGCGATCACCCCTAGTTATAGGGGAAAATAGTCTCTAGATCATGTGTAGGCTTTGGCTCCTCTTCTGAGACTACCAATGAAGAGGTCAGGTACAGTAGAGCCTCAGAGTTACGAATAGTAGAGTTACGAACTGACCAGTCAACCACACCTCCCATTTGGAACCCAAAGTATGCAATCAGGCAGCAGCAGAGGGGGGAGAAAAAGCAAATATAGTACACTACCGTGTTAAACATAAACTGCTGAAAAATAAAGGGAAAGTTTAAAAAAAAAAAAAAAAATTTGACAAGGGAAGGAAACGGTTTCTGTGCTTGTTTCCTTTAAATTAAGATGGTTAAAAGCAGCATTTTTCTTCTGCATAGTAAAGTTTCAAAGCTGTATTAAGTCAATGTTCAGTTGTCAACTTTTGAAAGAACAGCCATAACGTTTTGTTCAGCGTTACGAACATTTCAGAGTTACGAACAACCTCCATTCCTGAGGTGTTGGTAACTCTGACATTCTACTGTAATGCTACATTAGGTAGCTCTTTGTGTGAACTGGACACCTATGCAGTGTTAACTGGTCTATGACCATGCTCCTTTCCCATAGTCCACCAATACAATAACTTTGTCATTATCAACCTTTGTTGGATTTGAACAGCTGACCTGCATGGGATAGGTTCTATGCTCCAGCACCAGTCCTTCCGCCATCCAGCATATTGCAATCTACCTTTCATTCACTGGTTCTCCTACATTCTGGACAGGTGTGGATGTAAAACAATGCCCCGAAAGCTTTTGTTATGCAACACACAGGTTTGGACATAAATTAACAAAAGCCCCTAGTCACTACTACCTTGACAGGCACTTGGGAGATGGGGCAAGGTCACATCATTAGGATAACGACTCTAATTGAAAAGCAGAGATCTTCTGAAAAGGGGGGGAAAAATCCAGATGCTGTTTTGTACTGAAATAATATAAAAATTGTCAATGTCTTAAAGCTATGGAAAATCTGCTTAAGACAATTACCCTGAGATAGGATAATGAAGACACGGTGGGATTCAGATGCTAAAATTTGTGCTAATATTTGGTCTGTACTATATAGTCTTTCTAGATTGTTAGCTCTTTGGGGCAGAGACTGGATTTCTTCCTTTTTCACAATAGTGGGGGCTCAACAAATATTAACTGTATAGAAATAACACACAAGTTTGATGGTGAGGAAAAATGTTTTGTGCTTTTCACTGTACTTTGGCTAAATCGTTCAAAAAGGACAGAAATTATTGATGAATAAGGTTTATTTGGCCTCTGCAAATCTCCTTCTTTCCCCCAGAACTGCATGAATGTTTTCCAGTCTGCTTTTGGAAACTGTTTCCCTGGGGATGATATCTACCCACCCTGCTAGTGGGTAAAACTTTCACAGTGCCTAAGTACCATGTTCAAAAGTGACTTGGGTGCTGCGGTGCTTTACACTAGAACCGTAAATGCCACGCATACCTAAATAAAAAACTCTGCCAGTTAAAATATAAAATTATCCTAATTAGAGATTGGCAGGGGTTGGGGTGAGGGGAGCATGCTTCACTGAGACCATCCAAGTGCAGGATATACTCCTCTCAAGAATACCTATCCGCTATTAAAAAGACACTAAGGCCATGTCTACACAGCCCTGCATTTTGGACTAAGTGGGTGTGAATAGCAGTTTGCACCAAAATGCTGCACTGTAACTCCTTTGTGGGTGCTGTGGATGTGAAATTGAAGGTCCTGAGTTCACAGCATCGTAGTCCTCTTTGAAGTGTATACATACCCTTTTATTGAAAACTTTCATTTTTCTCTTGTCCTACACATGCCGTGCATTATCTTCCTTAGTAATTTAGAATGGCATTTCAAACCTATTTGTGTTAAAATTACTCTGGGGAGTTTAGGTATCAGTAAGTACCAGGCCATATTACACAATTGATGCAGCATGTTGCAAAGTACATGGTCCTTTGCTTCACTGGTAAGGAAGAACATGTAAACAGGAGACTGTTTCCTACTGCTCCTTACTCTTGCTGCATACAATGCAATTAAGCCTTTTGTCATTAAGAAAAGGATTTAATTTCAACAGAGCACCTTCAGCTTAGCTACAATTAGTAATTAAATATTTAGTTGTGGAGTAAATTAGGCATGCCATGTGATCCCTGGAAAGTGGGCTCTTCATTTACTGCTGCATAAATGTTTTACAAGGTGCTGTATTGTTTCTAGTAAATTAATAATGAAGATTTAGATTTTAACTGATTAATAAAGGCTAAGAAAGAATTAAATTCTGGACTGGAGATAAAATTGAAATAAACATCTTTGGCAGTGATCCCAGCTGTACTGGGAATCAAGTACTGTATCAGGCACTGATTGGAGGCAGGGGGGCAGGAGGTGGGGAATCAGTGGAAACCTTGAATGAGAAATATTTTCATCTCAAGGTTGCAAATGTCTTAGGAACTGCAATACACTTTTATGATATGCCAATGAAAGTTAACAGTATTAAGAGCAAATTATCAGGTTTCTACAAGACATTAAAGAGATGCGAATTATAGAAAGCAAAGAAGTTTAGTAACTGGGTTATTAAGTGTTGTTTTTTCCATTTGTTGTAGAGTTCTTTACCACAGGATAGAATATTTTAATGATGGCTTTCTAGCTTTTGGTGAAATCTGGGAATGTAACATGTTTAACTGTCTCTGCTGTTGCTAATTAAAATTAAGGTTTGTCTCTATAACAAACACACAGGCCTCAATTCTGATCTAAGGGTACATCTACATTTGAGCTTGTGGCTGTGCTTGCCAGCTCCCATAGATGTACCCACACTACCTGTGCTCGAGTTTGCAAAAATTGGGGGCAGGCAGGATTGTAGGTGGGATGGCTAGCCCAAGCAGCTGCCCAGGCCCCCATAGATGTATTGCCATTTTTAGGTGCTAGCTTGAACACAGCTAGCACCGATACTTCTATGCAAGCTAGGAATGGCACCTCATAGCTCAAATGTAGACACACCTTGAGGGTATGTCTATGCTGCAATGTGAATCCAGGGTTAGTAGAAATCGAGTTAGCAGACCCTGGGTTTATTAACATAGGACTTGAGTGTCTAAACTCATTTGTAACCCCAGATTTTGAATTGTTTAACCTTAGGGTTCCAGCATTATGCAGGTTGAGTTGAACGGCCCATATCCCAGACTTCCTAGCGCCCTCCTCCCAAAAATGTGGCCTTTCTAGCCCTTTGTTCGTGGTGCAGTGTGGGAAATCTTGAATGTCCACCAAACTTGACTATTCAGAGGACAAAGAAAGTGAGTTGATGGGATTGTGGGAGACTTTTGGTGAACTCCCACAGCATGAGTCCAGTGGGGCTGTATCTATGCTGCAAAAGCAATGGGGCTTGAACCCTGGCTCCAGGCTTGACTCAGGCTCAGACCCTCCATCTCAGGGGTGGGGTGGTGGTGTGCTGGGACCCTGGGTCTGCACAATTTGTATTAGACAGAAGGGAGGTTAGCCTTGAGCCTGATTTCGAATCCTGGGCTTACGCTGCAGAGACATACCCTCACTTACACTGAATTAAGTGGAGTTACAGTGGTATAACAAAGATCAGAATCTGGCCCCTGTTGTCTCTATAGAAATAGGTTATATCAGCTGAGTGGAGGGAAGATTATTTTAATTGACATAATTAACTTTTCTTGTGATTATCTTGGACTTGAAAATGCATTTGATTCTTCCCTAATTACAGCATCTTCACTGATAGAGCCAAACATGCTGTGTGTAATAATGAGGGTGGTTTTGGACGGCCTTAATATACATAATTGGAAATTGAGGTGAGGTAGCCGCCTGTTTGCAGAAGGGTTAGAAGAACAGGATTGTATAATTGGAGTACAGGGTAATGCGATTACCTACAATCTTTAAACATTGCTTTCATTAAGGAAAATAATAAGCATATTTATTAAATGTAGTCTCTGCATGGGACAATATTTGTTAGTATGAAAAAGCTTTTTAAATTAAGTTTGTTTATAAAAAATGCATAGAGAACACTAAATCAGTTTCTGTAAAAGGCTCTTTTGCATAAAATTTCACTAAAATAAAAAGCTGCCACAGCAAAGGTAGTTAAGCAGATATTGCTTAGGAACTGCTAAAAATCTAATAGTCATCGTAAATCTTGTGATATTCCTTCAGCATATTCAAGGTCAAAACAAGAAAAGTCTCGATGTTGGGCACCCTTAAAAATGTCTACCCTTCTGAAATACTTTCCCAGTTCTTCTGGCTTTCCCAGTTATATGGAGGGCAAATCAAAACTGGATATCTTTCTAAAAGATATGCTGATCTAGAACAAATAGAAGCTGGTGCAGGAATAACTGGATCCAGTTCTATGGCCTGGGTTATGCAGGACAGACTAGACGATCATAACGGTCCCTTCTGGGTTTAGAGATTTTCATAAACTAGTAAACATCTTGAAACTGCTTGAAAAATTAAGTGTGACCACTATTGGAACCAGTGCCAATACTGAAATATAATCTGGATGGCCTTCTGAGCATGCTTTCATTCCTTTCTACCATTGCAAACCATGTAGGTTGGACGTATTCCTGGAGGTTTCATCACATGACATAATCTTTAAAGATTAATCTTTTTAATTCCTGGAGACTCCAGGACAATTCAGAAGGGTTGGCAACTCTAAAACCATGACTGTGTTCAGGAAATTTCTTGTTCCCTCTCTATGGTCTGGTCTAGTCAGGATGCCTTTATCCACTTAAAGATGCTGGAAGACCAGTGGTAACATGGCAGATCCTGGAGTACCAGGAGGCAGGGGTCGCAGCCATGATGATAAATCTCATTTCTTTCTGTCCATCTGCCCCGTTGTACATTTCAGTGATACCCTTCCCACCCAGAAGGGGTGGAAACTTCATCCTCTTAAAATGAACCATTCCGGTATGCAAACCTCTGACTTAACCAGGAACCTTGACGATCCCTTCCTACTGTTCATTTAGCTTAATATTCCAGTTTTTACTCATCTATTTGTCTCCAACTTTTGCTGACTTTCCTAATCAATGTTATGTAACAGGCTGGGTATTATCTTTGTTATCTTGAACAACTTAGAGTACAGGCCACTGCATAACCGGTTCCCCATCTATTCTGGACAGAATGGGAGGAGAGAGGTGATGTGCAGAGATACTATGTGGCTTCAGTAATGAAGGGGAGAAAAACAGCATGTGGACGAGCTTTTAACAGTAGCGACAGAACAAGTTGAACTTTGGTGCTAGGATTGTGTGAGACTGGTTGTGGGGGAAGAGGGAAAGGAGAGTCAGATGACTCAAAGATGGCTGATCTGGGTGTTGGAAACGACAGCAGAGTAGTCTAAAGTGGTAGAAAAATGTGGTGGGGATGGAGTCGGTCCAGTTGTGTAAGGATGTGGAGTTTGGCTGCAGGGTCCAGAGCTCATCCTCCATTTTGGAAGGCGTGATTTTGGACTGCAGGGGGAAGATCAGACAGTGGCAGTTTGCAGTTTACAGCAGACCCTGATTTTGGTTTATATAATACTTCCAAATAATTGTTAAATATCAGCTGTCATTGCTTTAAGGCAAAGAACAGCACAAGGGGGAGGCCACCGATTAGGAATACGGGTCAGGAGTTCATGTTACAATAGTGTTTTAGATGATAGCAGAACATCCAGAGGGAGGCTATCCATGCTAACTGGATAAAATGTGCTAAGAGGTAGATATCGAAATTACCAACATGACATGGGACAGGATAAAGTGTGTGTGTGTGTGAGAGAGAGAGAAAACCATATTTCTTGAGGAATGTGAATAAATGGAAGAGGCAAGAACAGGGAGCCATTGAAGGAGACATTGAAAGGGTGCATTGTAGGAGGGAGACCTGTTGGTACGTTGAAGCTGAGAAAGAATGAAGGCAGGAGGAGTATCTGGGAAAAGTTCTCCTTAGATTTAACTAGGAGGGAGCTCATTAGGGATGTTGGTGAAGATGAAGGAATCTTACACTGAAGGATATCAAGGTGGAAGTTGGGAAGGTGGAAAATTAAGATAACGAGAATAAACAGCATGGTTTAGGTTTTTGGATACATGTTCTATGCAGTTTGCAATCCTCTCTTCATTCTGCATATTCAGATAAAACACTTGCTAATGAAATCTTGCCATAAAACTAGATTTTAATATTTTGCAAAATATAGAATCAGCATTACTGATTCATTACTCACACATACTTGTTTTTCCCTGAAAGATTATAATGACTCAAAAGGAGGTCTTAGAGTCCTAAAGAGAGAAAAATACATATATTAATATAACTATGAATAATGAGGTATGTAATTTACATTTGTTATGCATAGCAAAATACATAATTAAACAACATTCCATCATAGATTGAGGCATCAAAATCCCAGGATGCAAAAGATCTAATTCGCAGTAGCATTACCAAGTTCTTGACTTTGGGGGAGGCGGTGTTCTTGATTGTTCCCTTTTGACTTCCTCAGTGTATGAGTTGAATTTTCAATAAAGCCAAATCTTAATTATATTATAGTTAAATTTATGATTTGAGACCAACCGATGAAAGTACTGTTTTTGTTTTTTTTCTCACCCTATCCATATACAAAAACAGTAGCAAAATACACAGTGAAAATATTTTCAATGAAACTGTTTTCTGTCAAAAATGCCTTTTTTGTTGTTGTTGTTGTTGAAACCAAAATGTTTCACGGAAACATATCTGTTTTGACTAAATTTTCATCAAGAAGATTTCCTGGATACAGGCTGAGGAGAGAGAAAGAGACCCACCCTCAACTATGATCTGGTGCCTAGGGCACTATCTTGGGATGTGGTCTGCTATGTCCAGGGCCAGAGTCCTAACCCACTGGGTTATAGTTAGGGTGGGTCTCTTTCTTTCTCACTCCCTGTTCACAAATACTTTAGAGAAGTCTCGTTTTCATTCCATATCAGAACAAAAACCACATTTAGAACACTCAGAATATTTCACAAAATGAATGGAAGGATGTTGTTGTCACGTTGTCTGGAGTGGCTTACAAGCATGAGTGCTTGCTCAGGGCAGACTGTCAAAAACAGGGCAGATACCCCAAATTAGATTTGATTAGATTTTACCAAGCCAGTAACAAATTTGAACTCCTGGATCTCTGACAGTCTTACCTTGGAGTCACAGACAATTCCCTTAGATTGTCCAGTCTATCTTGACACCCAGACAAACTGGATTTAGTAATAAATGGTCTCTTACTCCCAAAATCACACAATATTCAGGTTGCTTCTAGTCTCAAAAGACCAGTCACTTACCCCAGATCAGTTGGTATCCTAGAATTTACAGCGAAGACAGTGGCTGTAGCCAGGGCCGGCTCTAGGATTTTTGCCACCCCAAGCAAAAAAAATTTTGGCTGCCCCCCCCTTTTTTTATGCCCCCCTGCCCCCGGCTCCGCCCCAACTCCACTCCTTCCGAATCCCTTCCCCAAATCCCCAGCCCCGCCTCCTCCCCCAGGCGTGCCGCATTTCCCCCACCCCATTGCTTCCTGCGGGCCCCTCGCGACCTCCCGCCCTAACTCACCTCTGCTCCGCCTGCTCCCCCGGGCGCACCGCCGCTCCATTTCTTCCTCCCTCAGGGAGGGGGGAGAAGCGGAGCAGTGGCGCGTTCAGAGGAGCAGGCAGAGCGTAGGTGAGCTAGGGTGGAGGGTGCAGGAAGTAACGGGGGGTAGAGGAACCGCTCCCCGCTCCAGCTCACCTCCGCTCCTCCAGCGCCGCCTCCCCCGAGCGCTCCCCCCCCCCGCTCGGCTTCTCCTCCCTCCCTCCTTCCCAGCCTTGCTCCTTGAAACAGCTGTTTCCCGCGTGGCAAGCCTGGGAGGGAGGGGGGAGAAGCGGAGCGGCGGCGGCGCGCTCAGGGGAGCAGGTGGAGGCGGAGCAAAGGCGAGCTGGGGCGGCGAGGGCACTTTTTCCCCAGGCACCTATGATTGCCGGCGCCAGAATGCCGCCCCTAGAAATGTGCCGCCCCAAGCACCTGCTTGTTTTGCTGGTGCCTGGAGCCGGCCCTGCCTGTAGCCAATCCTGTAATAAACTATCTAAAGGTCTGTTAACTAGGAAAGAGAAATAAGATAGTTATTTACAGGTTAAAGCAAGAAAACATATACACACAAATGAGTTATCTAAATCCTAATAATGACAGAGTTTGAATTGACAGATCTTTACAAATGTGTTTCAGGGTGGCCCGAGGAGATAATCCCTGGTGATCTCTATCTTCAGTTTGGTTTCTCTGGCCTGTGAGAGTTCAAATGGCAAAGAGATGAAAAATCTTCATATCAACTGTTTTTTATTTCCCTCTTCCAGCATTCAAAGTGATAGGATGAGGCCTTCTGCATGTACTTCTCCAGGCGTGTGATAGGGCCATCTTTTGTGTAACGATTTTGTTTGATGGCCCATCTGATTTTGATAGTTCTTCTGGACGGCAAGGGGGGACAATTCCCATGCTTGGGTTCACAAGTTCAGAGCAAACATTTTCAAAGTTTTGTAAAGCAATACTTTTATATTTTCTTATAGCATGGAATACAGACATTACAAGTGAGATTAATGCATGCAGCAATTTACAAGCGTTTCATAGAGTCTAACAATAAATATATTCTTATAAGGCCAATACCTATTTTGAGCAAAATTAATATACAGGTCAACTGGTCTGGTCTCCAGCTATGAGTTTGTCAATTCTTAGCTAATACCTGCAGCCTGGGCAAGACTTGACATCTTGTCTGACAGTGTCACAGATGTCATATGAACTATCATACTATGAAAACATACTTTTATTTTTTTAAGTATTCCTATATTTTTGACCATGGCAAACCACTGCAAACTTAGGCTATGTCTACACTACAAAATTTAGTCAGTGCAAGTTACGATGGTACAGCCACCAAAGTTTGTATGTCAATCTAGCATGTGCACGCTTGGGTGCTTGCATCAGTGCTGCAAGTACTCACCAAGAATGGTTGTTAATGTAAAATGTGGTGCACCATGAGTAGGCATCACAATGTGCTCTGTGTCGCCATCTGGCTCAGTGTCTTATGGGAGATTTTTGCAGTGGTTTGTGAGCCAGCAATTTATCCAGGGACTTCTGGGAACTAGGTGTCAATTTCCCACCATTCCACCTCTTCCATCCCATACTTTCCACATCCCATAATTTTCATGTCATTTTTTAAAAAAACTCCCTTGGTCCCTGTGACGGTGCTGCCCGTGGGAGCCAGCTGAGGTCACTCAATTAGGGTGAACTGCAAACAAAACGGGGCAGACACACCCCAAAAGCTGGTGGATATTTCAATATTTAGGTTTACCAAGCCAGCACAAAACAGCTTCTGTAGTACCTTACTGGTTACTCAGAAGTCCAAACAACGCAGTTCCCTTAAAGTACCCAGCCTCAGGCCTCCGTCCAGACACACACATCAGATATGATTATGATTATTGAAAATCTTATCTCATCAAATAAAATAAAAGGTTCTTCCAATCCCAAAGGATCAGCCACATACCCAGGTCTAATTATAACTTAGATCTTACCCAAAATACACGCTATAGTCAACTCTTATTAACTAAACTAAAATTTATTAAAAAAGAAAAGAGAGAGTGTGTTGGTTAAAAGATACAGACTTGAATTCAGTTCTTGAGGTTCAGATACATAGCAGAGGTGAGCTTGTAGTTGCCAAAAGTCCTTTTAGATATAGTCCATAGGTTATAGTTCAATGTCCATATTCAGGGTGGCTCCAGTCAATGACTGGGGATCTCAATCCTTGTGGCTTAAGGTTTCCCCCTCTTGAAACCCAAAGCTGATCTGAGATGAAGTAGGATCGTGTCCCAGGGTTCTTATACATTTCCAGCAGCCTTTTGGCTTGAGAAAACAATAGGCTCAACTTTCCTTCCAAACATCCTGGCAATTAGCACAGGGTAATTTATCCATTAAACAGATACAGGTTACCACAACCTTCAAAGAGACATATAGACAATAATACTATTTCACTCAAGTATCATCTCAAATGTTAATATTCCTTTTTTGATCTTTGAATTAAAGTTATAGCAATAGACAAGACTTGTTTGCTTACATCAGGACCTGAGCAAACATCTACCCTTCTATCTCTAACAATGCAGACTTGCATTTCAAAGCTCTATTCATTTACATATCCTCCTAACCAGTCCTTAAGGTTCACCCATGAGTCAGGTCAGTCTGTGAGTTAATTAACTCTTTCTGGCCCTGTCACCTTCCAATGAAATATTATATTACACTTATAACATCACAGTCCCACACAGTGCTTTTTGGTTTCCACCATCTCTGACAGAATCACGAGCCCTGCAGAGCTCAGCACAACCCTCATGAGAATTGCTAATATAGGATACATGATTCTCCTGTATTTGTAGAGCTTGAACAAATACTGCTACAACCGGGACTGTGATGAGGAAGATGTGGAGATGTTCAGGCATGATAACTGGATGCTGATGGACATAGCAAGGAAAGAAAAGCCAGATTACAGCTGGTGTTCACAAGGCCTCTCCACTGGGTGAATTGCCATGGCTAGAACTGAGAAATGACCACTGATTTGTGGGATTGCATGTGAGTGCAGGTTTAGGATGATGAACAGTGGCTGCGGAACCATCTAATGGAAAACGTCATGTTCTATGTGCTGAGCTCACCCAATCTTCAGGGCAGGGACACTCAAATGAAAGTTGCATTGACAATGGAGAAATGAGTGGTGGTCATGTTTTGGATGTTTGTAATGCCAGATTGCTATTGGACAGTGGGCAATCAGTTTGGAGTTGGAAAATTCACAGCAGGCTGGGCTGTTGTCATCCAAGTGTGCAAGGCAATTAAGTGTCTTCTGCTACACAGGACTGTGACTCTTGGTAATGTACAGGAAATAGCAGATGGATTTACAGCAATGGGTTCCCAAACTGCAGAGGGGCAATAGACAGCACGCATATCCCTATTCTGGCACCATGCTACCTTGCCAGTGAATACATAGAAAGGGATATATTGCCATGGTTATGCAAGGTGCTAGTGGATCACCTTGGATGCTTCACTGATATCCCAATGTGGGCTGGTCAGGGAAGGTGCATGATATTTGCATCTTTAAGGACACAGGACTTTTCAAAAAAGCTGTTAACAGGGACATTCTTCCCCAACTGGTGGATGACCATGGCAATGTTGAAAGGGCATTAGTGATTCTGGGGTACCCAGTCTACCCCTTGCTCCCCTGGCCCATGAATCTTTGCACTTGACCACCTTGACAGCACCAAAGATTCAATTACTGGCTCAGCAGATGCAGAATGCCTGTTGGATGTGATTTTGGTAGATTGAAGGGATGCTGGTGCTGTTTGCTTACTAGATTGGATGCAGTGAGAAAAAACAATGGTTATAGCTGCATGTTGTGTAATGCAAAATATCTGTCAGGCTGTGACCATGGTCGATGGGGGGGGCGGGGGGGGGGTGGTAAACCGAGATTGCTCAATCAGGGCAAACCCCAAAGAATGCGGCAGACAATCCCTAAAACTGGTGGTTATTCTAATAAACAGATTCACTAAGCCAGCAACAAATCAGCTTCTACAATACCTTACTGGTTACCCAGAAGCTAAAAACACATCTCCCTTAAAGCAATCTAGCCTAGGGCTCCCACCCAGACAGCCAAGTCAGATATAGTGAGGATTATTTAAAATCTTATTCATCATATATAACGTTCTACCAATCTCAAAGGATCGGCCACATTACCCGCCAAGTCAATAAATATTTCAGATCTTACCCAACTACATGTTTACAGACAATTCTTATTAACTAAACTAAGATTTATTAAAAAAAGAAAAGAGAGAGAGTATTGTGGTTAAAATATCATTATATATACAGATATGAATAAAGTTCCTAGGTCAGTTTCGTAGTAGAGATGGTAGAGACTGAACTGCAAAAAGTTCTTTCAGAATCAGTTCAACAGGTTATAGTCCAAATAGGCAGTTCATGTCAAATATCAGGGTAATCCAGACTGGAGCTGAAGACCTTAGTCTTGTGACTCAAAATCTCCCCGATAAGGTTCAAGCAGACTTGAGATAACAGGATTGGAGCCCTAGAGTTTTTATAGATCTCTGGCAGGCTGTGTTAGCCTCCTGACAGTAGTTACCACAGCAGGCATTCACTGGATGAAGAATAGGTAATATACTTTATGGCTTTGGAGTCAATTCTATTTCCTATGAATGCACAGGTAAACTAGTAGTAGCAATTAACATGTAACCCTTCTGCCCATCTAGTTGGCAGCAACAAGGGCCGGGTTCTGTATCTAGGGGTTCCGTTTCAATAACACAATGCAAAACCGGCTCGAGCCCCCACCCAGTGACCTGGGACAATTACATACCACCCCCCTGGGTACCTCTAAGAGGCAATACTTCCCCTCTCGCAAGCACGGAGTCTGAGTGTAGCAGAAAATGTTTAATAACATGAGGTAAACGACATCAGCATAAAATTGGAAAAAACACCACAAACCGGATTCATAACACAAACCATGAGCAAAACCCACCCCAGCAAATTGGGCTGTGTCCTTTCCCTTTGGTTCTTGAATCCAGCAACCCAAAAATCACCCAGAGTCCCCAAAGTCCAACACCCCCCAAAGTCTCTTGGGTCCAGCAACCACCCAAAGTCCCAAAAGTCCAACAACCCCCAAAGTCTCTGTCCCTGATCCGTGCAGCCCCAGAGTAAAAGGGGGGAGCACGCAGGGTGTTAAGGGGCACCTTACGTGATCCGAGGCTGGCCAGCCGTCTGTTTCTCCGTGGGGGTTCCGCCACAGCCTTCACCACGAGCCGCTCCACTCCACCTGCTGTCCCGTGAGCCGCTCCTGCCGTCCCACGAACTGCTCCGCTCTACAAGCCACTCCGCTCCGCTCACCGACCTGTGAGCCGTTCCAGCCGTCCCCGCAAACAGCTCCGCTCGCCGTTCCTTGGGCCACTCCAACCGGCCCCGCAAGTCTCCACGCCGCTCGCTGCTCCTCCAGTCGTCCCCACAAATTGCTCCGTCAGCTGCTGAGCAATATAGCTTCAGGCTCCCCCACTAGTTAACACAGCACTCAGTGATCTCAGCTCTTAATAACATCAGCTCTTTTGTGATTTCAGCTCTTAGCGATTTCAGCTCATAGTATAGTAGGGGAGCCCCAGTGCTGGTGCACCATTGGCCCAAAGTGAATTCAGCTCAGCAGCCTGTAACTAGACTCCTACGGGAATCAAAGTTAGCTCTGACATTCAACAGTGGAGAGAGGAGGCAGTGCAATTGGTGTTTTGGACCCTCAGAGGGGGCCCATACCATCAGGTACAAATACCTGTCCCCATCCTCTCTCAATTCACTGGGTTTTGTAACCCATGCCCCTTGACAAGCAAATGCTACTTAGGTAATGGTGACGGATTCACTCAGTCCTTCTGTCATACAACAGTTCCACTGGCCTTGATTCACAGAATCAGGGTAACAAAACTTTATTCTTCCTGCCCCAATAACAGAGAAACTGGGGATCCCACACCAGCCAAAGTAACCACTTTTGGTTGCTGTGGGCTCATGCTAGGCGTGTGGGTGTGCCTATGCAAACGAGATCCGCCCCTGGAGTTCTTTTCCACACTCGCCATAATTCACCACCAGATGTCAGGGTAGAGCTCATCCTGACTCTGCTTACATCCATAAGGCAATTATCCACTCAAACTATCAAGGCATTCCATTATGGCACTGACTATTTAAACTGAAGACAATGTAAGTAATATTATTTCCTGCAATATCTTACATCTTTGATCTTAAGGTTAACTGAACCATCTGCAAGCATAATATAATGGCACCCACTAGCTAATCTGGTTACATGGTTAACATCTAACAAGATATAGGTAAACACATATAAATACAATTAGTATTTACCTCTAATTCTCTAGCAATACAGGTTTTTACTTCAAAGCTCTCCTCTATCTGACATGGCTTTGTTAGCTATTTATAAGGAATGGCCCTAATTAACATTTGTACACTTTTCTATTATGTCTTTAAAGGTTGAATTTGTTTCATTTAGCCTGCTAGTTGCTTAACCCTTTCTGGCCCAGTGTCACAGCGGCAAAGGAGGAAAATCTATTGCTCGGGTTGGGGGCAAGGTGGACAGGCTGTCTAGTTGAACAGCCAGACACAAGGGCGATTAGAAGAGCCAACCATGGAGTTATGCATCTGAAGGAGGTCTTAAAAGACCGTTTTAATAGTCAGTCACAGTAGAGTTGTCTGGTGCTTTTTATGAAATAGAGTCTCTCGTGTACTTACTGAGATTAAGTACGGGTAAGTCTTTGCCTCCCACTTTGAATTCTGTCATGCTTAGTGTAATAAAGATACTGAGTTTCCAAAAATAGAACTTTATTATGTGCAAAGAAACGGGTAACAAATTTAAAGGACAAACAAGGTTACTTTTACTGACACTGTAATAAGGTGAACCGTAGTTGAAAATCCCAAGTAAAAATAGAAGTAAACAGTGAGCATTTACGTCCATGTATCTAAAATTTATTACAATGTACTAAGTTGTGGCTATGTATACACCAACATGTGGCTTTCACAGGTCACTGTATGTGTAGCTCTTCTCCTTGATATCTGGTGTGGAGTGGGGAGTGGTAAGGATGTAATTACCATGCTGCTGCCTGATATGTTCGGGGGTGTAGGGAGCAGCGACCATGGATTGGAAAGATTGCTGAGTCCAGGGTCTTTGGGCATCTATCTCAGCAGTGTTCTGCAGCATCTGAGTTTGTTGCCTGAGCAAACCCATGGTGTCCTGCTGAAGTATCAGAACTCTTACCTTATACCATAAATACCTTTAATACGAAATTCTAATTGATATGTTAGCATTGGTGCTACAGCACTGTTTTGTAGCTCAGCCTGTGGCAAGGACAGCCTAGCAGGGTGGCGGAGGGTGTTATGTTGCATGGAAGTTATAAATGCTGAGTGCCCTTCCCTGGGTATGGAGAATGGGAATGGGTACATGGGCAGTGAATATTGGCACTATTTTCACAGGCAGTGGTGATTTTGGCTGATACCTGGCTCCTGAGAATGACAGGCGCAGAGAACCCAGTTGCTACTGGTGTCCTGAAGCTGCCTGGGCCCATATGCCATTAGCCTGTTTATTGCAATGGTCCAACTGAAATCATTGCAAAGTACTGTGGGACAGTCTCCTATCGTTGTAGAAGAAACTAGGCTACCAAACCTGGAAATCTTTGGGAGAGGACTGAAGAATATCACCATGAAAGTTTCATTGAGATCTCTCAAGAGGATAAAAGGGACATCCTTATTCAGGAAAACAAAGTGCCCCATATGCTCCTCCCCCCTCCCCGCCCCCCCCCAGCATAGCCCAACAAGCCAAAGAAATGAAAAGCAGATGCCGACTCCACCTCTGTTTTACCATTGCCCGGGCACAGGACATTGGTCTGATATAGACTGTATAATCAGACTGCCATACTACTCTTTTTTTTAATTTATTCCTTAATGTTTTATTTTCTAGCACTATACTAGTAAAGCAATCATAAGTCAATGCCTAGGTTCTCTCAACTTATGGATGGGATAGGCACCATTTTTAAATTGGGCTAAAGGTAAGTGGGGGGAGAGATGAGATTTCAGGGACTTGAAAAGCTAAATAAATAAATAAACCATAAGGAATAATTGATATACACACTTTCCCTCACTCCCCTCTCCTTCATCAACAGGCTTATCTGCACTTGCCTGTCAGGATGGGTGTAACGTGGCATAGTTTCAAAACATTTCTGGCTCACCACATGGTTGGAGTCCCTCGCTGCATTCCTCTCTCCCCCTGGCTCCCTCCCTTCGCAATTCACAGCAGGAGGTTCCCCTCTGATGTATCTGAGCTGCTTGGTGTGCTCATCAAGGTGTGCAATCACGAAAAGGCCTTACCCAGCTCACTGAGTGTAGTTAGTTGATGAGGACAATGTTCCTTCAAACCTGATGTGCTCTTAACAGCAGTCACTTGAGCTTTTGTGTTAAGGGGGAGAGAGTCCTTGACACCTCATCTGTTGGGCCAAAGCTAAAGGAAGGAATAAGACCTAGAGTCTTCACAGATAGAGGGAAAGTTTAATCCTATTTATGTTGTAAACATTACAAATTGGGGGACCTGGTTACAATTTAGCAGTGTCCCAACATGATTAAAGCATGGTTCTGTGATGCTTGTGTTGCTCAGCCCAAATAGTGTGTTAACTACATTACAGGGGCATAGCATAATTTATTAACACCATTAAAACATCGTTTGGTCCATCTGCCCAGTCAAGAAGGAACTCTGATTGGACAGCATTTGGGTACTACCACGTTGTAAGCAGGACCCCATCGCCCCCTGGCCAATGAAGAAACTCTAATAATGTAGGCCAACATTTTCAAAAATGGTTTGTGATTTTTTTTTTTTTGATGCCTCCATTTGGCTCAGCCTCCCAGAGGTTTGATTTTTTTTTTCCAGAAGGTTTTGAGCCCCATTGAGGTGTCACCTTGAATCAGCACCATAGCTACAATGGTGCAAGTGGTGTAGTTGCACCTGGACCCATGAGGTTATGGGGGCCGAACCAGTGGGAGCGGCACTCTGGCTCTTCACCTGGTACACAGAAGGAAGACTGAGCCAAACCTGAGTGGTCCTGTGACTCCATTCAGCATATTGCAACCCCACTCATCATTTATATTTTGGTCTGTACTGTGTGAGTGCAGGGTGGGCAATAGGAGCAAGTGGAGCTGTGGGATGGCTGCTGAAAAATCACCGGTAAGTGGCCAGGAAAATCGTGGGGGTGGTGGGTGAAGGATTAGGGGCAAATTGTTGGTGGGGCATTGGATGAGTGTGTGGGGTGGGGGGGACTGTGGGGTGTGGGAGTGGAATCGGGAATGGGGCCCCTAACCTATTCTTGCACCAGGGCCCTCTGAGACCTTGTTAAGCTACTCTTTTGTGTATCCAGAAATTGAGGCACCCAAGATTATTGGACTGTTCTGAAAATCTTGGCCATATGTAATATCCTGTCGAGTGAACCTAAGAGACAGTCTGAGGTTTGGAACGCAGGACTTAAAATAAATAAATAAATAAAAAGCAAGCATACTGCTTCCATAAGTTATAAGCTGCACTGGGTGTATCCCATCTAATCTTGGCTTTCAGCTGTACCTACATCTGTCTGTATTTCTATTAAAGCAAGCAAACAAACCACAAACCCTTTTCTCCATCATGCCATGCATTAGCCTTAACAGAGTTCTCAGTCTTGTTGAGGCTGCCCTTGCCTTCTCTCTCTTTGGGTACGTCTTCACTACCCGCCGGATCGGCGGGTAGTAATCGATCTATCGACGCGATAAATCGATCCCCGTCCGCGCTCCCCGTCGACTCCGGAACTCCACCAGGGCGAGAGGCGGAAGTGGAGTCGACAGGGGAGCCACGGCCGTCAATCCCGTGCCGTAAGGACGCGAGGTAAGTCGATCTAAGATGCGTCGATTTCAGCTACGCTATTCTCGATCCCCCCCCCCCAGTGTTAACATTTCCACCTTGTTGTATAATATCTGAAACTAGGCTGCTAGGTCCTCAGGGCAGGACTTATGTCTTTTGTCTGTATTGGGAGACTGAATAGTGTAACACACAACAAATACTGCAGTCATATTGACAGTATCCAAGGGCTGCATCCAAGGCCTAATCTTCCTGAAGCAATGTTCAGAAGTAATGATAGTATTCAATGTCGAATGTTATGAATATAGAACATGGTGATATTCTAGCTGTGAAAGCTAAATTAGTTTCATTTAAGTTAGGTACTTTTAATATGTAAAATAAAACATACTGTATTTTACAAATGGGCATCTTTCCTTAATGTGCATTTTCATTATATGTGTGCATCAAGGCAGAAATAAACACATGAATAAAAAACCAGACAGTAAGATTGTCAGTTTTCATGCTGTCACTCTGAATAGAGCTACCTTTTAAAAGCTTTCATACTTTTTTGTCTTCATACAAAGAATATGAGGTGACCAATCAACCACTCACTACATTTTCCATCTCTGTGATCATGCTGTGTATTGTCTTAAATAGTCTAATCCCCTGTAGGTGCTTAAAACTCTGTTTCCTAGAAAGCCTTTTCAAATATAAAATTACCCAGTTCCTGAGTCACAACAATTTAAAATAAACAGGAAGCTGAATGAATCTGAAAAATAGTATTGACTAGCAAGTAGTAATGTTGTTTCAAATGAATGGAAGACTTGGGTTCTTTTGTGTGGATTTCTAACATGAAAGCTGGTTAAGATTCTAATCTAAATCATTAACAGAATGTGTGTAAAAGTATTCAAATCCCTGCTTCTTTACTTATTCAAGCTCCTTGTTAAAATACAATTCTCCTGTCAATCCTGCATCAATAATCCACCTGATATGGGACTTAAATATAAATACCAATTAACTTTATAAAACAAGAGCTAGTCAACTCAGTCTGTTCTCCTTGGGAAATATCAACATACCCAAAGTGCACATGCATATAAGAAACAACTACAAACCCTACCAAAACAAAATACTCCACTGCACACACAATTCTCCCCCCAGGAAGAAGATCAGAGAAAGAAAGAGAACAAATCATCAGAAAATGTTATTCATGCCATTTAATGTCCTACTGGAAGGCACTCAGATACTACAGTGATGAGTGTAGTGTAGAACCGAATAGAACACACCTGTGACACTCTATTAATAATGCAGTGAAGCCTATTAACAGCCATTAAAGGGGCTGATATTTCTCTGACAATTATATCAAATGGCTACATAACACAGCATGACTGATATGTAAGAATACTTGGGAGATTTTGTTGGCCAGTAATTTAATTCTGAAGCCTGTATTGCAGTGCGTCCAATAATAAAAAGCACCGAGTCAGAAAAATGGTTTTGAGCAGTTTTAAAACACCCTTTCCGCAAGGAAGGTTTAAGGTATACATTAGGAAAACCTTCCTAACTGTCAGGGTAGTTAAGCACTGGAACAAATTGCCTAGGGAGGTTGCGGAATCTCTGTCATCAGAAGTTTTGAAGAACAGATTAGACAAACACCTGCCAGGACTGGTCTAGCTATTATTTAGTCCTGTCTTGAGTGCAGAGGAAGGGACTAGATGATCTCTTGAGGTCCCTGCCAGTCCTACACTTCTATGATTCTGCAATACAAAGTGGAAGGAAGATTGCTGTTAGCAGGGCTTTCTGGCTTTCTGGCCGCCCCAAGCAAAAAAAAAAAAACCCGCAGCGGCCAGAACAGCAAAGCGTAAAAAAAAAACAACCTGCGGCGTGGCCGGAGCCAGGGTGCAGGGGGACTCCCTGCCCTGCAGATGTGGGGAGGGGAAGGAAGCAGCGGGGAGCGAGAGAAAGGGGGCGGCCAGGGCTTCAGCAGGGCGCTGCCACGCGGCCCCTCCCGCCGTGCCCCCTGCCGGGAGGGCTCCACACCGCTCCGGTCGGCTGGGAGGGAAGGACGCGGGCTGCCCTGCCGGGCTTGCTGCAGGGCGCTCCCGTCCTCCACGCCGCTGCCCCCTACAGGGCGGCCGGAGCGGAGGAACAACAACAAAACAAAAAAAAAAGGCGGCCATACCACCCTAGGATTGGGCGGAATGCCACCTCCTACAAGCTGCCGCCCCAAGCACCAGCTTGCTCGGCTGGTGCCTGGAGCCGGCCCTGGCTGTTAGAAAATGGGAGATGGTGTTGCAGGATTCTTTGGCCCGTGCAGCATGCCTTTCACTATGCCAGAAAATACTTCCATGTATCTGTTTAAACAAAGTGTTATAAATTTGTGCATAAAGTTTCCTGAAGAGAATACAATAAATGGGCAATTCATTAGTCTGGATATTAAATTAATTGGCAAGGCAGGTGGTGAGGTAGGACATCCTTGCTTTATTCCAAGTAACCTGTTTGTGTTGCTGTTATCTTGTCCTCCCCGACTCCCATTACCTCATCTACTTGTTGCATTATAAACTAGATTGTGAGCTCTTTAGGGGTAGACATAATGTCTGTAAAGCAGCTAGCTAATGGGATCTGGATGCTTGATTGGTGTCTGTAGGCATGCTGCTGTGCAAATAATGATAGTAGTAATGAGGTGGGTGTGTAAGAGATACAGTCCTATATACTGTGTGTGAGAATGTACATAAATACATATATATTTCATACACAGTATATTGTGATTTATGTATGTATATGTTATATATTTTATATAATATAGAGGAAGATATGTTTATATAACTTTTTTCTGCACATACATATGGTTGGTAAGATGCATATAGGTGGTATCATTCAGCCAAACACCGTACTGCACAATGCTAATCAAATATACTATTCAGGCTTATTTCACTGCCTGTCCAATAAAGAAATAGCAAGGATGCCTCCTCATCTGGGACTATCTAACCAGACTGACAACATAAACATATAAGTAGAAACCTGTTCACAGAATAGACACAGCTATGGGTTAAACATTGCTGATATTTACCAGGGCCTCAAGTAATATGAAAATTCCACCCAGAGGACAACCTGCTTCCAAAAGAATACAGTGGAAATGTTATTCACTGAAAAACTTGCTGTCCTAGAATGTATGGTTGGATGCCTACTTTGCAAGTTTTATATCTTTCGGAAAGAGCTCGGTTCTAATGGCTGATATGAAAGCCGATGTTTGTGTGCCTCAAAATTTGTCCTTCCTAAATTATACAATATTAGATCTTTCTGCTGATCCATAGGGATGTATGGCCAGGTCTCCAGAGGAGTGAGCCATAAGTTTGCAATTTATTGGGTGCATTTCCCTAGTTTCCTAAATCAGTAAAAGGAAAAACCATAGCAACAGCTGTGGCAGAAAATGAGAACCGCAGTTGAACAGGTGTTAACTCAAATAGCAGAGTGCAGTGGGCATTTTTATTCGAGAGGATAAGATACTGATTTTCATTCTAAGTCCATAGTTTGTGAATTCAGAGGGTTTTTGTTTAAATCCCAAATAAAACAATGACCATTATTTCACTCAGCGTGTCTTCATCTGTTCAGAAATGGAAATAATTACTATTAAAATCATTAATAATGAACTAGATGATATCAAGTGCAAAATCTACTTCACCTGTTAGTCTGTTTGATATGACTGGCCTATTGGATATAATTAGGTCTGTCATAATTTTACTGCTCACTCCTGTGGATATAACTGCCTCTCCTTCTCTTTAGCAGGCAGGCAGATGCCTCTTTACAGTTTTCCTTAGGCAGATAATATACTACAGTATATGGGATGGAGACATTTATATGTTTAGTCATAAAAAAATCAGCAGAAATAGCAGTTTTGTTGGTAGCACCAAAACAAGTGTTTAATATTAATGTTCATACTCGACTCTTTGTCTAAAGTTTTGGAATCAGCATTTTTTTGATCTTTGGAGGACATTAAAAAGTGTGTGGGGGGGAAATCTACATGGCTTATGTAGCAGTCATTCCCATGTGTAAGGTGTTTTCTATTTTTTAACTTATTTGAATGATAAAAATAGATCTGTAACAGCCCATAGTCAAGATTATACTCCCTTCCCCTTCCCCCCCCGCATCTTTGTGCATGATGTTAAGTGCTCCAGTGTAGATAAATTATACCAGTATTACAGTTTAAGCTCCTGTTGGTTATTCGATAAATTCTCTGTTCTCACAGTGTAACTGGCCCATTCAGCGGTGATGGATCCGTCCAGCCCCGCCTCTGACACACTTCACCTCCTTAGGTGAAGAAAATATGCAAGGCTGAAATGAGG
The DNA here is from genome assembly GCF_002925995.2 of Terrapene triunguis. Taxonomy (NCBI): domain Eukaryota; kingdom Metazoa; phylum Chordata; order Testudines; family Emydidae; genus Terrapene; species Terrapene triunguis. The sequence continues at coordinate 9,615,180 of NW_020664448.1, read as the reverse complement.
CACAGATAAAAACAGAAGCTCCTGCAGAGCCAAAATCTGATGGCTGCTCACCCTCATAAAGGAGGGTTATGGAATCCCTTAATCAGCAGGATTTGGGCCTGAGGGACTTAATAAAGTGTGGACTTAATACGTGCTGACAAATGTCATTCATTTTAGAGACAGTCTGTTGGGTCAGTTAGTCACAACTTTTAGATGTCTCTCAAATATGAATTTGTTTCCACATCATAAGGGCCCCACAAATCATTAAATATTACCTTGTCTATCCTTTGAATGAGAAGTTACACCATGGCCTCTCTTCCTTCTTCCTCTGTTTATCCAGGCTGAGAATCTATGGTATAATATTAAAAAAAAAAAAAAAAAAAAAAAGGCAAGCTGGGATGGACTCCAGTGAGAACATTATTCACTTGCAACATCCAGGTAACAGTCTTAGCTTTTGCAAATTATAGTTAAGGGCAACAGTGCCCTCCTCTTCCCTCCCATCCTTTGCAGCTTTCAGCTCATCTAGGCAAAGTGGCTCTTCTTGGCTCTGTTGGTCAAGAGCAGTCTGCCACTTCCCAGAGTAACATCTTTCCCCACCCCAATTTTTGCCAACCACCTGTCCCACTTCCTAAGTGCTTGGTCCCGCATTACCACAGATCAGTGGGTACTAAGCTCAGTGGAACTGGGATACACCCCTCAGTTTATTTCTGTCCCTCCCACCCCTTTTCCCCATCCTTCTTCAGGGACCACTCTCACAAGTGTGTGCTACTTCAGGAGTTCCAGTCTCTCCTCATGGGAGCCATATAGGAAGTTCCCATATTGTTCAGAGGGAAGGGATTTTATTTCCAATACTTTCTAATCCTGAAGGCAAAGAAAGAGTGGAGGGGTCTCAGGCCTGTATTTTAGACCCAAGGCAGCTACAAAAGTTTCTAAAGAAAACAAAATCCAGAATGGCTAGTCTACTATCTATTATCCCTTCCTCTGATCCTGGGGACTGGTAGCTGCTCTTGACTTAAAAAGATGCTTATTTTCATGTGACGAATCATCAAAGCCACCAAAAGTTTCTCAGATTCATGGTCAATAGATCTCATTACCAATTCACACTACTGCCTTTCAGCCTGCCAGCAATCTCTCTCATATTCACGAAATGCCTGGCTGTAGTAGCAGCAATCCTGTGAAGGTTGGGAGTCGATGTATGTCCTTACGAAGAGGATTGTCTACCGAGAGGCCAGTCTCAGGTACTCTCCAGCATAGTTTCCTGGGGCTCCTAATCAATACAGAGAAATCTGTCCTGAGTCCTTTTCAAAGAATAGAATTTATTGCAGCAGTCCTGTTCTATCCATTTCTATCAACCTGAAAGCTTCCAGGAGTTCATAATACTTTGACAGACCACCTGAGCAGGTCGTTCACAGGTCACCTCAAGAGGTATTTTCACCCAGATGTGTCCAGGTCCATTTTCCAGCCGGTGGGGAGGGGGTAGGGACTCCTGAAATGCACCTATTTTGCTGCAAGAGCAAACACAAAATGTCATCTCTTTTTGTTCCTGAGTAGGTCGCAGGCCAGGTTCACTGCCGGATGCTTTCCTTCTACCCTTGTCTAAAGGCTTGCTGTATGCCTTCCCTCCAGTCCAGCTCTTGCCCAAAGTGTTGTGCAAAATCCAAGCAAGATTCCACTCACCTTATTCTAATAGCCCCAGCATGTCTCCACCAACACTTGTAATATCAACTCAAGGCTACAATGCCGTAGATATCATCCTGACCCAAAATCCTTCCCCAGCTTCCCCTTCTTTCTCTCTCCTTCCCACTATCTGAGGATGCATAGTCAATGCTATTAAAGTTGCAGTGATGATTTTTCACCATTAATGGAGTAAAGCAAGAAGGGTAAACCAAGCCAGTAATTGGCGGAGCATCCCCATCGTGTTATATAAACTGTCGGATGAGGTACGAAAAATCTCTTGCATTTTTCAGTGTTTTGTTTTATGTATTCTACTCCTTTGGTAGCTGAGATGTCATCTGCTGAGACCATCCTCCTCTTTCCTAGTCTAAATCTAGTAAATGTTTTGTCATATTCTTTGCTTAGAGTTTATAATCTGAATTGAATCATTTTTATTTTCCCTTATCTTTACAATATAAAATGGGTTGAACTTTTTTTGAGGGAAGATTTTCTTGCTTTCAGACGTCACATGAATCACTCTACACTGACAACAGCAGACTACTTAATGAAACATCACAACAAATATTGTGCCTGCAGTTTTCAGTGATGTGGTGCTGGGATAACAGAGGAAGCTTACTCAGGATAATTGCCCCACTATCTTATCTAAACTGACCTCTAGGATTACATACACCCATTTCTGAAATATCAGATTGCACTTTGTATCCATATATCTAGTTATTAAAGAAAAATTTTAGGATCCTACTTTGAAATAAAATGTGTGTGTTTATTAGAATATCATCTAGATTACTTATAAAGTTTACAGGAAGTTATCGCCCAGAGTTACCAGAGTCCCTCATTTGAGTTATTTTTAGCAGAGGAGTCTCATTATCACTAAAGTCACAATGATATTACAGCTATTTCATCCCCTAGCTATCTACTTGAAGCATTGCACCAATACAGATTTGCTGTCTGTATGTGCTTTGGGACATGCTATAAGAAGCGCCAGGGTCCAGTGTTAGAGCAGTTCATTATATAAATGTCCTAAAAGAGACTTTCATTACTATGAATATGATCTAGTTAGATTTTAATTAGACATTAATCTGATTTTCGTCCCTACAAACTAACAGCAGCTTCTTTTTAACTGCAAATGTTTAGGAAGAGTTTTGACTGGTATTGTTTGCATAAACATTGAAAAATGTATTTTCTAATAAGTTTATGCTGGGTCTTTAATAAGCCAAAATAGTGGTTAACGTACCCCCATAAATTAATATTAGGTAGCGTATAATGTGCATGCTTTAAGTGATTGCTTCTTCACTCCATAATTAATACCCCACTAGCTAGCTAGAATTATAATGGAAATATTGTCCCATCTTTAGATAGGAAGATGTGGTCACGTGGCCTTAAAGTGAGATTCTGTGGAGGATTTCTGAGTTCTTCCAGGAATGCAGTAGACATCCCCTTGTACCTTACCAAAATATTCCAGTTTCTGTAGTTTCCTGAGCATATAGAGGGAAGGGAAATACTGAATTAGGATGACCCAATAGGAAATACTGCATAAAAGGCCAAAGTCTGCCTTAGATGTACACAGTCAGCTTATCTTGAGATCAATGGGTTCTGAATAGGGCTGCCAAGCGATAAAAAAATTAATCGCGATTAATCGCACTGTTAATAATAGAATACCATTTATTTAAATATTTTGGATGTTTTCTACATTTTCAAATATATTGATTTCAATTACAACACAGAATACAAAGTGTACAGTGCTCACTTTATATTTATTTTTGATTACAAATGTTTGCATTGTAAAAAAACAAAATAGCATTTTTCAATCTCTTTATCATGAAAGTTGAACTTACAAATGTAGAATTATGTACAAAAAACTGTATTAAAAAATGAAACAATGTAAACATTTAGACCCTACAAGTCCACTCAGTTCTACTTCTTGTTCAGCCAATCACTCAGACAAGTTTGTTTACATTTGTGGGAGATAATGTTGCCTGCTTCTTGTTTACAACGTCACCTGAAAGTGAGAACAGGCATTCGCATGACACTGTTATAGTTGGCGTCACAAGATATTTACGTGCCAGATGCACTAAAGATTCATATGTCCCTTTATGCTTCAACCACCATTCCAGAGGACATGCGTCCATGCTAGTGACAGGTTCTGCTTGATAATGATCCAAAGCAGTGCAGACCGACGCATGTTCATTTTCATCATCTGAGTCAGATGCCACCAGCAGAAGGTTGATTTTCTTTTTTTTTGGGTGGTTTGGATTCTGTAGTTTCTGCATTGAAGTGTTGCTCTTTTAAGACTTTTGAAAGCATGCTCCACACCTTGTCCCTCTTAGATTTTGGAAGGCACTTCAGATTCTTAAACCTTGGGTCAAGTGCTGCATCTATCTTTAGAAATCTCATATTGGTACCTTCTTTGCGTTTTGTCAAATCTGCAGTGAAAGTGTTCTTAAAATGACAACATGTGCTGGGGCATCATCCGAGACTGCTGTATCATGAAATATATGGCAGAGGAGTTCAGTCACAAATTTAATTAAGGCATTAATTTTTTAACAAGCATCATCAGCATGGAAGCATGTCCTCTGGAATGGTGGCCGAAGCATGAAGGGGTATACGAATGTTTAGCATATCTGGTATGTAAATACTTGACAATTCTGGCTACAAATGTGCCATACAACGCCTGTTCTCACTTTCACGTGACACTGTAAATAAGAAGAGGGCAGCATTATCTCCCATAAATGTAAACAAACTTGTTTGTCTTAGCGATTGGTTGAACAAGAAGTAGGACTGAGTGGACTTGTAGGCTCTAAAGTTTTACATTGTTTTGTTTTTGAGTGCAGTTATGTAACAAAAACATACATTGTAAATTGCACTTTCACAATAAAGAGATTGCACTATAGTACTTGTATGAGGTGAATTGAAAAATACTATTTCTTTTGTTTATCATTTTTACAGTGCAAATATTTGTAATAAGAATAATAATATAAATGAGCATTGTACACTTTGAATTCTGTGTTGTAATTGGAAATCAATATATTTGAAAATGTTGAAAAACATCCAAAAATATTTAATAAATTTCAATTGGTATTCTATTGTTTAACGGTGCGACTAAAACTGTGTTTAATCACGATTAATATTTTTAATCTCAATTAATTTTTTTAGTTAATCGTGTGAGTTAACTGCGATTAATCGACAGCCCTAGTTCTGAATTATATGTATATGTGTATAATACCAATTGTAATGGACAAATAGACACATGCCCATGTGTCAGGGAAAATAAATTTTTACATTGTAATAAATAAATTCAGTTCGTCCAAAATTTTATTAAAAGTCCTAATTCTAGCTTCACAGAGGCAGCATGGGCCAGTGAACAAGGCTCTGGACTGAAGTGAGGAGATCTGGACTTCATTCCCAGCTCTGCCTCTGACCTGCTATATGACTTTTGGATGTCATTTCATGTCTTTGTTTCCCTTTTCACCCTTGGTCAGTCTTGGTTATTTAGACTGTGAACTCTTTAATGGAGGGACACACTTATTATATGTTTGTACAGTGCCTAGCACAATGGGCCCCATATTTGTGGTTGGGCTCTAACATGCTTCAGTAGTGCAAATAATTTGTAATGTAAATACAGATAATAAGAGGAAGGAGTGCAACCATCTACAAAAGCTATTTGCATTTTGCATTTGCATCTTCGGTTAGAAATGGCAAAATGCATCAATTTTGCCAGATGTATGTAGAAACCTACACAACACTTCATGGGCTAAATTGTGCTCTGTTATGCTAGTGTAAATCCAAAGTAACTCCATTGACTTCAGTTAACTTAATCTCTATGTACACTGGTGTAACAGAGCAGGATATGGCCCTCTGATTCAACTAAACTTATTTAAGCAAGTCCAGTACATTTCTGAACATCGAACATCATGCAATTTGAGACTTTATTTCTTTCATCTGCATTTTCCATCCAAGTCATGGATTCATTTAAGAGATAATTTAGCTTTGCAGACATGGCTGTAATATCAACTTGATGCGCAGGGTTTAGGTATGCTGCTACTATTAATATTAATGAGAGTTTCAAGGCTAAAACCTGAACATAGAGTTGAGACCATCCCCCAAGAATTATAACTTTACTCCACAGATTTCTGGAGTGTATTTGCATGGATTCTGACAGTCCCTGAATCAAGCCTTTTCTTCTGTCGCTGCATGACAAAATGATGCATGGTACAAGGGCTGAGAAGGAGGAATTCAAAGCCTGGGAAGTTCTCTTTGATGCCTTTGTCCCTTCATATAATCAGACAGTAAAGGAACCTGTGGAAAGGTTGGCAGAGGCACAAAACAACAAAAACCAACCCACAACATTCTCTGAACTGAAAAAACAAAAGCTGCAAACAGCCTTCCTCAGAGAGAGAAAAATACAAAGCTCTGAATAAAAATGCAGCTGTTCTATTGTGTAACTGTCTCTACCACTCTGAATATCAGACTAATCAGATTTTAATCTGTTTTATATAAAAGAATAAATATAAGGAGAAACTGTTAGCCTAAGTTTGTCTAAATTCATTAAGATTTTAGGTTGTATGGCCCTAGAACAGCAGTTCTCAATCTTTTGCATATGGGATCCTCCTCCTATCTAGCTGAGAACTACCCGGACTTCCCTCCTGTTCAGCAGTAAGGCTGGGTGGTTCGCAACCTCCATGTTGAAAACCTCTGACCTGAAGGGACTGTTGGGCTTGCACTTATCCCACAATGTTATAGTACCTTCAGGGCCACAGTTAGATTCTGTAAAACTAGCTGTACAGTAGATAGCTACAGTTGACGCAGACAACAATTTGGCTCCTTGAAACGACAGTCTATTTTGTAATAGCAAGTTCTTAGTGGTATGTGTCTATTCATCCTCCCTGCAGAGAAACAGGGCATAGTACAATGCACATTTTAGAATACAATTATGCAGTTATTCATTCATTTCCCCTTTTTTCCTTCTGTGGGGGGTTTCCCATCTCAGACTGTTCTAAACCCCTCTTAATTAAAAGACCATGGTTCAAGCTATTTAATTTTGTTGTTAATTTAAAGGGCTCCTGACTCTGGATTTCCCAGTTCATTCTAAATCGTTCTGCAGAACTAAAAAACACACAAGCAAATGCAAGTGTGGTGTTCAGAATTTGTAATTTCTTATCATGTAATTTTTGGTTTGGTGGGAAATGTGATCGTTGTTAATATCACCTACGTTTTGTAAAGCCATCTGTTTAAACTAAGAACCTTTTGTACTTTCCATTGTGCAGCTGCCTTTATTCTGGCAGCTAGCAATAAGAAATTCAGTGACTCATATGGTTTGACATTCAACTCTTGTTATAGCCCAAGACAGCTATGACCATGTCCAGTTCATAATTATCTACTCTAGATAATTATGTGGCTTGATACTTTGACAAATCTAGCAAGTTTGTCTCAACTCTCCCTTATAATGATAGAGGTTTGATTTCCTTCTGTAGATTATATATGATCTATTTGGTACACAGAATAGTGTATTGAATATTGTTTTTTGTTTTGGGTATTCAGGTGAGAGGGACAGACTACAGTTTTTCAATCAGTTAAGGTTGACTTTTTTCTTAGTTCCTCTGACTTATCAGTTTGGACCTTTGTCCTAAACTATTGTGTGGCTTTAGTGTTGGTTGGGTCTAATCATCTTCTGCTATTGCTCCTTCATGCATCATATTGTACTGAGGGGAGGGATAGCTCAGTGGTTTGAGCATTGGCCTGCTTAACCCAGGGTTGTGAGTTCAATCCTTGAGGGGGCAATTTGGGGAAAAATCTGTCGGGGGGATTGGTCCTGCTTTGAGCAGGGGGTTGGACTAGATGACCTCCTGAGGTCCCTTCCAACCCTGATATTATATGCTGTGCTACTGTTTACCTTGCATCTTTTCGTATACTTTCTTAAAGGATAATCTACTGCTGGATGTGCTGGAAAAAAGTTATCACAAAGAAGGGAACTTGGAAATACAGTAGGATGGGCAAAGCTCTTAATCTAAATTTTCGTTTTGATCTATTACATAGACATCCATTTTCCACATGTGAATGATTTCTTTTCTCAGTCTTTGCTTAGATGTCACTTGTATTGGTCTGCAATGCCCTAAATCCTTAAAATTGATTTAGGATAGTAAACATACAAAGAGTTGAAAATTGTCATCCTCATCTCTTTTCAGATCTTCATAGTGTGACCGATAAATCCCTCCCTATTAAGAGTTGATTTTAGCAGGAATTGTGCAAAGAGAAACAAACTCTGTCTTGCAGCTTTCATTATTACCTTACCACTTTCAAACATGTGTGTACATATAACCTGTACAATAGCAATACAACAAAAGTGCACATGCCGTACTTTCTATATTTCTGATATGCAGAGGCATATTGTTGTGACCTAGGAACCTATTGGTGCCAACTGGCAGAGGGCATAGGGGGCTCATAGAGTTTTAAAGGGATCCCCTGGATCTGATATACGCATAATAATTTACTAAAGGGTGGCAGGTGAGTTCTTTACTGAGAGTCATAGCCCACTAGTGATCCTAATCTCTTTGATATCTATGTACAGATAGTGTTCAAGGAGTTACAGGTCTGTACTGATAATTATGTTCTTTAGGCATATAACTAAGAGGTGACATGTCTCTTAGTGTGTATTATGAATGGTAGGTCACAGTCATGTCTGGCTGGTAAAATGGTGAAAGGACTTTGGTTGAGCATTGTTCTGTATGACTTGGAAGTATCTAGTGAAGTGAGTCTAGGTTCTAGAATGCGTGTCATGATTTTATTTTATATGTAACCATTAGTTTCCAATACTTGTACTTGCTTGAATCTCTGTACTCTTTTAAATAAACTTTTACTTGTTTTCACTCTAAACATATCTAAGTTCTGTGTGGCAGTCAGAGTGGTGATCTGAGGTGGACCTGATAAACTGGCACGTACTGTTTCTTTGGAAGCAGCAAATCTGTGACCATCACAGGGGGTGGAACAGGGGCTGGACACTCCATGGAGACTGTCGGCAGTCTCAGCATTTGGAGTGTACCAGAGGGGGAAAGAAGTAAGGGTGTGTGGGGGGGGCGGGGGCTGCACAGGCCTAGAAGGGAGTGCTTGTGCTGCCTGTTTGTGGAGTCAGGGAGCTGACCCACAGTTGGGCGCAGACAGGGCTTCCTCATACTAAGGGCAGATGGTAGCGAGGTGCCTCACAGCCCTGGGTACTCCTGGGAAGCAGCACGATGAGATTTTGCTTTATATTTTTACAGAAAAGTCATAATACATTAAAGGAATTTGATATCCAGTTGCCAAGGGACATGAAACAAAACTTTTAGTCAGGTACAAAGCTGCATTTGTATCTGATTTTGTTGTTGTTAATTATTACTAAATAAAGCTAAAATTCCTATTCCTTTTTCCAGATTATCTGTAAGTAAGTCTGAGTAGTACTTTTGCGTACATACATACTTTCTGTCAATGAATTCATAGCAAACAGTAGTAATATCTATATATAGTAGCTTTCATATCAAAGGATTCTAAAATGTATGACTAAAAAAGGGCCCATTCATCATTTGAACCACAGCCATGATGGGATGGAACAGCTGGAACAACTGTTCATCAGTGCCCAGCATCACTATACCACTATCTAGGACAGGAAGTGAGGAAATATTCTGTAGCTAGTTTAAACTGCAGTGGGAAAACCTTACTATTCAGGGTTTAAACTAATCTATAGCTATTAGGGATCTGGATGAGACCTAATGTGGGGTGCTGATTATCCCATACATGCCTAGTGGGCTAGATGGACTTTAGGGATTGCTATACTAGATCAGATCCCAAATTCCTATGACATATACATATACTTGGCCTGTATAAAGTCACTTGGCCAAGATGCTGTTATTGTGGAAAATGGCAGTGGACCACTGAAGGCTGCAAAAGCAAAACCTCTTTTATTATTATTTTATTTTATGTCTCATTTGAAACATGATTTTTCCAGCCATGGCTCTCCCCTTACAGTGTACTGAGTTTGATGAAAGAATGACACCTCCTGATTTATTGACTACAGTTCTTGACATAGCTATGTTTTACCTTTGAGGTCTCCTCTCCAAGTATTAGTCATTTTAACCAGACCCAGGCCTGATTAGCTCATAAGGTCTAATAAGGCCACAGCCTAAGATGGTATCATTCCAGAGAGCAGGCGCATGTAGTAATATTTTTTAAACTTAATTGAATTAAAAGCGACTTTGTGACTGAGATTTATATCATGCCTGCGGCTTATGTGCCATTCAAAGATCATTATGTCACTTAGTTATATTAAAAACAATGCATCATGTTTAACATGTAGGTCTATGAAATATGCAAATATAGCATGATATATAGTTTATAGTCAGTTTGAAATATCAAAGCTTCAGCTAAAAATGGAACCTCAGATGTTGAACCCATTATAATTTTGGTTGGGGATGTCAGATTTGAATCTCTGGGTTAGAATCTGTCCATATAATTCTAGTCTGACTTGAAATATGAACAGGACAATTTCCTGGATTAAATCTAGCAAGAACATTTGTTATCATGAGATATTAATCTGAAACAGATGCAATCTCATGAAAGCAGCTATGAAAAGATTATGGCATCATCATATCCAAACTCAAATAGTCTTGATTCAGACTGTAACTCGAACTCTAGCCCAAATATGATCTAGGTCCATATCAAACCACCACCATATCTGTAGTTTCAGCATTTATCATTCCATAATTTTCTACAAATGATTATTCATGACAATTCTGTTTTGTGAATTAGAAGTGAATCTATTTATCATAATACTTAGAACCTCTGTAATGATGTTCATTTGTAGATTTCAAAGTTGTGTAAATATTATTCCCTTCTTACAGATGGATGAAACTGAGCAGCGTCTTAAAGCTATAAAATGTTTTGAGTTGAAAATAGAATCCAGATTTTCTGATTCAGGGTACAGAAGAAAATTTCTATTTGAGATTACTTTTTTAGCAACTTGTTATAAAGTCAAAAGAACTTTGAGGCCTGATTTGACGTGTACTGATGAAGAACAATGTGTTAATATTCTGATACTACAAAGCACAAAAGAAGTTGGTTATCAAAATGGTGTTGATTATATTTCACAGCTGCTTAACTGATTTTAAATGAAGACAGAAGTGTGAAATTATTCAAAAAGATAAAACTGGCTGTCCTACCACCTTTTAAAGTCTGTTAACTGTTGTAAACAGAAGGGCTGTCAAGAATACAAATGCTTAGATTGTGGGTAAATTGAACTGAATATGAAAGAGTGATTTTAATTATATTGTATATAATATAAATGCTTATTTATGACTGTGATGAGCACTAGAGGAAACTTTTCAAAAATATAATTTAATGCACTTAAAATGTTTATATAACAAAATAACATAGGGATGAGGCCACCAGTCATAACAGGAGATGGCATTAAAGTAAAGGTATAGAGCTGGCAGTTTTGAAGTTTTGAGTTCTAATCCTGGCTCTTCTATTGGCAGCAGGTAACTTCATTTGTACGCCTCAGTTTGCCCATTGAAAAAATGGAAATAACATCTTTCTACCTTACAAGATGTTGTAAGGATGAATTAGTGTTTGTATAGTGCCTTCAAAGTATTATATAAATGCTAAGTGTTACTTATTGCAGTAATGATACCACATATTTGACATGAGATAAAAATGATAAATATATAAACCAGCGAGTATAAATATGACTAAGAAAATCTGCAAAAATCCTTTTTCACACAGACGATTTTAGCATCATCATGTATTATAAGAAGCACAGTCCCAAGTTTGGGCTAGTTACTTAGTGTTCACTTGAAGAACAGCATCCAGAAGGAACACCCATTTTCTGTAGTTTCTTCTGTATTTTCCCCTGAGTGCATATTATGAGCTTGTTTAAGATGCACATTTGGAGGAAACTCTGCCTTATTACACCTGTGCCTGTGAGCTTGCACAAAGTGTAACTGAGGACAGAATATGGCCATTTAAGTTCTTCAGCATGGATTTGTGAAGTCTGTTAAAATATGCAATAATTATTGTATTTGCATGCAGTGCTATGCTTCACAGCATTTAAGAACGCATAGTGATTCAGGGCAGAGTGTGCGTTTGTGGAGCATTTAGCTGCATGGCGGACTTACAGCCAGGATTGAAAGTAACTTAAAGGACTTGCCGGTAGGCAGGGCATCCAGGGTCCTGGGAATGGTGTGTGTGGGGGGGTGGCTCTGGGCCCCGGAAAGGGTGGGGCCTCAGGCAGAAGGGGCAGGACTGGGGCCAGACTCCCGCAGCCAGCCCTTCAGGGCTGTCCAGTCTGTGCCACCCGGAGCTCCGGCAGCGATTTAAAGGTCCCGGGGCTCCAGCCACTGTCGGGAGCCCTGGGCCATTTTAAATTGCTGGGCCCTAGGGCAGCTGCCCCTTTTGCCCTCTCCCCTCCCCCCCATCAGCGGCCCTGCCAGTACGGTGCTGTCGGCTGTGTACCGTACCATACTGGTGGCCACTTTCTTACCAGTACACTGTACCGGCCCGTACCAGCTTACTTTCACCTTTGCTTATGGCAGAGTATAACGTGTTTGTGCCTCTGGCCTGGAAAATGAATGACCCATTGGTTAGTTGGCCAGAAACCTCTGTTCTGCCCACTGAATCAAAAATCGCTCCCTCTTGAGAGAGTGATGGAAAATCCACAAGTTCAAATTGACAATGTATCCAGTCACCTATGCATGGGAAGGATCTTACCCAGGAAGTTGCAGTAAGCACATTGATATCGGTGATAAGCAGGCTGAGATGTATGTGGCCCAAGAACCTCTGAATGCCAACTGACGAGGGGTGCAAGTATCTACTAGTTCTGGTATGTATGTTCTACTTCACCAAAAAATGTAATGTGAAGTGTCAAATGAAAGCTAGTGTCTCACTGGTCATCAATAGTGTGAAATATATGTACAGGTACTATGCAAGGAGTTATGTATTTGTAGCAGAAAATTATGTTCTTAAGTGAGTAAAGGTAAAAGCAGGACACCAAGAGGTGACATACCTTATACCAGTTCCTCCAGGCAAGAGATAAGAAATATGTGTATCTCTGTCAGGAAGTAAATTAAGCATTGTAAGCTAACACAATGGATGTCAAATGTTAATGAAGTGATGTGGAGTGAACAGGAAAGGGAAGCACACAGGAAGAAAACAAGCCACTGTGTCTGTGTGTCTGTATGGAGGGTGGGGATAGTGGTTATCCTGTCCGAGTAAAGACAGTGATCTTTGGGAGTATTTTAAGAAGACAAAGTTAACCTGTTTAAGTTTAGAATCTAGAAAGCATGTTATGATTTTTCTATGTTACCATTTGTTTCCAATATTCTTTTGCACTGTCACTTGAATCTTGAATCTTTGATAATAAACTTTTTGTTTCCGTTATAAATATATCCAAGTGCTGGGGTGGTAAGCAAAGTGCTGGTCGTGAGTAAAAACTTACATGCTGGTGTGTATTGTTCCTTTGGGAATAGCAGACTTGGTAATGTATGTGAATGTGCAGATGACAAGGAGCTTGACACTGCAAGGAACGTTCCGAGGACTTGGGGGTTGTTGTGTGCCTATTACTAACCTAGACAGAGAAGGCCAGGCCTGTGGGGGCTTGAAAGGTAGTGCTTGTGCTGCCAGAGACTGTTGGCTTCTGGGTGCTGATCTGCAGCAAGCACAGACAAGACTCCTTCACACGAAGAGTAGTTAGTGGTGAGGTGCCTCACAATCCTGGGTGCCCTTGGGAGCGTCACAGTGTAGCTGTGATTTGGTGATATATTCTCTGGAATGTATGGCAAAGCTCCAATATCGGGTGTGCAGCAGTCAAATCTATTGCCATTAGTTCCCTGTGTGACCCTCCTCAAGTTAGCCTGGAAGGGAAGGATAGCAAGGACAGGGGCAATAATATGAATTTTATACAGTGAGGCTGGTGCATAGCATGATGGCACAAAAGAAGAGATACATGGCCAAGGTGAATAAATAGATTATTTGCTGGTTTTGTTGTAGGTCTCCTGGAAGAGGGGGGTCCTAAGGAGGGATTTTTAAAAAGGAGAGAGGTGGCTTTGTTAGACTAGCTTAGGAATGACGTTCCACAAGTAGAAGGTGGCATGGAGAAATACAGATATGGTTGTAGGAGAAGACTGAATACTGAAAGAACTGGCATATGAGATTGCTAGTCCAGTAGTAAGGATTTGTAATAAATCTGTCTGTCTATGGCTAGTACCATAGGATTGGAGAATAGATAATGTCACATCAATATTTAATAAAGTGTGTGTGGGGGGGAGGCGATCCGAGCAGTTACAGGCCTATTAGTCTCACCTTGGTAGTATGCAAGGATTTAGAGCAAATTGAGATGGAAACAATAATTATATTCATAGAGGTAAAGGGTATGTAATGCAACATAGGTTTTCCAAAGGGAGATCATGCCAGACTATCCTGCTTTCTCATTCAATATTTGTAATGACCTTGGCACAAAAAGCTAGGAGTGTGCTAATGAAATTTGCTGATGATAGAGTTGAGAGGCATCGTCAAGTCAGAGGAGGATTGGAATATTGTACAAGAAGATTTATGACCTTGAATACTGGAGCAACAGAAATGGGGGCAAATTCAGTAGTAGAAAGTTCAAGGTTCTTCACTTGGGGTCTGATAAGAATTTCTGCTACAAGCTGGGGACTCATCAGTTGGAATTTACAGCTGCAGAGAGAGACCTGGGTGTGTGGGCGGATCACTGCATCACTGAGCCACCAATGTGATGTAGTTGTGAAAAAAGCAAATGTGATCCTAGAATGTACTAGGCAAGGCCTTTCCAGTGGAGATAAAGAAGTATTAATGCCATTGTATAAAGTATTGGTAAGACGTCATCTGGAACACTATTTACAACTCTGGTCATCCATGTTCAAGAAAGATGGAACAGGTGCAAAGAAGAGCTACTAAAATGATCGGAGCATGGAGGGCCTATTTTATGAGAGGAGATTGGAAGAGCTTATCTTGTTTAGTCTCGCAAAACAAAGGCTGAGATTGTGCTCTATAAATATATTAAGGGGGATAAATAGCAGGGAGGGTGAAGATTTATTTAAGCTAAATAGTAATGGCACAAGAACAAATGGATATAAACTGGCCATGAACAAATTCATACTGGAAATTAGAAAGTTTCTAGCCATGAGAGGGGTGAGGTTCTAGAACAACTTCCTAATGGGAGTTGTGGGAGCAAACAACTTAATTAGATTTGAGAGAGTGCTGGACAAATTTATTATTGGAATTGTATGATGGGGTTACTTGTGATGGTAGGGGACAGGGCTCAGCAGTGTTTCTGGGTTTCAGCTGGTAAATGGTAGAGGTCAGGATGGGTTTGTTTTCCTTGCAGTGTATTCTGGGAGATTTCTTTATCTTCTTTCTCTGAAGCACCAGGGATGGCCATAGCTGGAGATGGGACACTGGGCAAGGAGGCACAGGGATCTGAGGTGGCACCAAACATTCTCTCTCTCAGGTGCTTGGTTGGCTGTTTCTTTGCTTATGTGCTCAGGATCTAACTGATCCCCATATGTGTGGTCAGCAAGAAATTTTTCCCTAGTGAGACTGGTAGGTTTTCCTTCCTCTGCAGAGGGTGGGTGCAGGGCAAATCTACTGTGGGGGCTGCTGTGATGCAAGTAGCCAAAGCAATCACTGAGCTGCTGCTACCAAAGGTAGTGACTCTGGGAAATGTGCAGGTCATAGTGGATGGCTTTGCTGCAATGGGATTCCCTAACTGTGGTGGGGCAATAGATGGAACCCATATTCCTATCTTGGCACCGGAGCACCAGGGCAGCCAGTACATAAACCGCAAGGGGTACTTTTCAGTGGTGCTGCAAGCACTGGTGGATCACAAGGGACATTTCACCATCATCAACGTGGGATGGCCGGGAAGGGTTCATGATGCTCGCGTCTTCAGGAGCACTAATCTGTTTAAACAGCTGCAGCAAGGGATTTACTTCCCAGACCAGAAAATAACTGTTGGGGATGTTGAAATGCCTATAGTTATCCTTGGGGACCCAGCCTACCCCTTAATGCCATGGCTCATGAAGCCATACACAGGCAGCCTGGACAGTAGTCAGGAGCTGTTCAACTACAGGCTGAGCAAGTGCAGAATGGTGGTAGAATGTGCATTTGGACGTTTAAAGGGTCGCTGGCGCACGTTACTGACTCTCTCAAACCTCAGCCAAACCAATATTCCCATTGTTATTGCTGCTTGCTGTGTGCTCCACAATCTCTGTGAGAGTAAGGGGGAGACCTTTATGGTGGGGTGGGAGGCTGAGGCAAATTGCCTGGCCGCGGATTACGCACAGCCACACACCAGGGCGATTAGAAGAGCACACCAGGAAGCGCTGCGCATCAGAGAAGCTTTGAAACCCAGTTTCATGACTGGCCAGGCCACGATGTGAAAGTTCTGTTTGTTTCTCCTTGATGAAAACCCGCCCCCTTGATTGACTCATTCCCTGTAAGCAAACCACCCTTCCCCCTTTGATCACAGCTTGCTTTCAAAGGAAATAAAGTCACTATCGTTTAAAAATCATGTATTCTTTATTAATTGATTATAAACATAGGGAGAGAACTGAGAAGGTAGCCCGGGTGGGGTTTGGGAGGAGGATAGGAGGGAAGGAAAAGGCCACTTCAAAAGTTCAAAATAATGACAGCCTTTTGCTTGGGCTGTCCACTGGGGTGGAGTGGGCTGGTGCACGGAGCCTCCCCCCCCCCCCTGCGTTCTTACACGTCTGGGTGAGGCGGCTATGGAACATGGTGAGGGGGGATGGCGGTTATACAGGGGCTGCAGCGGCACACTGTGATCCTGCTGCCGTTCCTGAAGCTCCACCAGACGCATGTCTGTTTGATCACGCAGCAGCCCCAGCGTTGCAGCCTGCCACCTCTCATCTCGAGAGTCCCTCATGGCCTCACGTTCACTGGCATCTTTCCTGTACTTTGATACCATGTCCTTCCACTCATTCAGATGAGCTCTTTCATCGCGGGTTGATTGCATGATTTCAGAAAACATGTCGTCTCGCGTGCGTTTTTTTCGCCGCCTTATCTGAGATAGCCTTCGGGACGGAGGAAGGAGCCTTGAAAAATTTGCAGCTGTGGGAGGGAGGGAAAAAAGGGAAAGAAGTATTTAAAAAGATACATTTTACAGAATAATGTTTATACTCTTTCACGGTGAACAACACTATTCACATTACATAGCACATGTGATTTCGGTACAAGGTTGCATTTTGCATCTTATATTGAGTGCCTGCGGCTTTGATGTTAGAGATCACAGACGCAGGGCCGGGCAACAGAATTCGGCTTGCATGCAGCCATGGTAAGCCATTGTCTTTCGGCTTCTGCAACCTTCATAAAAGCAGCACCCTCCTTTCCCATACCAAGCAAAGCCCGTTGAGTGCTGTAGTTTTCCTGTTAATGTGCAGCAGCAGAAACCAAACTAACCCCCACCACCACCCATCCAATTCTGTGTGATGATCGCTTTACCCCTTCCCCCACTGCGTTGCTGGTATCAGGGAAGATCCCTGCAGAAAGCAAACTAACCCCCCCCATCCAACTCTGTGTGATGATAGCTTTACCCCTCCCCCCACCGCGTGGCTGGTATCAGGGAAGATCCCTGCTAGCCAAACGCAAAAAGCTCAGCGCCAATACCCCCCCTCCCCCGCTTGGCTAACTGCAGGGAAGGATTTCTTTTCGGCCACAGGCAAACAGCCCAGTAGGAATGGCCACCTCTGTCCCCTTAATTAAATTCCCGTATTTCAACCAGGTTACCATGAACGATATCACTCTCCTGAGGATGACACAGCGAGATAAAGAACGGATGTTGCTTGAATGCCAGCAGACATCGGGACCATATGCTGCCAGGCTTTGTTATGCAATGATACCAGATTACTTGCTACTAGCATGGCGTGGTCAAGTGTCCTTATTCCATTGAGGACGGAATAAGGCTGCACTGCCCAGAAACCTTCTGCAAAGGCTTTTGGAGTACCTCCAGGAGAGCTTCATGGAGATGTCCCTGGAGGATTTCCGCTCCATCCCCAGACACGTTAACAGACTTTTCCAGTAGCTGTACTGGCCGCGAATACATCCCAAGTCCTCAGGGCAAATTAATCATTAAAAAACGCTTGCTTTTAAACCATGTTTTACATTTACAAAGGTACACTCACCAGAGGTCCCTTCCATGGCCATATTGTCTGGGATAACGCGTTGGGAGGGTACTTCAGTCAGGCTGAGAAAAAGATCCTGGCTGTTGGGGAGAATGGAGTGCTCTGTCCTCTCCGCAAGCTCATCCTCATCCTCCTCCTCCTCATCTTCCCCGTCCACAGAATCCTCAGGCATGGCTGAGATTACCCCCTCCTTGGAATCCACGGTCAGAGGTGGGCTAGTGGTAGCGGGCCCTCCCCCCCCTAGAATTGCATGCAGCTCAGTGTAGAAGCGGCATGTCTGCAGCTCTGACCCAGACCTTCCGTTTGCTTCTTTGGTTTTCTGGTAGGCTTGTCTGAGCTCCTTAACTTTCACGCGGCACTGTAGTGAGTCCCTATTGTGGCCTCTCTCCATCAACCCTTGGAGATTTTTTCAAATGTTTTGGCATTTCGTCTTTTGGAACGTAGTTCTGCTAGCACAGAATCCTCTCCCCATATAGCGATCAGATCCAGTACCTCCCGTACGGTCCATGCTGGTGCTCTTTTTCGACTGCATGGTTACCTGTGCTGATGAGCTCTGCGTGGTCACCTGTGCTCTCCACGCTGGGCAAACAGGAAATGAAATTCAAAAGTTCGCAGGGCTTTTCCTGTCTACCTGGCAAGTGCAGCCGAGTTCAGATTGCTGTCCAGAGCGGTCACAATGTTGCACTGTGGGATAGCTCGCGGAGGCCAATAGCATCGAATTGCGGCCGCACTAACCCTAATTCGAAATGGCAATGTCGATTTTGGCGCTACTCCTCTCGTCAGAGAGGAGTACAGAAATTGATTTTAAGAGCCCTTTATGTCGAAGTAAATGGCTTCGTTGTGTGGACGGGTGCAGGGTTAATTCAATTTAACGCTGCTAAATTCGAACTAAAATCGTAGTGTAGACCAGGCCTAATTTAGCTGCTTTCAAAGTTATATTACACCAGCACATAATATAACCGTATTTTCCTGGCTGTCCAGTTGTTGAAGAATGAATTGATAACAGGTTTAGATTGCAGGGATGGGCCATAGTTTGTCAGTGCTTTTGGAACCCATCTTGAATCTAATCTCTAAATTTTCAGATTTCTCACTTTTCTGGGAAGACTTTGTTTTGTTTCTAAAGTGTTAAAATGTTAAGAATTTGTTTTTAAAGCACTATTTGTAGATGGCCATAATTTTGTTGGCCTTATTTTTTTTGTGTTGCAATAGTGTCCAAAGGGCTCTATTGAGCTTGTGCAAACACTTTAAAAAGACATGTTTGCTGTTCAAAGAGCTTAAAGTTTAATTGTCCTTTTTAGTCAGTTTTGTATTAAGGAACCTTCCCTCACTATATCTTAGAAGTTGTCGCTGAGCTGCTCAAAGTTACCCAGAGGTTAAAGGTATCCTTTCCTGAAGGACGGAAGGAAGGAGATTATAATTTGCCTTCCTTTTGTGTGAGTGCCCCCTCTCTCGTTTCTCAGCTGATCTGCAGGATCTGGGAAGTGCATTATCAAGAACAAATATGTCTGTCCCATGGTGTAAGATCACAATGAAATCATCTTCAAGAAAAGTTAGACAACTCCTAGGATGCTTCTTTTTTAAAGCTACTGTATTCCATAGTGTTCACATGGAACTCCGCAGTAAAACTATATTGTAGGGTACTGTAAAATATATTTAAATAAATATGCCTGTAATACTAATTTTATGTGCCGGGGAGATGATTTGCAATGTTCAAATAACCAGATTCATGAGTAGCTTCAGCGGTACTTGGTGTAAATCTGAAACCCCACTGCAGATGATTGAAGTGGGCACTGATTTACAATGTGGTCCATAGTTTGTGACCCGTGTCCACAATCACATTGTGCATTATCCCTCATCTTCCAGAGGTATGAGGAATGACAGCACCCAGTACTAGGCTGCGTTAATCTTAACTATAAATCCATTGTATAAAGGAAACTGATAGTATTATAGGCAGATGAGGAGCCCACAACACTATCAATTACCTTTATACAATGGATTTACAGTTAAGATTAACCCACTCAGTACTATGAGAGTCACGTCTAAAACTAGTTAGTTTCCTCTTCTTGTAGTAATGTAGAAAACATCTTTTGTTTACTGATGAATGTGTCAGCTTAGATTGCTCTACAAAATTAAGTTGGAGTGCAAAAGTTGTAGGGAACTTTTCCCATTTCCTATATGGGCGGTTGTTTGGGGTGGAGGGGTTTCACAGACAGGCTTCCCAAAGTTGTATCTTTGTTTTTAGCTTAGCTTCTGTTTTGGTGAGAAGAGGTATGTGTGCCCTTGCACGGGCTCAGTCCTACATGATTGATTAAAACAACAATAACAACAAAAATTCTAGTTCAGCTCATCAGCAGAATTCGTAGCCCCCTGGCATTTAATTATGTGGCTCTGCAAATTATGTTCCGAGAGATCTTTTTTCTTTCATAAGGATAACGCATCTCGATTGGCTAAATTGAATATATGTCAGTGGAGTGGTTTTCCATTATGTGTTCATGCTGCATGATTGCACTGATATGATCTGCTTTTGGGAACTGTAAAATAGAAAAGGTAGCATTATTACAGTAGGAGAGGCACAGCACACAGGATAAAAGCCAGAGACCTGCTACCAACTTCAAAGTTGTTGATAAAGAAGTATGACCCTTTCTGAGGCTGCTGGCTGACTCAAATGAAAACTATGTTGATTTCATGATGAATGCAGAATAAAAACTGTTTGTGGTTAACCTGACACTGCTAATTTAATTACCACAAATAACTTACTTAATTTATACACAAATCACTTCTCAGGATATAGCTGACTGCTAAGAAAAGGAATGTTACAGGATTTTGAAAACCAAAATAGTGTTTCATAAAGTTATGAAGGCAAAAGTTTTAAGGGAAAATATATTTTTGCTCCTTTTTCTATGTTGTAGTAGAGGACTGAAAATACAGACATTCTGAAGACACGGGGGTGGGGAAATGAACTATATAGTGGTAAATAACTCAGCCTTGTTGAACCACAGAGGAAGTGTACCTAATGTTGGAGCTACGTCCCATGAGAGTTTGCGTCCACATTACCAGAAAAGGTGTTCTTTGGATGGACAGAAAGGAAAAAAACAAGACTCTAGCCAAATCAAGTGGCCATCTCTTCTTACGGTATTCAAATGGCGACAGAGTTTGGAAGAACGCATTCTGAAGAAGCACAAAACTAGTTTGAATTGTTTTCAGGTAATGTGTTGGTCAGGGATATCTTCAGTAATATTGAAAGGAAGCTAAAGTTAAATATAACCTGTGAAAGTATGTGTTTATTTAAGCACATGATATCAATAATCTATTACATATGCACACCAAAAGTCTTTGCTAATTTGCACTAATGATTGGGAGACGCATAGTGAATAAATTCAGTTTCAGATTATTCAGTTTGTTCATTTACTTGATAAAGTAAACAAATTGTAAAATGTACTTTATTCATATTTAAATATCGATTAGTACTAACTGATGTTTTACAAACATCAGCAAATGTTATTTAGTATGTTTTGTAAAAATAATGAAGCCTTCTTTCTGATATAACATCTCATGTAGGCACTCTGCTAATTCCTTGCTGAAAAAAGAGGAAAGTCTCTTATTTAAAATGCAAATTTGGCGGTTGTGTGAGTTAGTTAAGTTCTACATATTTTATTGGAAAAAAATTGAAAAATTATATATTTTTCATGTAGCAATAACAGCAAAATGCTAATAATAAATAGTTTTTAAATCACACTACAAGTTACATGAGCATTCTGTTTTTCAACACGTTTAATAAAACACCATTTTTAGCCCACTCCCCAAATTAGATGAAACAGATGTGATTAAAAGGTTGAAAGATCAAATAAGAGTTGCAATTCATTTTAATATGATTCATAGAGTGAAAACCTTGGCAAAACTTCTATTGAATTCCACGGTGCCGGGATTTTACCCATAATCTTAAAAATAAAATTTTAGGATAATTATTATATGCACTACGAAAATTAATACAAGATGATGTGTGTAGTTCCATGTATATCTATATTTGTGTTAAAACTATGAATATGTGGAAATCAGATAGCGATCAGACATAAAATCTGGAAAAAAATATAGATTATTTTGAGGAATTAGATATAGTTTCAGCTGGTTAATGTTACCTGTCTGAGGAATTTAACATTTTATTCCCACCCAAGTCTCACATTCATAGGTGAATAATTAATTTTGTCAATCAAAGGATAGCTTGTCATCATCAAAGGATTTCTACTCACTTGGCTTTGCATTTTAAAAGTTTAAAAACTAAACGGTGCAAAAGACTTTAAAGCTTCTTTGAAGAATAATTAAATTGTAACTCTGGTAGCTGTGCCTGGATTCAGAATAGTGAATGGTTAGTCATAATCATTCACAAATCAGTTCTTTTCAGAAGTGATCATTTTTTGAATTCATATTTTAAATCCTTAGGATTACCTGAAATAATGCTTCTTATGTTCATATTTTAAATAACCACTTATAAAACATACCACACTATACTCCTTTTTTGACCATTTAAGTAGCACAATCAAGGAAAATCCTCTTCCTGGTACTTTTTATCTTCTTTCTGCTGCTTCTTTCTCTGTCAGACTGATTCTAAGCCTATTTTATCTGATGGAATTATATTTGTCTCATAGGATTATATTGTAATATTCCATAAAATATAAATGTTTATATTGGATTATGATAAAACAAGTATGTAATTCTGTAATCTTATTATCATTAATGTATGCCAGGAGGGGTAAAAACTATCCAAGGATGGCAACTACTGTGCAAATTTAAAATGTAGAGTTGTAAAATGTTTTCATACTTAAAGTAGAAAAGTTCATACATTGAATTGTGGATTTGTATTGCCAATTTTTTCACTTGCTTTTATCAAAAGCTCCTTACAAACATGTTGAAATGGATGAATATATAATTTTCTATATGATCTCAACAGGACATAACAGATGCAATAGAATTTTTATTGAATAAAAAATAAAATTCTATTGCATCTGTTAGATCCTGTTGAGACATATAGAAAATGTGTGATGATATGGTTGCAGACTTCTGTACTGTGATATGATTTAAATGATTCCTATAACTTAAGTATCATATTGTTATTTATTTTACATAACAAATTTCTAATTCATATTTAGTTCAGAAGAAGAAAAAGGATAAAGTAGCCCTAGAACTGACATGAGTGGGACTATGCTGTTCCATATACTACTGCACATGTTTCAACCTTAGGTTGGGATGGAAGAGTGAAATGCCTGCAGGCTGCATGGAAACTAAGTGTCTACCCCAAATCAAGAAAAAAAAGAGTGAGAGGACTAAAAAATCCCACCATAGCTAAACAGCGGAGTACGAGAGACCATTAGAAGCAAAAAGGTGTCCTTTAAAAATTGGAAGTCAAATCCTACTGAGGAAAATAGAAAGGAGTGTAAACTCTGGCAAGTTAAGTGCAAAAGTATAATTAGGGAGGCCAAAAAAGAATTTGAAGAGCAACTAGCTAAATACACAAAAATTAACAACAATTTTTTTTTAGTACATGAGAAGCAGGAAGCCTGCCAAATAATCAGTGGAGCAATTGGACAATGGAGGTGCTAACGGAGCACTTAAGGAAGAGGAGGCCATTGCAGAGAAGCTCATCAGTCTTCATTGCAGAGGATGTGAGGGAATTTCCCATACCTGAGCCATTCTTTTTAGGTGACAAATCTGAGGAACTGTCCCAGATTGAGGTGTCAATGGAGGAAATTTTGGAACAGATCGGTAAATTTAAAGAGTAATAAGTCACCAGGAGCAGATGGTATGCACCCAAGAGTTCTGAAGGAACTCAGATATGAAATTGTGTAACTGTTAACTGTGGTATGCAACCTATCGCTTACATCAGCCTTTGTGCCAGATGACTGGAGGATAGGTAATAGAACGCTGATTTCTTAAAAAGGCTCCAGAAGCGATCTTGGCAATTGGAGGCCAGTAAGCCTAAATTCAGTACCAGGCAATTTGGTTGAAAATATAGGAAAACAGAATTATCAGATGAACACAGTAAGTTGGGGAAGAGTCAACACAGCTTTTGTAAAGGAAGAGCTTGCCTCACCGATATATTAGAATTCTTTGGGGGTGTCAACAAAAATGTTGACAAGGGTGATCCAGTTGATATAGTGCACTTGGACTTTCAGAAAGTCTTTGTTGAGCTCCCACACCAATGGGTCTTAAGCAAAGTAAACTGTCATGGAAGAAAAAAGGAAGGTCCTCTCATGGATCAGTAATTGGTTAAAAGATAAGAAACAAAGAGTAGGAATAAAAGGTCAGTTTTCACAATGGACAGAGGTAAAAAGTGGATTCTCCCAAAGATCTGCACTGGAACCTGGGAAAAGAGGGTAAATTGTGAGGTGGCAAAATTTGCAGATGATACAAAATTACTCAAGGTACTTAAGTCCAAAGCTGACTGTGAAGAGTTACAAAGGGATCTCACAAAACTGGGTTACTGGGCAACAAAACAGCAGATGAAATTCAGTGTTGATAAATACAAAGTAATGTACATTGGGAAACATGATCACCACTATACATACAAAATGATGGGGTCTTAATTAACGGTTACCAATCAAGAAAGAAATCTAGGAGTTATTAATAGAATCATAGGATTAGTTTCCATTACCAGGACATCTTCTCCCTTGAGCAGCAGATCCACACGCATTTTCATTCAGACTGGGAATCCCGAGAAGTGTGTTGCTTGCCAGGAACTAGAATTCAGGATGTGACTGAGAGTCTGCCGAGACTCCTCAAGCCCTCATATTGCTAACCCTTCCTACTTATCCATGTGGATAATACTGCCAAGAATGACCTTGAGTGGATCTTTGCAGACTATGTGGCTCTGGGAAGAAGGATAAAAGAGTTTGGGGGCACAAGTGGTGGGCTCATCTATCCTCCCTGTTGAAGGAGAAGGCCCAGTAGGGACTATTGAATTCTGGAAGTAAATGGATGGCTACACAGGTGGTGTCAGCGATGAGGCTTTGGCATCTTCGACAACGAGCTAATGTTCCAGGAAAGACAATTGCTGTGCTAGGATGGGATCCATCTATCAAATACTGGGAGAAGCAGCTTTGCACTTTGTCTGGCTAACCTATAAGGAGCGCTTTATGCTACGCCCTATGGGCAATGTCCAATCCAGCCAATGTACAACTAGACTCAAGTAATGAAGTAATGAAGTAATGAAGACAAGGGGAAGGGGCTAATTTCTGGAGAAGAGTTTAGAAACCACAACTGCATTAAAAAGGCAAAAAGAAAAGCAACGGGGTAGTCTGCAAAATATCTTTGATGCCTGTGTACAAATACAAGGAGTATGGGGAACAAGCAGGATAAATTGGAAGTCATGGTATATGAAAAATATTATGATGTAATTGGCATCACAGAGACTTGGTGGGATAACTCCCATGATTGGAGTACCAGCATTAAGGGATATAGCTTATTCTGAAAGGATAGGTATGGAGGGAAAGGAGGAGGTACTGCACTGTAGGTCAAGAATGTAGACACTTGCTTCGAGGTCCGAGGGGAAGTGACCAACCTACTAAGAATCTCTGGGTGAGGATAACTTGGGGGGGGGAGGAAGTAGCGATGTTATGGTGAGGGTCTATCATAGACCACCAAATCAGGAAGAGGATGTGGATGAGTCATTCAACAAGCAGGTAACACATGAGCTAGTATTAATGGGCGATTTTAACTTCCCTGATATCTGTTGGAAGACTATGAGAGCAAAATATAATACATCCTGCAAATTCTTAGCATGTGTAGGGGACAGCTTTCTGATTCAGAAAGTTGAGGAAACAACTAGGTCATCCATTTTGGATCTGGTTTTGACCAACAGGGATTAAATAGTTGCGAACCTGAAGGTGGTCAGGAACTTGGGAGGAAGTGATCATGATCTGATAGAATTCAAGATCCTAAGGAAAGGAGGACATGAGAACAGCAAAACAAGGACACTGGACTTCAGAAAGGCAAATTTCAACTAACTCAGAAATAGTAGGCAAGGTCCCATGGAAAGACCAATTAGGAAGAAAAGGAGTCGAAGAGGGCTGGTAGTTTTTAAAAGATGTAGTACTAGAGGCTCAACACCAAGCTATTCTGATGCAGAGGAAAGATAAGGAGAGCCACAGGAGACCAATGTGGCTGCACAAGGAGCTTTTTTGCTATCTAAAAACCGAAAGGGATAGATACAGGAAATGAAAGGAGGGGCGGGTCAAAGGAAGTATACGTGAGAATAGCACAAGCATGTAGAGACAAAATCAGGAAAGCCAAGGCAAAGAATTAAATGTTAGACACAACAGAAAAGGTTCTTCAAATAGGTTGGACAAAAAAAGAAAGATCAAGAACAATGTGGGTCCACTGCTCAATGGGGAAGCAGAGCTGGTAACGGAAGATGTGGGGATAGTTCTCTGAAAACATCTGCTCAGTATGCAGTGGCAGTCAAATAAAAAGCTAAGAATGTTAAAAATCATTGATAAAAAGTCAAATATCATAATGCCACTATATAAATCCATGGTGTGACCACACCTTCAATACAGTGTGCAGTTTTGCTCTCCCCATCTCAAAAAAAGATATATTAGAATTGGAAAAGGTACAGAGAAGGGCAACAAAAATTATTAAGGGTATGGAACAGCTTCCATATGAGGAAAGATTAAAAAGACTGGCACTGTTAAGCTTAAAAAAGGAACGACTAAATGGGGATATGATAGAGGTATATAAAAGCATGAATAGTGTGTAGAAAAATTAATAGGGAAGTATTAATTACCCCTTCACACAACATACAGTCAATCTGTGGAACTCGTTGCCGTGGAATATTGTGAAGGCCAAAAGTGCAACTGGGTTAAAAAAAAATCAGATAAGTTCATGGAGCGTAGGTCCATCAGTATCTAATAGCCAAGACTGCTCAGGGGCACAGCCCTATCCTATGTGTGTTCTTAAACCTCTGACTCCCAGAAGCTGGGGCTGGATGATGGGATGGATCATTCAGTAATTGCCCTGTTCTGTTCATTGCCTCAGAAGCATCCGGCACTGGCCACTGTCCGAAGACAGTATACTGGGCTAGATGGACCATTGGTCCAACCCGGGATGGGTATTTTTATGTTCTTATGGAAAGTCAACAATTACATTTATTCAATAAGGTGATAAGTCTCAAGTTTGTTTTAAATGAGGTTGGGGATGGAGGAGAGAAATCACCAACAGTCCATTTCCTCAACTTCACTGATGTAAGGTAAAGGCCAGATCTTGGTATAATTAGTGATGAACAAATCATCATCACTGTATCATCATTTGGTTTGTCATGCCTGGAGAACCTATGGGGGGCAGAGGAGGAAAAGAGAGAGGCAAAAAGGAAAAGAATATCCCATGTCTTCCTTCTAATAATACCTGTGTCTGATACATAGCTCCTTCTCATCAGTGGATCTCAGTGCTCTTTATAAAGAAAAATAAATATTCTTCAAAAGCAGGGAGTGTATCTGTCAAGGAGTGCGGTCGCACAGAGCGATCAAGATCATTTGGTAAGCTGGGACTCTTCAAACAAAATGTTTTAATACAGCCAAATGCACGTTATGTTATATCATGGAAAGCAGCGACTCCTGAAAAGGATTTAGGGATCCTGGTGGACAAGCAACTGAGCATGAGCTGCTAGTCAGACACTGTGGTAAAAAGGACTAATGAGATCCCAGGATGAATAAATAAGGTACTTTGAGTAGATGTAGGGAGATGATTTCACCTCTGTATATGGCATTAGTGGGAATGCCACAGAATATTGCATACAGTTCTGGTATCCACATTTTAAAAGGGATATTGAAAACATTGGAGAGCGTATAGAACAGAGCCACAAAAATGGTTTTGAGCTGAAATACTGTCTTACAGTGAGAGAGAAAAAGGTCAATCTGTTTAGTTTATCAAAAACAAGATAGAGAAGTGAGTTAATTAGTGTTTAAGTACCTGCGGGAGGAGAAAATACGCAGTACTAAAGGACTTTTTATCTAGCAGAGAAAGGCATAACAAAAGCTAATGACTAGATGCTAAAGACAGACACATTCAAATTAGAAATAAGGTACAAAATTTTTAACGGTGAGGGTGATTAACCACTGGAACATCTATGATGGGAAGTGGTGAATTCTCCATTCTTGATGTCTTCAGATCCGGACTGGATGTTTTTCTGGAAGTTATGTTTTAGCTAACCACAGATTATTGTATCAGAGGGGTAGCCGTGTTAGTCTGAATCTGTAAAAAGCAACAGAGGGTCCTGTGACACCTTTAAGACTAACAGAAGTATTGGAGCATAAGCTTTCATGGGCGTCTGATGAAGTGGGCATTCACCCACGAAAGCTTATGCTCCAATACTTCTGTTAGTCTTAAAGGTGCCACAGGACCCTCTGTTGCTTTTCACAGATTATTGGACTCAATACAGGGATAACTGGGTGAAATTTAATAGTCTGTTATATATAGGTGGTTAGACTAGATTATTTAATGGTCCCTTTTGGGCTTAAACTCTGAATCTGTTTCCTAATCTCAGTTACTTGGCTGATTTCTGACACCACTCTGGAAGTCCAGGGGGCAATCTGTACCAATACTGGAATGCTCAGTCTCTGTGGCTCATGTTGTCCAGACAATTGTGTCCATCAGAAACTGCTGAACAAGAACAACATACAGTCCTGAACACACTAGAGACCCTCAGAGTCTTGGTGCCCTTTTGTCAGTCAGGCCAGCAGATTCTACACCAGTGTGTCTCAACCTTTCCAGAATACTGTACCTGTCAGGAGTCTGATTTGTCTTGTGTAACCTCAAGTTTCACCTCACTTAAAAACTACTTTCTTACGAAATCAGACATAAAAATACAAAAGTGTCCTAGTGTAACCCACACACCACCTGGGTGTTGTGTTCTGTCCCCTCCAGTGGCACTGAGACCACAGAGAGGGAGGGAGGGAGAGAGAAAAATGAGTCTGCTCTACAGCTTTAGCTAACAGCCAGTGAGCTTTTAGCTCATGTGGTAGAGGCTCATGCACTAAACTCCAGAGGTCCCCAGTTTGATCCTGCTCGCCAACGCCTGGGGTCTGTTGGCGTTACACTAGCACACTGAAAAATTGCTTACTTTCTCATTTTTACCGTATAATTATAAAATTGATTTGGAATATAAATATTGTACTTACATTTCAGTATATAGAGCAGTATAAACAAGTCATTGTATGACATTTTAGTTTGTATTGACTTCGGTAGTGCTTTTTATGTAGCCTGTAGTAAAACTGGGCAAATATCTAGATGAGTTGATGTGCCCCCCCTGGAAGACCTCTGCGTACCCCCAGGGGTATGTGTACCCCTGGTTGTGAACTGCTGCTCTAGACATTTGTACTTGAGATTTGCCTAGAGGATGGAAATGTGATTACAGGCACACACATGTATCTCTGAAACTCCTTGGATCTAAGAGTGTTGAGACAGATCATCTTCTGAAAGTGGAGATTAGAGGTAGATGTCTTTGCCACTCTTGTGATGTAAGTTTGATCTCCTTCTGGTCATGACACCCAGGATAGATCATGTTAGCATAGCTCTCTTTCCTCCGTAGAAAGCTCAGGCCTGTCTGTTTATCAGTTATTTTGGTTCCAAGGGCCCTAGCAAAATAAATGGCAATAGCCCCATTCTGGCTTTGATGGGTTTACGTCTCCTCTCTACTGCAGATGGCCAAGATACTCATTGCTAGGGCACCCTGCTCCATCTCTGTCTGCCTAAGGCTTGGTGTCTCTGAGTAGGTAGATTGACATCCCTGCCTCCCCAAGCCCTCGATCAAGAGGCCTGATTGGCCAATGCTACGACTGTTGCCCATCACCTTCATTTTTGAGCCCATCTTAAAGGATGACTATTTCTTAGTCTATTTGACAACTATAGTCTGTTGATCTCCACAGCCCCTCATCAGTCTTGTTCAGGGTATAATGGTTTTCAAACCCACGTTACAGTCCCATGTGTTGTGGGCTCTCAGTGGATTCCTGGACAAACTAATGAAAAGCTTTCCTGAGATGCTAGTAAGGTCAAGTTTTTCTTTCACATGTCACTTCTCTGCTAGCAGTGGCAGTGACTCATTCATTAGTGGCTTTTATACTTTGTTGGCTTTTCTAATACCCGAAGCCACTATCACTACTATTGGGGTCCTTTTGCATCTTGGGGAGTTCCACTCATGCTATTAAGCTGAGACCCAATGGCGAGACTCCTGCAAGATGATATTTTTACAGAGACAAAATTTTGTAAGCAATTTTCCTTTACATTGTTTAATTTGCCTTTCGTTGCATGAAACATACTTTGCAAAACATCATATACACAGAATCTATACTGTTTTGCAGCACAGTATATAGGTTAATGGTTGAAAGCAGCCTGAAATATTGGACCTTTCATTCCCTGTATTACAGTTTATTGAACAGCAGTGCTGCTTCTAGGTTTCTGTTTTTCACATTTATTAAAGACCTGAACTGAATACAAAATATATTTTTTATTCTAATCAGAAAGGGAAAGGAAACTTCTGTATAAAACTGTTCCACTGCATAAATATTTCATGTCTGTGACTAACCCTTGAGAAAGAGTTCTCTTCACCTCACTCCTCTCCTGCTGTATATATTCATCTTCCCTTCTGTTTTTTTTTCCAAGTCCCAAAGTAGGGGGACTTCAAAAGCAAAGAACCTTAGACAATAAAAATTATTCTTCTTCCTTACTGCACATACTTGCTCCTCCATCAACAGACACTGGAGACATCACTGTAACTCTGTCAATAATTGGTTTTAGGAGGCTGAATTTGGGTGTCCAGGCTATAGGCCTAGTTTCTTTGACTAAGGATCACTATTAATTCTAAATCTGTCTAGGTAGGCACCCCTCCCCCCACCCCAACACACTCTCCAACCTTTCTGACCATGTAACATGGAAATGGATGTTGATGATTGTGGCTGCCAGCAGATGTGAAGTAACACAAGCACAGTGATGTAAATAAGCAGAAAGACAAGGTGGTTGTGATTTGAATTAGATACTGGCTATCTAAGACTCCTATTATCCTATGGTAGTTAAGCACCATATACAATTAAGTTGTGCTATTGGGTTTAAAACCTAGAAATAAAATGTTCCCAATCAGTGTATTTATTTCTATTAAGGGAACTGGAGAATGGCTTTGCTAGCTCACTTAGTAGGGGATTCATTTATATTTAAATTTCATAATGACATTCCTTGTTCCTAATTAAACTAGAATTTAGCCTTTCGAATGTAGGGAGAGAGATTTGGGTTGTATAATGAATATGTTAGGCTAATCTTTGCAGATATTGAAGTTTAGTCTGAACTGTGGCAGAAGGAGATCTGCCAATTGCTTCCATATTTTTATGGTACCTTTTCTCACCTGGGAGAAGCTATAAGAAACTGGGACAATTGTAATAGTGGAAGTGGGATGCAGAGGCATATAATTTTAGTGGGGGTGCCAGTAAGGATTGAATAGGAGGATTTCGGCAATTGGAGGGGACTTATGCTGGGTATAGATAAAAGGATCACATGGAGGTTTCATTGGGAAGGACATGGCAATGTGATAGGTCTGGTGAGGAGCAGTCCTTGAGCCAAGCATACTTCGATTTCACCAGCTCACTGGTTGGTGACTAGAGTTTGCAAGGGGTTACAAAAATAAGACAAAACTTTGAGTCTTTAAAAACTGATGCAAAGGCCCTGAAAACTGTCCTTCGTTTTCAGGAGCATGAGGTCACCTCACTCACTTCCACTTAATCCCTTTTATTGCATGCCACATATACAGGTGTGTACTATATGTGTATTATACAATCAATTTGTAAGGGTACCTACAGGATAATAGGGTTATAAGTTATAGAACAAATCATGCCAAACCAGCCTAATGTCTTTCTTTGACAGGGTTACTGCCTAGTGGGTGGGGGGGAAGCTGTAGATGTGATATATCTTGATTTTTAGTAAGGCTTTTGACATAGTCCCACATGACATTCCAATAAACAAATTAGGGAAATGTGGTCTAGATTAAATTACTATAAAATGGGCCCACAAATGGTTGAAATACTGTACCTAAAAAGAGTAGTAGTACCAATGGTTCTCTGTCAAACTGGATGGACGTATCTACTGTGATCCCACAGGGGTTTGTCTTGGGTCTTGCACTAATCAATATTTTCATTAATGATTTAGATCATGGAGTGGAGAGTATGCGGATAAAATCTGAAGATGACACTAAGCTGGGAGGAATTGCTAGCACTTTGGAAGACAGGATTAGAATTCAAAACTATCTTGACAAATTAGGGAATGGGTCTGAAATCAACAAGATGAAATTCAGTAAAGACAAGAGCAAAGTACTAAACTTAAGAAGGAAAAAAAAAACCCAAATACACAGCTACAAAATGGAGAATAACTGGCTAGGTGGTAGTACTGGTGAAAAGGGCTTGGGGGTTATAGTGGATCACAAATTAAATATCTGTCAGCATTGTGAGGCAGTTGAAAAAATGCTAATGTCATTCTGGGGTGTATTAACAGGAATGTCATATGTAAGACACGGGAGGTAATTATACTGCTTTCAGGGGAGTACTATGTCCAATTCTAGGTGCCACATTTTAAGAAATATGTAGACAAATTGGAGAGAGTCCAGAGAACAGCAACAAAAGTGATAAAGGGTTTTGAAAACTTGACCTATGAGGGAAGTTTAAAAAAAAACCAAAACTGGGCCTGTTTAGTTTTGGTAAAAGAAGCCTGAGAGGGGACCTGATTAGTCTTCAAATATGTTAAGGTCTGTTATAAAGAGGATGGTGACCAATTGTTCTCCATGTCTACTTTAAATAGGACAAGAAGTAATGGGCTTAATCGGCAACAAGGGAGATTTGGGTTAGATATTAGGAAAAACTTTCTAAAATAAGGATAGTTAAATTCTGGAACAGGCTTCCAAAGGTAGAATCCCATCACTGGAAGTTTTTAAGAACAGATTGGACAAACCCCTCTCAGGGATGAACTAGGTTTAGTTGGTCCTACCTCAATTTAGGAGGTGGGACTAAATGGTCTCTTGAAGTCCCTTTGAGCCCTATATTTATATGATTCTGATTTGAAAACATGTTGGGATTCTTTAGGGTGAAAGGCTCTACATATAGGTAGGATATTATCATCCTTTCTAAATCATAATTCCAGTTTTGGATTTTTTTTAAGAATAAAGATGTGGGAGTTAAGGCATCTCAGGTCTCAAGTCTGCTGTAAAGGCCCAGCTAATTCAGCAATAACTCAGTCCCATCCTATTAATATCGCTAAACCCTTTTAAACATGATTAAACACTTTTTCCTTCCCTTGATCACTGACTGTCTCATTTTTCGCTTGGAAAAATAATAACCCATTTCTTTTGAATCAAACTTGATTACTTTTTTATAGTAGAGGACAAATAATTTAAAATTGGTTTAAACGAATAAACTAATTTCTGTTGCAGTTTTAATGTGTAAACAACAGAGAGTCTCTGGTACTGGACGTAGAAAGTAGCAATACATCTTTAGGCATAACATGGTAATAAATAATTGATAGTTGTTTGTTTTAGAAGAAAGTACAAAATGAAAGCTAGTGGCGCACACCTTGGTGTTTAAGAACTCCTTTCTTCTAGTGAGAACTGACTCCAGCTAAGTGTGCCTCTGAAAAGCTGACTAATTGGTTCCTGTCTTCAAGGCCCAGTGTTCAGTGCAGAACCCCCTCAACCCCATCATGCAGCTTCACCATGGAGGAAGTTTTAAATCCGTGACTTAAGAGTCAGTACCGGGTGTATCCAGCACTGGGGTATTTTCCCCTAAGGTGCTCATGTTACCTCCGACAATTGAAGGCCAAAAAGGATCACCAGATCATCTGGTCTGACCTCCTGTATATCACAGACCACCAACACCATCTATCAACCACACACTAACCCCAACAACCAAAATTAGACCGAAGTATTACTGCTTCAGAGGAATGTGATTTAAAAAATAAAACCAGAATACACAGGAGGAAAAACATCCCTTCCTGACCCCTGCAGATGCAGTGTGCGGAGCCGGCTTCTCCCCGCCCCACCCCGCAGAGACGTGCCAGCCGCTTCTGGGAGCGGCGTGGGACCACAGCATGCAGGCAGCCTGCCTGAGCACCCCTTTTAGCAGTCCAGAGATCGCTGCCTGTGATTTATTTTTGCGGGGCCCCCCTTGAGCCGGGGCTCTGGGCTAAAGCCCCTGCCTTAATCTGGCCCTGCCTGTGTTTTAGAAATCTTCTAATTTCCAGCCTGAATTTGTTCGTGGCCAGTTCATATCCATAGTTCTTTAGCTTAAATGTATTTTCACCCTCCCTGGTATTTATCCCCTGATGTATTTATGGAGAGTAATCATATCCCCCTCAGCCTTCTTTTTGCTAGACTAAACAAGCCAAATCACCTCTCATAAGATATGTTTTCCATTCCCTCATCATCCTATTAGCGTTTCACTGCATCTATTCCAGTTGAAAGTAATTTTGTTAACAATGGGTGACCAGAATTATATACAATATTCCAAATGAGGTTTTACCAGTGCCTTGTACAATGGCATTAAAACTTCTCTATCTCTACTGGAAATGCTTTGCCTGTTACATCCTAGGATCACAAGTTGCCTTTTTCTCTGATGCCTCTCACTGGTGGCTTAATGTTATCCTGTGATTGATCCACACACTCAAGTCTCTCTCTTCCTCTGTCACTTCCAACTGGTGAGCCCCCCCAGCTTGTAGCAGAAATTCTTATTGGCTCCTCAGTGCAGGATCATACACTTCATACTATGGAATTCCATCCCATTGCTGTCACTCCAGTCTTCAGTCATCTAGATCTTCTTGTATAATATTCCAATCCTCCTCTGCCTTGACAATGCCTCCAAAGTTTGTATCATCAGCAAATCTCATGAGTGCACACCTACTTTTTGTGCCAAGGTCATTTATAAAAAAATAAACTGAATAAGATTAGTCCCAAGACTGATCCTTGAGGAACTCCACTAGTAACCTCCCCCCATTCTGA
Organism: Terrapene triunguis; assembly: GCF_002925995.2. Classification (NCBI taxonomy): domain Eukaryota; kingdom Metazoa; phylum Chordata; order Testudines; family Emydidae; genus Terrapene; species Terrapene triunguis. Next base: position 9,580,341 of record NW_020664448.1, on the reverse strand, counting down.
TCATTCTGATAATTCATCTTTCAGTCTTCTTTCAGCCGTCTCCTTTAGCCAGTTCCTTATCCACTTTACAGTGCTTGTACTGTTCTCAATCTTCCTTAATTTAAATAATTATCAGGATTTGTATATCCCATTCATTTTCTTAAATATAGTCCATATTGTTCTATAAATCTTATTTTATCTGGTATTAAATGGACAATCTATATCTGCTTAATTCTGCCTGTCACTCTGCTGCAGCCAGCGGCTAGGTAAAACTAGTCATTATTTCAAGATTCTTACATGTATGCTCTTTGGAGGTGGAGGTGATGGCCCTCGCACCACATGTGGGAGGCTGAATATCTTTCCCTCTGAAATTTGAGATGTAGGAGTTACAGCAGTGAACTACTAAATGTGACAGAACTGTGCACAGAGGAGAGGGCTCAGTAATAGAGGCGATACTAGGAATAATAAAATAAAGCTGCAGTTGCTTCTCTGACTCTGTTACATGATCTTTTGTTTTACTGTAACAAGCAGCGAACAATGAATGTGCCATCTTGTGGTTTGTAGAGCTGCTGCAATTAATTTAACAAGAAAGCTCTCAATCAAGTATTAGCCATACTGTGTTCACAGTGTGGAGGTCTATGCATTGCACTTTGGGTGACTTAAAGAATTGCAGCCATGCTTTATCTGTGAAACAAATTTGAGTTGGGACTCTTGCTGGGGAAGGAGAACATTAAAGGGGAGTGGAACTGCATGGAGGTGAAGCATGGGAGTTTATGTTGTTTAGGGTTTGTTTTTGTTTTTCCACCCTTCCAGGTAACTTGATCTTTAAAGCAATCTACTATAATTGTTCTTTTGCTCATCTAAACATAATGTTTTACAGATCACAGTGTTGTCTTCTGTTCCTATTTGTATATTCTTCTCCCAGTTCATAATTTCAGAAAATAACAAATTGACTCCATTGTCTTACAGATGGAAGCTTTTAGCCGTGCACATGCTGAAGGTCACAGCCTGTTCAATAATGATTTAAAGCACATGTAGAACACAACATTTTAAAACTGCACTAGCCTCGATGTAACCAATTGTATTTAAAACAATTTGTAAACAGGGCAGACAACCACTAGTGTCTTGCCGTCTTTACCCTGATCAGGGTAAAAGTAGAACATAATGAAAACAATTGTCTACCATGAAGGGTCATGCTTGTGAGAAACCTTTGTCCCAATTATGCTTAGTCTTTGTGGAAGCTCCCTGGCAAAATCCTGGAACAAATCTTCTCCCACATAGTTTAAATAATTTCACTAATCAGAAGCACAAGGTTATAGCCGTTGGGGAATTTTACTGTGTTGGGGGTGGGGAGGGGCAGGTGAAATATGCAATTCACAGTGGGACAGAGAACTTGGCAAATAATGAGGCATTATTATGGGCACGAAATAATGTCTTGTTATTTTAAAAACAAAATTAGTTCCTTTTTGCTCTTATTCCATCAAATGTGACCCCCATGCCTAGTTCACCTGGCATTTCCTCTTCTCTAGGTATGGCTCTGAAAATGCTGCCACATAAATCTGGTGGTTCTTAGTCTCTCTAGTGTCATGCTCTCTTTTTTTGGCAAACTACTGCTCCCTGTCCCACCATGGTGCCACCTACTGACTGGAGTGAGTTTTGCAGACTATAATGACTGCAGCAGTTTAGAGAGGTAGGGGACTGCCAACTACACACAGTCTAGTTGTCATGACCATGATAGGGCTGTCCCAGATGGCACTTCACAAAACCCATGCCCAAAAGCAGGGAGCAATCTGGAGATCAGGGCAGTGGAGATCATGCCTTTGCCATGGTTTGATTGTCTCCTCTAGTTGGAGCTAGGGCACACCATTCCCCAAAGGGTAATGGAACTATTTTGATCTGCCCTATAAGATTAATGAAACCACTGTGTTTCCAGGTGTCTGAGGGGAAAATGCAAACCACAGACCGCCCTATCATTGGCCTAGTAGGACTTCATAATGCTGCTTTGTCCTCTACCATTGCACTCCTCAGCGGTTCTTTTCCCCACCCAGTTTCACTCTATAAGTCACCATGGTTCACAGATGACCTGAAATGAATAAAATGGGATGTGAAACATCTAGGGTGTGTCTACACAGCAACTAGACCCTTGCGTCTGGCTGTGCCAGCTGACTCGGGCTTGTGGGGCCCAGTTTGTGGGGCTGTTTCATTCCTGTGTAGACTTCTGGACACGGGCTGGAACCTGAGGTCTAGGACCCTATGAGGTGGGAGGCTGGTATGGGTCAGCCACAGATTTTTCTCTGCTGTGTAGACAATACCCCTAAAGTACAGTTAAAGAAATCTCATGCTGATTCATTGTGACGCATTGAATTTTTGAAGTCTTAGGTACTGTATTTTTTGAAGCCTTAGGCAGTGAAATAGGCATTTTCTCCTCCCGCATATCTGCAAAGCCTTGAACAGCAGAACTGCTCCAAGTAGCGGAGAACCTAATCCTGGCTCTCTGCTTGGTTACAGGGTACATTAATGCTGAAGATTTTTCAATATGTTATAGTTTTATAAAAACATGATAATAAGTGAATATAATGTAACTGGAATATGCTTCATGCAAAAGGTCTCTTGTAAGGTATTACAAAGCTTATAATCTACTGAGTGTGATCATCCTATTTGTATGAATGTACCACTCTTGTATCTGAAACTAGAAATATGAAATATAACTCTGAGGGCCTATTGTAATTATGCAAAGTGTGGGCCATTAATGGTGGTTTGGAATCTTGATGACTCCCATTAAACAGGACCATTGTCTGCAGATGGCTGTGTTTACCTGTGAGTCTTCCTATATGTGTGTGCTGGCAAGTGGGTAATAAAGTCTTGCATTGACATGTGATCATGTCACCTGACCTGGAATCCATCTTTAACCTGGTGCTTTTCCAGTGAGGGGGGTTGGAAACCCAGAGGGACAAAGGGTTCCCGCCTTATGCAAAAGATATATAAAGGGGTGGAACAGAACAAAGTGGAGAGAGAAGAGCCATCATGAAGAATCCCCTAGCTATCACCTGAGCTGGAACAAGAACTGTACCAAGGGAAAGAATTGTGCCCAGGCCTGGAAGGTGTCCAGTCTGAGAAAAAACTTACTGAAGCATCTCTGAGGGTGAGATTATCTGTATTCAGTTTGATTAGACATAGATTTGCGCATTTTATTTTATTTTGCTTGGTGACTTACTTTGTTCTGTCTGTTACTACTTGAAACCACTTAAATCCTACTTTCTGTATTTAATAAAATCACTTTTTACTTATTAATTAGCTCAGAGTATGTATTAATACCTGGGGGAGCAAACAACTGTGCATATCTCTCTATCAGTGTTATAGAGGGCAAACAATTTATGAGTTTACTCTGCATAAGCTTTATACAGGGTAAAACGAATTCATTTGGGTTTAGACCCCATTGGGAGTTGGGCATCTGAGTGCTAAAGACAAGCACACTTCTGTGAGCTGTTTTCAGGTAAACTTGCAGCTTTGGGGCAAGTAATTCAGACCTTGGGTCTGTGTTAGAGCAGACAGGAGTATCTGGCTCAGCAAGACAGGGTGCTGGAGTCCTGAGCTGGCAGGGAAAACAGGAATAGAAGTAGTCTTGGTACATTAGCTGGCAGCTCCCAAGAGGGTTTCTGTGATCCAACCGGTCACAACAGGGTACATTAATGCGGAAGATTTTTCAATATGTTCCTGGGTAAGCTGCTCCGCTGTTACTTTGTGGGGCCTCTCCGAGTGCACAGGAGTCAGGCCTCAGCCTTTACTACTTCTGGGGTTGGAATTCTGTAATTCACCCACTCTCAGACAAGGATGTGATTACCCCCTGCTACCAACCGTGTCTAATTCAGCAGGTCCAACTGGACCCAGCAAGGGTTTCCCTTTGGGGGCCTGTAACAGCATCCACTTGCAGAGAGAGACCAAAAAAAAGAGCATAACTTACATTTGCCCAAAAGGTTACACAGCTCTTAAAGAAGTGGATTTAAAAAAAAAAACAGAGATCTACACGCATATTCCCTTACCTAAATGTAGCCTTTCTATCCACAGCTCAGGCAGGATTTGGCTTATTCCCCATCTCTCAGTAGGGAGAACCTGCCTGGACCCTGTTTTCTATGTCTCTGTCAGACTCAGCTTATTCACTGGCACATCCTAGCTAGCCCCTCTCAGCTCATCCCCCCCCCCCCCCCAAGACACCCTCCAATTTTGCCAGGGGCTTTGAGGGATTAGGTTTCTTTTGATCCCAAGCTTAGCCTGGATAGAGCCAACTAGGTGAATACTCCCACTAACTGACTGGCCCAGCCATTGTTATCTAAACTCCTTTGAAGCTGTGTCATTGTCTTTTTGTTTTCTGGGTTCCTTAACTCTCCATTTACAGCCTCCTTTGATTTAACTCCATGCATTCAGTCAGGCTGCAATATAAAATTTGAACAGGGGAACCAAGTCATACATAATGCTCCTAAAATTATAATCCAAATCTCCCCCCAGTTTGTCATATCTTCAACATAAAAATCACTCTTATACAGATTTAGCTGTGAAGTAGACAGTAGCTCAAGGGAGATAGAGTCTAGAGTCTCCTTCAGGTTCAGCCAGCATCAGTCACTTAGATCTGTCCACACCCTCCCCTTCCATTACTGCACAGCCAACGCTTCCCCAGCAGAGCAGCTTGGGCTAAAGGTGGAGCTGGGGTCAAAACTGGGAATAGGGGAGGAGTTGGGGCTAGAGGCGGAACTGGCCTCGGGGTGGAGTGCAAATGAGGGTAGAGCTGGGTTGGGGGCAGAGTGGAGATGGGGCTGGGACTGTAGCTGGGCTGGGGGTGGAGTAGGGGTGTGGCAGAGTGGAGCTGCGGCTGGGGGTGGAGCGAAGCTGGGTGGTGCTCCCTCCATTCCCCCGTGTGGGCTGGCCCAACCGTGCCCCCCGTGAATGTTCCTCCATGCCCCGCCCCCCACAGTTTGGGAACCACTGCATTAGACCCCTTTTCTTTTGGTCTAGTTGGGGCCTTTGGGAAAATATTGGGTCCATTGTTGGCTGAGTTAGCCCACACCTCTTTTTAAGACTGGAGGTAAAAGGACAAAGTACCAGCCTCCTTGAAGAAGCTATTGTAGAATTTCTGCTGAAGGTAGCCACCTCTTTAATATTCACAGTCTTGCTGGCAGTTGATATCTGTCCAAACTCCTTTTCTGGGAAGTGTAGTTGAAAAGTTTGTGGCAGAACAATTCTGGCAGTATATGAAGTCTTCAGGTGTCCTCCACCCTCTCCAAACAAAGTTTAGGCTTCCTTGCTTGGTGTTTTAGCAAAGGCACCAAACACAGATTGAGACATAGAGACTCAGCTATCCTCTCACCCCTACAGGTGGTCCCATCAAGTCAGGATGAAAGCAATGGAGAGAGGAGGAGGAGGGTGAAATGTGCATACCATTTGTGTCTATATAGACTACTTGAGGATGCAGAATTGTCAGTTTTGCATCATTCATAGCATTAAACTAGCTTTGAAAAGAAAGCATATTGTTGTATGTTTGCAAAGTGCACCAAATTGCAACTCAAGAGTTGGCCAAATCAAACAAGACACAATTGGATCTAGTTGGTTCTTAAGGCATTGTCTCACTTTAACTTGACACCTTTATGTGACTCATTTCATACAGCTAGATTATTTTTGCACGTTTTTAATCAGACATTACTTTGTTGTTGTTTTTTCTTAACAAGAAGGTTAGATATACATTTTGGAAAAAGAACCTCCAGCATGATTTGGGCCTTGTTTTATGAACAAAAGTAAACTCTTATGTGACTGCTGTAATGAATGGCTAATAAGATCAGGGACTATTCTGAACAAGATACACAGTGTGATTCTTAGTGTTGGGAGGGCCTAGGACCTAGTGATCATAATTTCAGTTTTGAAACACGAATAAGGTGTTGTAATCCATAAATATTGGGCAACAGAAATTAGACTTTTAAATAAGTTTTAAAACAAATTGGATTGATTGAATTAGCGAAGAAGCGGGGAGCATTTAAGATACAGTTGAGGAAGCAGCCATCAAAATCCATCACAGTAAATGAAAGACAGCTAAGAGGGCAAAGAAAGTCAAGTGTTCAGGATGATAAAGAGCCATCTGAGAGTCAGACATCATGTTTTTTGTTTTTGTTTTTTTTAAAGGGAAATGAGAAGAGAAGAATTGAGAAGCAAGGGGGAAAAGTCAATATATTATAGAAAACATCTGACACCATATATATTGTACTGCGCATAGTATTTTTCATCTGAGTATTTCAGATTGAATTACAAACTAATCAAACTTTGTACCACTCTGAGGGATGTATGTGCAATATAGTATTCTCATTTTAAGGATGAATAAACGTCAGTGTCTGTATTAAACCCCTTTGGGTCCACTTTACAATCTAGGTACTAATTACTTGAGTTATCACCTTTTGCGTGTGCAATTATGACCTATTGGGCGGTTCAGCTCTTGCCCTAGAGCCAATCAAACTGGTCTGTGGTAGGATATTCTCAGCTTTGGGATCTGCATTGCAGAAATCCCTCAAAGAGGAAGGTGACGCTTCCTGGTGTACTCAGGGTTGTAGGGTGCCATGCAACCCACCTGCCCTTAGCATGAGGAAGCCTGTTCTATGCCTGGCGTGGGTCACTTCCCCAAAACCACCAGCCACTAGCAACCCAAGCACTGCCTTCCAGGCCTCCACAGGCCCTGCACTCTCCATTTATATACCAACTCCCAAGCACTCTGAGTGTCCCCCTGGAGTATCCAGCCCCTGTTCCACTGCACACTCACAGAATTCACAGATCTGCTACTCCCAAAGTAATAGTGCACACCAGCTTACCAATCATATTTCAGGATCACCACTCCACTCAACATACTGCTCTTATATAGGGTTATAGTAAACATAAGCAGTTGTCTCACAAAGGGCAGAGATTCAAGAAACAGCAAGTATAAAAAATAAAAATATATAAAAAATATTATAATTATATATATATAAAAGTAAAACCATAACACATAATAAAAATAAAACCATAATACATTATAGAACCTAGTATTGCTCGCCAGTGGTTTTCAGCCAAGTAGGGAGTGATCCTTTTTTTCATGAAACAAGCCACACTTTCAGCTTATCCCCTCAATAAAGGGAGCAGAATGTACCTCTGTACCGACAGTTGTTGTCCAGAAATCCATTGTCATCACTTGTAAACAAGGCTCCCTCCTACTGGTTTATTTCTTAGTGTAAATTTCCCCTCTGGAAGTGCTCTCAATCCCTTCATTACTGTTTGGCTCAGCCTGTAAATGGAGCATCCATTGTGAACCATACAATACTCAAATTACATGTAGCCAGGCAGATAGATGAATATCTCTTCCCTGAAAGAAAACTGTTTCTCACCTTTTGCTGACCAGTCCCAAGGCACAGAAATTAACGACATAATTTTCAGTATAGAGAAATAACTCCTTAAGTATTATCAACATAGACATTTTGCAGTGGTTATGAGGCCCTGTGTGACACAGGCTTTCAGTACATTTGGTGAACTAGTATGTAGAGATGAGACCCAGGGGATCCCTGTAACCCTTATGCTCTCCCGTGCCCTATACCAGTTGGCACCAACAGGTCCCTGGGTCACAAGGAGGTCACCTGGCATATTTCAGGGGCTGCCACTAATGAATGCTGCATGTCTATTTCATTTGGCCTATATTGACTATTTTCTGGGCCCCACTGCCTTGCTTTTTTGTCTCCTCCTAATTTTCTGTTTTGTTTTGTTTCCAATGGTTCTTACTAGATTGGGACTGATTCCTTTATGGCTGGAGTGGTTAGCCTGATGACTATTGAGTTTCTCCTTGTGACATACTTTTTTCTTATTACCGTATGGCTGTTAGTTGTGTTTGGCTGTTTGGTTCTCTCTATTCTTATGTTTTTTGTTTCTGGATTAAATTGTATTGTGCTTATTCTGGGGAAGTTCTATGGTCTATGACAGTGGCCCCTTCTGGCCTTGGAATCCATGAAAAATAATGAATGTGAAAAGGGACCTGGACTGTGGAAAAATACCAGGAAGTATATGGAGTTAACTATTAAACCTGAACTAACTTGCTATGCAGATTTTAGTCCGTACAATTCAACTTTACCAGCTTAAAATGAAGAAATTCAGTGTAACGTTCGCTTCAGTTTGCCTGATCTCATGGACTGCATAGAACTATACCTCTACCCTGATATAACGCTACCTGATATAACACGAATTCGGGATATAATGCAGTAAAGCAGCGCTCCGGGGGGAGGAGGCGGATCAAAGCAAGTTCGATATAACGTGGTTTTACCTATAACGCGGTAAGATTTTTTGGCTCCCGAGGACAGCGTTATATCGGGGTAGAGGTGTATCTGTAAGCGCTCAGTAAATATTCAGGAGTTGGAAAGAAGAAGTTAAGAGCTCAAAAATCAAAATAGATCAAATCACATGCATTATTAATGATATATTCCAGAGTAGTTGCATACTTAATAAGGTCACTACAAATTAATCCTTGAGCCGCAACAAAAACATGGATTAAAAAAAAGCATGCAAGAACACCTTGGGGTTCTCTTTGTTCCACAGCTGTACTTTCAACTCTGCAAAGTTCCTGCACAGAAAACATAATGGCGGAGATTTTTTTAAAAGAGATTTAGAAGCATAAGTCAATATCTCCTTTTAAAAATCTGAAAGTCAATAGCTGCTTTTAAAAATCTCTTCCAAAATAAACTAGTATATTCATCCTGATATTCTATTGCATACCCTCAGTTGGATCTCAATGTTTTTTTCTAAAACTCAAGAACATTTACTTATTTTTTTCATAGAAATTGATAGCTTAATATAAAACTGAGAACTGTATCTTTTCTGAATTGTGCTATTCGGGCCAAATGGAATGTGGCAAAAATTCAGGGAGGAGTTGTTGTTACCTCCAGCTAATTCAGAAAAAGCACTCTACCATCAGTGTCCAAAAAGGAATAGAAGGAAATATAAGATAACACTATCACCACCAGTACTGAAATTTAATCCATTGTATTTAATTATATTTACTTGTTACACAGGCAAAATGGTCTGCACAAATGACATTTTATATGGGATAGGGTTCATTTCAGATCCCACTGAAGTCCATGGGATCTAATTATTTCAGCAGGAGATGGATCAAGTTCCTAGTGAGTTGGTCTGTTTAGTAACAGAAAGGATCAATTATTAGAAGATGTCTAGTGAACAACCAAAGACCTAACACTAATTAAGGGAATATATAACTCATAAAACCTTTCTGTCCCCTACCACCCAAAAAATTCCATCTATGCTGAAAAGGCATTGAGAAAACTGATTGTAAGCTTTTTTTTTTTTTTTTTTTTTAATAGATTTTCTTTCCTTCCCCTCTCCCAACCTCTTTCCAGCCCTCCAGCTCTCTACCCCAACTATGGAGGAACCATTGTAGATAACTGGTATTTACAATAACCAGCTAAACAAATACTTCTGGATCTTTATTTTTTATTTTTTGGTAACTTAAGATGCAAGCTAGTTTTCAATGTGGTAATAGATATATCTACTCCCCTATGCAGATAACAACAGATGGATATGAATAAACCTCCTCACTGGTGTGGCTAGAAACACAAAATCTGTGTTAGAATGTATGCACCGAGGGTTAAATTCTGGTACCGTAGAAGTCAATTTACTTCTATGGGACCAAGATTTCATCTTGCATTACAGAGGCAGTTCAAGGCATTGGTAGTGATCTTTAAAATCCTGAGATAGTGCAAGTCTTCTGATTCTGATCCAGATACAAACTTCACCAAAGATTGGGGTATTGAGATCTGGTGTTTTTGGTTTTGGCCTTTCTCAAATTACTGTTAACACTAACTGCTCCTAAACCATAATGAAAGAACAAGCTATCCTTGCTGTCCACAAATCTAACACCCAATGTGAAGAAAGATTATGCTGTCCTCCCAGAGACTATGAATAGTACCTTTTTAAAAAAAATTGATTTCAGTGTTTGATTTTAAAGCAAATGTGAAGAAAATCTTCAGCTTAAATAAGAATCTGTTCTCGTGTCAATATGGAGTATATAAGGCTTGATACTTCTATTCAAAATTAAATGGAAGGATGGGGGAGTGGATCATCTAGTGTGTGCCAAATGGCAGTGTTTGGTTTGTTATTTCCATGACTAGAATATTCCTCAGCGTCTTCCCAAAATGTTCTATCACAGAAAAATGCTAAAGCAGTTTAAAACTGTGAGTATCAAATCTTCACATACTGTGTTTAGTTGTGGGAAGGGGTGGGAGAGGAAAAGGGGAAAGAAGCACAAGAGAGAGTGTTTTTTTTTAAGAGAAATTCTCTGAATGTAAGTCGCTTTTAAAGTAGGATCAGGTAAAGGATGCTTTTTTTTTGTAAACAATGCTATTTTCCAAAGCTTCTAATGCTTTTTATCATCTGAAACAATTCTCCATAAATCATTTACCCATGTTTGAATAATGCTTTTACTCTAGAAAGAAAAATGACTGAAAAAGTAACAACATTAAGTTATCCCATCATATTTTAAAACTACTTCAAGGCAGTGTTTTCCCTCTAGAAATGCATATGAGCCTGAATGGAATTAATTAGGGATTTTTTCTAATGGCATATAATACTAGACAAATAATCCAGATTTGCATTTAAATCAGGTTAATTTAAATGTAAATACATTTCATGCAAATCTTAAAATGCTTCAAAGTAATTATCTGCTAGAATTGATTGCGTGGAATAAGACGGGTTAAAAGATAATTCCTGCATTAGATGTTAACAGTTAATGAGAAACAGCAAAACAGCTCTAACGAGAAGCCTTCAATTTGAGGTGCTCCTATATTTGTTTTACATAAAGTTTTGTTTTCGTGATATGAGAGGAAAACTAAATGTTTGTGTGTAAGTGTGTATCCTTACAGGGAGGGATAGCTCAGTGGTTTGAGCATTGGCCTGCTAAACCCAGGGTTGGGAGTTCAATCCTTGAGGGGGCTACTTAGGGATCTGGGGCAAAATCAATACTTGGTCCTGGTAGTGAAGGCAGGGGGCTGGACTTGATGACCTTTAAAATTTTTCGGGGCGGGGAGGGATAGCTCAGTGGTTTGAGCATTGGCCTGCTAAACCCAGGGTTGTGAGTTCAATCCTTGAGGGGGCCACTTAGGGATCTGGGGCAAAAATCTGTCTGGGGATTGGTCCTGCTTTGAGCAGGGGGTTGGACTAGATGACCGCCTGAGGTCCCTTCCAACCCTGATATTCTATTCTATAATCCTGCAGGAGATAAGATTTTCCATTTGGATTTTATAATCACTGACTGTGGGATAACAAGCAGGGCCGGCGCTTCCACTAGGCGACCCTAGGTGGTCGCCTAGGGTGGCAGGATTTGGGGGGGGCGGCATTTTGCCGCCCTCGGCGGAAATTCGGCGGTGGGGGGTCCTTCCGCTCCGGGTCTTTGGTGGAAATTCGGCGGCAGGTCCTTCACTCGCTCCGGGACCCGCCGCCGAAGTGCCCTGAAGACGCGGAGCGGAAGGACCCCTGCCACCGAATGCTCAGAGGAGGAGCGCTGCCACCTAGGGCGGCAAAAACCCTGGTGCCGGTCCTGATAACAAGTAATCCTCAGTGTTGAGGACAAAGGCTGAGCACTTCAGTTTCAAATGCCATGTTTGAGTCACTATGCAAAGCATTAATTGATTATTAGGGTTTTTCAGTGTGGTTCTCCCCCCACCCCCCAACTTTCATGGTTTATTTTTATGCAATTTGAGTAATTTTTTAAGAGTTAAATATTTAATTTTCTCACTGGTTTTAAAAATGTTTTCTTTGTCTTATCTGGATAAGACATCCTTTGAATGAAGCATCCTTTGAATGAAGCCTAGAACTACCAGGTATTAACTCCCAGTGACTTTTTATTGCCCTTTTGCCCTCTCTGCAAGCAGTGTTTAATGCTACAAAAATATTCAGTATATTCAGAACAAAAATTATCATATTTTTTGTTGTGGTTGGGATTTCATTGAGATTCACTGTTTTTAACCTGAAAATGAACACCTGGGTATATGAAACACAAACCTCTGTTTGGAAACCCTTACTAACATCAACAAAAACTACAAAGTATGAATACAATAAAACAAAATGAGGTATTGTCATTATGAATGTTTTTTCTCCTTGACAGAACATTCTTGAAACAGAATAGTCTATAAGTTACAACGGAAGGAGAGATACAGTAACTCCTCACTTAACGTGTCCCGGTTAACGTTGTTTCGTTGTTACGTTGCTGATCAATTAGAGAACATGGTCGTTTAAAGTTGCGCAATGCTCCCTTATAACATTGTTTGGCAGCCGCCTGCTTTGTCCACTGCTTGCAGAAAGAGCAGCCCATTGGAGCTAGCTGGTGGGGGCTTGGAACCAGGGTGAACTGGCAGCCCCCCTATCAGCTCCCCTACGTTTCCTGTGCGGCAGCCACCCAGCAGGCTAGCAATTGCTGGACAGTTTAACTGTCCCTCCCAACACTGCCCTGTCCTGCTCCTGCCCTCTGCCTTGGAGCTGCTCCCAGGAGCCTCCCGCTTGCTGTGCAGGGGGGGAAGAGGGATACTAATGTCAGGGTGTCCTCCTCCCGCTCCTGCTCCTGCCCCGTGCTCCTTTACCCCATCTCCATGCAGCTGGGGGGGGGGGGAGGAGGTGGACACGACAGGGCTCAGGAGTGAGGGAGCTTGCTGGCAGCAGCTGCTGTCTCGACTTGCTAATCTACTTAAAAAGGCAATGTGTTTAGAGTGCGGTCAGCGTACTTAAAGGGGCAATGTGCGTCTCTCTCACACACACACCCACACACACCACGGCTTGTGTCTCTTTCTCTCTCTGCCATGCTGTGTCTCCTCCCTCCAACCCTGCTGAACTGTAGAGTGTGAGGCTACATTAACAATGATGCGTTAACCCTTGAGGGCTTTGGCATTCCCTGGGAAATATTCCACCCTCTGACTCCACCACCTCAACCACGCTTCACAATCATCATTGCTGTGTACAGTATTAAATTGTTTGTTTAAAACTTGTGTGTGTGTGTGTGTGTGTGTGTGTGTATATATGTATATAAAGAAATAAAAAATATAGTCTGGTGGAAAAAAAAAATTCCCTGGAACCTAACCCCCCCCCATATTTACAGTAATTCTTATGGGGAAATTGGATTCGCTTAACATCGTTTCGCTTAAAGTAGCGTTTTTCAGCAACAACAGAACTACAACGTTAAGCCAGGAGTTACTGTATAACATCAGTTACAGTGATCTCTGCTAAATCATAGAAGATTAGGGTTGGAAGAGACCTCAGGAGGTCATCTAGTCCAACCCCCCTGCTCAAAGCAGGACCAACCCCAACTAAATCATCCCAGCCAGGGCTTTGTCAAGCCAGGCCTTAAAAACTTCTAAAGATGGAGATTCCACCACCTCCCTAGGCAACCCATTCCAGTGCTTCACCACCCTCCTAGTAAAATAGTGTTTCCTAATATCCAACCTAGACCTCCCCCCTTCTTGTTCTGTCATCTGCCACCACTGAGAACAGCCGAGCTCCATCCTCTTTGGAACCCCTCTTCAGGTAGTTGAAGGCTGCTATCAAATTCCCTCTCACTCTTCTCTTCTGCAGACTAAATAAGCCCAGTTCCCTCAGCCTCTCCTCGTACGTCATGTGCCCCAGCCCCCTAACATTTTTTCGTTGCCCTCCGCTGGTCTCTCTCCAATTTGTCCACATCCTTTCTGTAGTGGGGGGCCCAAAACCAGATGTGGCCTCACCAGTGCTGAATAGAGGGGAATAATCATTTCTCTCGATCTACTGACAACGCTCCTACTAATGCAGCCCAATATGCCATTAGCCTTCTTGGCAACAAGGGCACACTGTTGATTCATATCCAGCTTCTCGTCCACTGTAATCCCCAGTTCCTTTTCTTCAGAACTGCCGCTTAGCCAGTCGGTCTTCCAGCCCGTAACAGTGGATGGGATTCTTCTGTCCTATGTGCAGGACTCTGCACTTGTCCTTGTTGAACCTCATCAGATTTCTTTTGGCCCAATCCTCTAATTTGTCTAGGTCACTCTGGACCTTATCCTTGCCCTCCAGCATATCTACCTCTCCCACCAGTTTAGTGTCATCCGTGAACTTGCTGAGGGTGCAATTCATCCCATCATCCAGATCATTAATGAAGATGTTGAACAAAACTGGCCCCAGTACTGACTCCTGGGGCACTCCGCTTGATCCTGGCTGCCAACTAGATATCTAGCTGTTGATCACTACCCGTTGAACCCGACAATCTATCCAGCTTTCTATCCACCTTATAGCCCATTCATCCAATCCATACTTCTTTAACTTGCTGGCAAGAATACTGTGAGAGACCGTATCAAAAGCTTTGCTAAAGTTAAGATATATCATGTGCTCAACATTTACCCCCCTGAACCCTTTACCTGATCAGAAGCCTTGTTGAAATCAGTGGGAGTCTTTGCATTGACCCAGTAGGCTTTGGATGTTGTCCTGTTGTGGTTATCCTAGAATGGGATTGTTATGCCTCATAAGGCATTCTTCTAACAATTATTGAATGGTTTTAGGAATCTGGAGATATATTCAACTTTGGATCTTCCGCTACTTATTTATTTTGTTTGATTTCTTCAGTTTTTCACAGCATGTGTACCCCTATCATACTCATGTTGATAATGCACAGTAAATAAATGAATCTGTTTATCTTGTTTTAATAATCAGTTGTATAATACCAACAAGATCCTTGGGCAGTGGACTACTGTTATAGGCAGTGGGTAAATCCTGGCCCCATTAAAGTCTATGGCAAAGTCCCATTGACCTCAGTGGGGCCAGGATTTCACCTAGTGTGACTTAGAGCATTTTAGTGTTCACACATAACTGGCTCTACTTCTACATTTAGTACTTGCTTTCATCTTTGTACCAGTACAACTCCAACCAAAGTGTGTCAGGTTCTTTCAACCCTATCACGGCTGCTATTTTTTATATGGTTAGGAACATTTGTCCAGTGTAGTGATCTCGTTAGTGACAATGCCTAAGAGCCTTTTAACAGACAGAATAATGTTCTTTGAAATGTACACAATAAGAGCCTGATGTTGCTCTCATTTGAAATCACTGGGGGTTTTGCAATATCTCTGTCTTTATCTAGTTATCCATCATAGTGTCCTAGTGCTTCAGAGTGCAATGGAAGCAGGACTGGGAAATTAGTCTATATTATGTTATTTTTGTATGATACTGGTACTGAATAATAGCCATAGTATAATAAGTGGAAATCTAAAGTAGACTTATAAAAATAACAACACCTTTTTATTGTCTAATATTGATGTCATAAGAAGAAAATGGCCAGAAAATGACACAATAAAAATTGTTTATTTAGGGAATGCAAAATTATGTTAAGGTGGTTAGGGAGCTAGATGAAAGTAGAAAACAGGATCAAAATAGTTTTGAAATAAGAAAAGGGGAGTAAAGTTATATAGGAGAGGAACAAATATTTCAAGTATTACTATATTGAATAATATGCACCAATCTGCGTGTACTGCAGTTATATATCTCTAAACTTGGAAATTTATATCTGTAATAATTGAAAATGACAGTGCTGGACTTCAGGAAGTTTTTTAGTGTTTTCAGTGGCAGTTATTTTCAAATCAGCAGCTATATGAGCTGTGACAATGCAATAAAATATTAAGCATTCAGAGCTTGGCTGTAGGAAATAATTTACCTCTTAATGGCTGAGATTGTCATTCGCCTACTGTATATACCAAGGGGAAATATGATTGCATTTGTGTATGTGCAGATGTGTATAATCAGCTGAGCTTCAAACGATCACTATGGTAAATTAATTGTGATAATTGTGATTAGGATTTTTAATATACTAGCAAAATGTAATTTGTGTTCAAAACAGTGACTTCTTAGTTTACTTGAGTATTTGTGACTTTTTAGCGAAGTCTATAGATGACATTAGTTTTCTTACATGAGTAAGATGTAACAGTAGTTTGTACTGTACGAATCCATCTAACATTTTTTATAAACTGTGTGAGAGGCACGGGAGAAACTGATTCATGTCTGGCTGAATAGACCATGTGACAAATCATTACATTTCTATTTGTTTGAGCAGAAGTGAACAATAATGAAGCCCATTTTTCCAATGTAAGATCAGTAACTCCCATTGAAATGAAAAGGAGTTATTTGTATCCTTGTGGGGAGGACCTGGCAGTGTCATTCAGACAAATCACACATGCAGAAAAGCACAATCTGATCTGCTTGCAGGTGAATTCAATGAAAACTAGTATTTACATGTAATGAATACTGATTGCCTAGATCTCTGCATTCACACCCCATTTTGAGCACTAGTTTCAAAGGAAAAGATGTCATACTTTAGAAATTCATGATCAATCCAGAGAAATTTCAAAATATTTTTGATTAAGATGTTCATAATATATGTAACCATCTATATGCTTGCTTCATACTTTGGTGAATATCAAGTTTTATTGTACTTGTTAGTATATAATTACCTATATGTCCAAATCTTAATTTTCACCACCACAAAGTTGGTATCTGCTCAATATTTCATCAAGGACACAATCTGAAGTAGTTTATAATCTAGGTGGGAAGGCATAGTCAAAAGTAGGTACTCAAATAAAGACACATTATGCTATATCTTTCTAAAAAAAGAAATAAAATTTCTAGCCACCAGATCTAGATCTATCAACTATTAATTATAAAATGAAATTGATTTATATCTCAGGCCTGCAAATAAATGGTCTACCATGTGAACTGCTAGCTCCCAAGCTTCATGGAGGACAAGGAGAAAGCGGCAGTATGGGATGCCATTTGAGTCACACTGACTTAAGTAGAAATCTCCACAGGTATAAAACGATAGGGCCTTAGTATCTAAAATATATAATTATTGTTAAATTATTGTGTATCCTTAAAATAGCTGAATTTTCCAGTTGCCAAAATCAGAACCATAGAAATGTAGGGCTGAAAGTGATCTTGAGAGGTGATCTAGTCCAGCCCCTTCACTAAGGCAGGATCAAGAATACCTAGACCATCCTTGACAGGTGTTCATCTAACCAGTTCTTAAAAACTTCTAGTGATGGGGATTCCACAGTCTGTCTTGGAAGCCTATTCTAGTGCTTAACTTTCCTTTGTACTTAAAAGGTTTTCCTAATATCTAACCTAAGTCTCCCTTGCTGCCGATTAAGCCTGTTGCTTTTTGTCCTACCTTCAGTGGACATGGAGAACAATTGATCACCAGTTTCTTTACAACATTCCTTCATGTGTTTGAAGACTGTTATCAGTTCCACCCTTACTCTTCTTTTCTCAGGACTAAACATGCCCAGTTTTTCTAAACTATCCTCATAGGTCAACTTTTCCAAACATTTTTGGTGCACTCGTTTTGACTCTCTCTGATTTGTTCACATCTTCCTTAAAATGATAGTGCCGAGAACTGGACACAGTACTCTATCTCAGACCTCACTAGTGGCGAGTAGAGCAGGACAACGTCCTCCCCAGTCTTATACACACCAGAATATTAGCCTTTTTTGCAACTGCATCACATTGTTGACTCTCATTCTATATGTAATCTACTATAACCACTGGATTCATTCCTAAGTATTTTGCATTTGTCCTTATTGAAATTCATCTTGTTGATTTCAGACAAATTCTTCAATTTGTCAAGGTTATTTTGAATTCTGATTGCACCTTCCAAAGTCCTAGCAGCCCTGCCCAACATGGTGTCTTCTGCAAAGGGCAGTGAGGTTTTTAATTGCCTCACTGGTAGGTGGGTGGTTTTATATTTGTGTTGTAAACAAGCATCAAGATCTAAAAATCTTTAATATTACTAAGACAAAGAAAAACATTGCTATTTGGTTTATTTTTCTTGGGATTCTCATTCGTTAGCACAATGAGGTACATTATAGCAAAATAAAAACAGCTGTGTTGAGCGAGTGGGGACTATGGAGTTTTTCATCTCTATTTTACCTGACCAAAAGTGAATATCATGCAGACATCATTCATGGCATATGTATAATGAATTGTACATCTCAATCCATGTTCTATTGGACAGGAATCCACCACTTTTAACCCCTGCCACATCTGACACTTACTAGTACCCTTGCTGGCTGTCTCAGCAGAGAGGCCAAAGAAACATATCCTTTCAGATGTTTGCTCTCAAAACTGAGGCACACTGGTGGTTAGGGGAAGTCTGCACTACCTTTGCACTTGTCCTGGTTTTTCATATCCATTTACCAAATGAAAAAGGACAAAATTGATAAAGATGTATGTCTTCAACCTTCCAAGAGGGAAAATAATTATTTAATAAATGTATATACTCAAAGTTACACCAGAGGGTTGGGAGAGGAGTTGAGGAATAGTTCATACCCAGTGTTTGCTGTTTTCCTGACACCTTATATGGAATCATATGTTTCTTCCACGTGGCAGATAAATCAATTGCATGAAATGTATAAAATTAATGGACCACTACCTGTGTCATGTGATCAAACCATTAAGAAATCATCATTTGTTTAAAGAATACTTATCCAGACAAGATCTTGAAGTGCCAGCAGGATTTGTAAGTACATGGAGGATGGCTGGAAAGCTGTCAGAAGCTCCAGGCTAAAACCAAAGACTGTGAAAGCATGCTATAGAGAGAGACCATCTGAGACCAAGGAGCAGAGAATGACGTAGACACAAATGTTTACGTTGTTTTTTGACTTTTTCTTTTAATTGAGAATTTTCTACTTATTTTTTTCTGAAACAGATACTTTCTCTGGTGAGTAGAAGATTTAATTATCTTGCCTAGTGTTGGTGAGTGCATTTGTTGTGCTCTCATGTAAGGTCTAAGGGTTCATGGCACATGACCACATACCTATTTCAGGGTGTTACTGTGAAAGAAGCAACAAATGCTCAATTATGTAATTTTTTTTAAAAAATCTAGTTATAGCAAATTGTTTAAAAGGTTTAGAAAGCTGAAAAATATTTCTACGTTAAAAAATTTATTTTGAAGTGTGACGTGTGAGGTAGGATGCAGGGCAGGAAAGATCACTAGCTTTTTTATTAACTGTATGATTCTGTGAGGAATACTTAAGTCTCAGTAGAAGGGCAGAGATTAGCTGCCTAAAGAGCAAAAAAAAGAACTGTGGGGGTGGAGGGAGAAATATCTGAAAATACATGTTAGGATTTTTGTATCTGAGAATTTAGTAATTGGTCCTTCCAAACTTTGCCTGAGCTGAGAAGCACTGTACATAAGTGATTGCAAAGCATTATTTGCTCTCTGTGCCCAGGACAGAGCCGGCTCCAGCTTTTTTGCTGCCCCAAGCGGCGAAGCTTTGCTGCCCCAAGCGGCGAAGAGAGAGAGGAAAAAAAAAGAAGATAAAGCCACGATTGGCAGCACTTCAGCAGCTGCTCTAACGTGCCGCTTCATTCTTCGGTGGTAATTCGGCGGTCGGTCCTTCCCTCCGAGAGGGACTGAGGGACCCGCCGCCAAATTGCCGCCGAAGACCCGGACGTGCCGCCCCTTTCCATTGGCTGCCCCAAGCACCTATGTCCTGCGCTGGTGCCTGCATCCTGCGCTGGTGCCTGGAGCCGGCCCTGGCCCAGGACAGGTTTTTTATTACATCTGTAATTTACAACTTGTTACCTTTCTTCCATCCAGTCAGCATACACGGGGACTCTGACTCTGATGCAAATCAAGAGCAGCAGAATAGTTGCATGCTCCTTTTTTCCTGTTGTAATCAGTGTGTTTAAGAGCTTTTTCTAAAACATCCCAGATTCAGGTACCTTATGTAGGACCTTTTATGATATCATTGCATAAGAACTTAGGAATGAGTATTTTGCCACAGACGTAACTATCACAAACTAAGCATGAATTGTGAGGTAACAAACCCATTTTTGATTCAAATATGGTAGGCGAAAAAGCAGGAAAAAACCCAGCATGGACGTCAGACCTGCATTAGTGTTCAAAAATTACTTGTGAACACCTTGAAATTTGTGTGACTGAAGTTTTATTAAAAAAAAGTTTTTGGCATTTCAGAATAGCTTTCTATGACAGTGACTAATACCAGATGCTTCAGACAGAAGGCAATAAAACTGCATATTGCATAATTTTTCAATTAGTGGTTGTCTTATGCCCTGAATCATGAGGTTAATATCCTTACTTAAACAAAAAAAAAAGGGGGGGGGAGGGGACCTATATCCAACAGTTCTCATTATCCATATAAATGTCTACTTCTTAAAAATTCTGCTAAATTACTAACCTCAGTGGTATCTAGTGGCAATGAGTTCCATCAGTTAATTATTCATTGTGGAAGAGTATTTCCTTTTATCGGTTTTTAATTTGCTACCTTTTGAAGAAAAAAAACTGCTTATTTAAAAACCTATTTTCTTTTTTAAGGTTAGCAATGTAATATGCATTGTCTAATGAGTAGACTTCATACTATACTTCATACTGTACATAATTTAGTTGTCCTATTATTAAAATCAGTAATTCTGAAAGATGGAGATTGTGATTCTTGGAATTGTGGGGCCACTTAGTGACTATGGTGGAGTTAGGCTGGATTTACACCCTATTAAAATTTGGCTCCTTTGCTGGTTAAAAAGACTTTTTTACTGGATAGCACTTGAAGAAAGATGTCAAACCCAATGAAATACTTGTAGTGCGGACGATACCAAGCTGGGAGAGGTTGCAAGTGCTTTGGAGGATAGGATTAAAATTCAAAATGATCTGGACAAACCAGAGAAATTGTCCGAAGTAAATAAGATGAAATTCAATCAGGACAAATACAAAGTACTCCATTTAGGAAGGAACAATCAGTTGCACATATACAAAATGCGAAATGACTGCCTGGGAAGGAGTACTGCGGAAAGGGATCTAGGGGTCATAGTGGACCAGAAGGTAAATATGAGTCAACAGTGTAACACTTGCAAAAAAAGCGAACATAATTCTGGTATGTATTAGCAGGAGTGTTGTAAGCATGGCATGAGAAGTAATTCTTCCGCTCTACTTGGCGCTGATTAGGCCTCAACTGGAGTATTGTGTCCAGTTCTGGGCGCCACATTTCAGAAAAAATGTGGACAAATTGGAGAAAGTCCAGAGAAGAGCAACAAAAATGATTAAAGGTCTAGAAAACATGACCTATGAGGAAAGATTGAAAAAATTGGGTTTGTTGAGTCTGGAAAAGAGAAGATTGAGAAGGGACATGATAACAGTTTTCAAGCATGTAAGAGGTTGTTACAAGGAGGAGGAAGAAAAAATGTTTTTCTTAACCTCTGAGGATAGGACAAGAAGCAATGGGCTTAAATTGCAAGAAGGGAGGTTTAGGTTGGACATTAGGAAAAACTTCCTAACTTTCAGGGTGGTTAAGTACTGGAATAAATTGCCTAGGGAGGTTGTGGACTCTCCATCATTGGAGATTTTTACGAGCAGGTTAGACAAACACGTGTCAGGGATGGTCTAGATAATAGTCCTGCCATGAGTGCAGGGGGCTGGACTAGATGACCTCTTGAGGTTCCTTCCAGTCCTATGATTCTATTTAATTCATATTGTAAAGTGTTTGGAAAACACAGTACAAAACAAAAAAGAACAATATAATAGAAATAAAATGATAGTATTGTTACTAGATGTAAACCCACTGGGATTGTATCTGTGTCTGTCAAAAAGTCTTGCACAAGTTCCCTGTTTCTACCATAAGATCATACTATGTCTTGATACGATATGATCTTGTTGCTAGACCTGGTGATATTTCAAGACTACTTTAGTAATCTGAAAGTGCAGTATATTCTCATCAAAACTGGTTTGTAAGATGTGGATCTGTGGTTATCTTCAGTATACAGTTAAGTTATTAAAACTAGAGATTTATAAGAAATTGCAGTTCAATTTGTGTTATAGCAGCTGTCACCAGGTGGCGCTGTTACATGTCGCCTTCCAAGGTATTTATCTTGACATACCAGTAAATTTTAGTCCTGGAAGAAATGCTTGTCATGATGTTGGTTTTAGATTATACAAGGTTCTGGCTAAAGAGAGCTGTGGAAGCAATAGGAGTTCTCTGCCTTGGTTTCTCAATCAATTCTGGAGGTAGAGTTGCTCCCTGGGAGCAGGCACTGGTGCTGGGCTTGAGATTTTTGAGTTTTTCTCTGCATGCTGTTTGACTGTCGTGTTTCAGGACTGGTGTGTAAGTTTAAATAAAAAAAAGTTTCATTTAAAATATGTCGAGATTCCACATCTCTAATTTCTCCTTTACTGGGAAATTGACCTGGATCCTGGGTATCAGCCACTGCTTGGCAGAGAGGTGGCACTAGTTGCAGAATGGGACGCTGATGTCTAGAGAAGGGGCAATAGCACCTATTCTGCAACACATATGGGTAACTTTTTATGTATGAGAGCCCTATGAGTGCAGTGAGATTATTTACATTTGTAAGTGGTTGCAGAATTGGGGCTGGAATTAATCTTTGTTAGGTTTGGAGATTGCCATTGACGGAGCTAGCTTTTAGAATCACTGTCTAATGCTTATTGATAGCAGGTGAACATGTTTTGTGTTTGGATGACACTAGATTTACTCCTGTATCTGGTATCTTGATGTATTGTGGAGAATTTATTAAAATTGTGATGTATCAGGAGATTAAGATGTATTATGGATAATCACTTTCGATGCTGTGTAGCTGGTGTCTTACTTCAAATACATATGTAATAACCCAAATAAGAATTTGTGAAATGTGCAATATAGTAAATGAAAGTAGCTTTTACTAAATCTACTGTATGGTATAACATATAAAGAGTTGAAGTAAAAATATTGATTCGGAAGTATTAAACAATATACTTTTTTTAGTATCTGGCAATTCTGAAAGCAGAACACCAAAACAATAAATGTTGCTATAAATGTTTTGTGATAGAAGTAGTACTTATGAACAACAGACTTTCATGATAGATTATCAATATTGCTGGTTATTTTTCTTTTAGAAAGTAACATTACGTTGCCTTACATTTAATGCTTGTTCCACTATAACTCACACAATCACTAAGCACTATCCTGTAGTCCACAGATGGTACATCCTTTAGGTGTGAGCTAGTCACACTAAGACCCTGGGGAATAAATATGAATTGGTTTGATTAGGCCATCTTCTACATTTTGGCTTTATAAATTAATGCAATACATGGTAATCCTACTTAATAAAATTGACTGATTTGAAACTCTGTTCTTCCATGCATGATTTCTTCAATGTTTAGATGCTGAACAATTGGGTGTTATGCTTATGTGGAGGAATACTCCAGCCTGTCAGTAACCTAAAATGTCAATAGTTGGTCCTTAACTAAATGCTTTGCATGCTCTTATAACTTGTCCTGTAGATAGTTGATCGATCATCTAGAACAATGCAGATATTTAAGTTGAGGGCTGAGTATAACACCTTAATGCCTGTCTGTTATCCTTGCCATACTGGAGGAAATGTAGAGAACAGCAACAAAAATAGTCAAAGGTATGAAACGATTAACTTACGAGTAACTATTTAAAGAACCAACTATGTGTTGC
Source organism: Terrapene triunguis (assembly GCF_002925995.2). Taxonomy (NCBI): domain Eukaryota; kingdom Metazoa; phylum Chordata; order Testudines; family Emydidae; genus Terrapene; species Terrapene triunguis. The sequence goes on along the minus strand of NW_020664448.1, from coordinate 9,556,843 downwards.
TTGCTTAAACCGTGACAAAGTGGGGAGGAGAAGTATAGGCGGCTGTGTAAATCCAGTCTCATCTGAAGACTATAATTATCCAGGAGGGGAATGAATGATGTAAAGAAGTACTTGGCAAAATAACTAGAAATAATTGAATGAAACCAACGAAAGGAAAATTGAGAGTGAAAATCAGAAAAAACTTTCTCACAGTAAGATAGGGTTGCCGGGTGTCCGGGCTGTGCAGTGTTTGGTCAGTACTGCTGACCGGACACCAAAAGTCCGATTAACGCAGTAGTTGCAATCGGCCTCCGCCACCAGGAGGGCGGGAAGAGCAACTGCTGCTGGAGGAGCTCAGCTGGTGGAGAGAAGCTTAATCTCAGGAACTGGCTTCTGGTCCAGCGGAGAGGTAGTTACCCGTGCCATCTGGGGGAGAGATCCTGACAGTGTGCACCCTTTGACGAGTGGGGCTAGCAGCCAGGCTCATTACCCAGGGTGTCCCGTCCCACCTTCTCAGACTCCTGGGGTGCTGCATCTCTCCAACCCTCGCTATGGGGACTGACCCCCTCCGCCCCGCTGTGCCCCATAGCCCCTGCCCC